>NW_027185616.1:23126541-23270933 GCF_028583685.1 Petaurus breviceps papuanus
CTGTGGTTAATGGATCAGAGGTGTCTAGGTAGTACAGTGGATAGAACACAGGGTCAGGAGTTAGGAAAACCAGAGTTCAAATCAGGTGCTAGACATGTAATAACTGTGTGACCCTGGGCAAAGTCATTAACCCTGTTTGCCTCAGTTTCCTCATCTGTAAAATGACCCAGAGAAGGAAATGGCAAACCATTCCAGTATCTTTGCCAAGAAAGCCCCAAATGGGGTCATGAAAAGCTGGAAATAATTAAAACTACTAAACAAAAAACAACTGGATCAGAACAAGGAAATACAAACTTCTAGAGAAACCCATGTAAGTGAGAAGAAAGGCCAAGTCCCAGGATTGGGAGGATAAAACAGCTTTTTTTTTTTTTTAAAGCACAAATGTTTTTAGAAGTTATTTAGATATTACCTTCTGATCTTATGAAAAGTATAAATAATCCAACGGAATTTATTTTTCCTTTTGTTTAAAAGAAAAGGGCTACTAAAGAAGTAAAGTCCCAGCTGACAAACAATGTTTATCACTCATCAACAAACTTGTATGAATATACCAGCTTTGTCAAAGAATTGCTTTTCAAATATTTGGTAAACCATTTCCGTTCCCCTATTAACAGCATAGATCTTCAATATTCATTCATTCAGCAAGAACTCACTGGGTCTACTATGTGTCAGGAAATATTTTAGGTGCTGAGCGAAGAAAACTGACCGATACTGCCAGGCTCCAGTAGTTACATTTTCTTGGGCCAGTATATCTTACATGAAACACTGCAAATGTCAAACAAAGTTTCTCATCACTTACAGAAAACTACAAAGAACTTTTCTCATAATAACCAGCTTAGTCACTTGTCCTAATAAGTGGTAATTAAAATTACTCATTAAATAAAATAAGCTTGATTAAGTGGCCACATTCATTAAAAGGTAACTTGTTCAAAAGACTTTTCTGTTTAAAGTAGATGCTCCTGTAAGTGGATTTCATAATACTTTACAAGTACGATCATTAGTTTATTAGCCCTTCCACCTCTTTTTGGTTTGAATGAATCAAAACTTGGAATAGCTTCTTTTCCTTATTATTCTGAACCACTAAAGATGATGAACTTGGCTTTGGAAATAATACATGAGTCTAAACACCAGCAAATCCCAAAATCAATTTCCTCACTATACGACTTACAATTGATTTCTGTGCAGCAGTAGATAAAAAAGAATGTAAAAGATTTTCAGATGATGCTTAAAATTAGCTTTGAGCCTTAGCATTAAAAGACATTTAAAGACAAATGTTTTGTATCTTATAAGCATGCTTCTCAATCAGGCCAAAAAGATTTTAGTTTACTTCAATTGAGCATTAATGTGATCTAATTGGTATAAAAATCAGTTCATCAACCAATACTAAAATTATATGTGATATTTAAGACCCAGTTATCTGTAATGGGGCCAATGATACTTTTTTGTTGTTGTTTTTGTTGTGACATTTCAGTCGTGTCCAAATTTGTGAAGCCAGTTTTGTATTTTCTTGGTAAAGATACTGGTCATTTGCCATGTCCTTCTCCAACTCATTTTTACAGTTGAGCAACTGAGGCAAACAAGGTTAAGGGACTTGCCCAGGGTCACCCAGCTAGTAAGTGTCTGAGGTCAGATTTAAACTCATGAAGGAGAATCTTCCTGATTTTAAGCCCAATACTCTATCTACTGCATTACTTAGCTGCCTAATACTTATGGTACCTACCCTATATGATGGCTTCTAGTCCTGTAAGCACTCCAATGAAATCATGAAAGTAAAATTCTATATGTGGCAATTACTTCCATTATTATCATTATAAAAACATAGTGTTACAATTAATTGTTTGATGATGGCACTGAGAAAGAATGAAAGTGCAGTGATATGGACAGAGACCAGCCTCAGAGTCAATGAACTTGGATCCAGTATGTGAAACATACCTCTCGGTGTCCTGAAGCAACTGAATTTGGGGACAAGTACTGATTAGCATTGGTAGAGTTTCCCTATACCAAAAAAATGGATGGCTTACTTCCAGTGTCAGAGAGACATATTATCTATTAATAAGTTTTCAACATGCTAATTTTGGGGTTTTGGTTCTATCTATATCTGTCAACAAAAGATTGCCTTGACACAACCAGGTCTATGCTTTAATGTATGAGACTTAAGGAGTTGCTTGTAACATATAGGTTAATATTTATACAAAAATATTTATAGCAGCTCTTTTTTGTAGTGGCTAAGAATTAGAAATCAAAAGCATGTCCATCAATTGGGGAATAGCTAAAAAAGCTGTGGGATATGATTATGATGGAATATTATTGTGCTATAAGAAATGTTGAGCAGAATCATTTCAGAAAAACATGGAAATACTTACATGAACTGACGCAAAGTGAAGTGAACAGAACCAGGAAAACATTGAATACAGTAACAGCAATATTGTTTGATGGATAACTATAAATGATTTCTTTATTCTCAGCAATACAATGATCCAAGATAATCCCAAAGGACTAATGATGAAGCATACTATTGACTTCCAGAGAAAGAACTGATATTTTTTTAATGCAGTCTGAAGCATGCTATTTTTCACTTTCTTTTGTTCTTTTTCTTTTATTTGAGTCTTCTTGTACATAATGATTAATATGGAAATGTTTTACATGATTGCACATGTATAACCTATGTCCTCTTACTGTCTCAGCGATGGGGAAGGGAAGGAAGAGACAGAATTTGGAACTCAAAACTTTACCAAAAAAACGTTAAAAATTGTTTTAACATATAATTGGGGGGGGAGGAGATAAAATATTTAAAAAAAAAAAAGCAACAAGGAATCAAGTGACTTAGCCCAGGGTAATAAAAAAGTCAGAGGAAGTAATTGAATGTAGGTCTTCCCAGGTCCAGATCCAGCTTCTATGTGATAGAAAGTTTAGTACTGTGCCTGCAGTTTTGTACCTGGATTCAGAAAATCCAGGTTCAAATCCAACTTCTAAAACCTATAGCTGTGTGACCACAGGCAAGTCACCTACCCTGTCTGAGCCCATTTAATCACCTAAAATATGGGGATAACAGTTCCTGTTATACCCACCACAGAGGTTTGTTTTTATGTCTTAAAAACATTAAAGTGCTATGCAATCTTAAAGCTACTGAAAATCAAATAACATAATAAAAGCTCCTTTGATAACCTCTATTAGAAGTTTTTTAAAAAAGTACTTTCATCAGCATAATATTCCTTATTTCCTTTTTTTATTCAATGTCTTTTCTTTTTTTTTCCTTTTTTTTATTGGAGGGCAATTTGGGGTTAAGTGACTTGCCCAAGGTCACACAGCTAGTTTTTGTGTTAAGTGTCTGAGGCCAGATTTGAACTCAGGTCCTCCTGACTCCAGGGCCAGTACTCTATTCACTGTACCACCTAGCCACCCTATTCAATGTCTTTTCAAAAAACAAATACTAGAGAAATCTGAGTCCATTCTCATGCAAGGTTTTGTTTGGTTCATTTAGTATTTGTTTTGCTGAATTACCACAAAATAAAAACAAGCTGCTCTCTCTCTGCCTAATGTATTCATGCTCAAAGGCACACACACCTCATAGGCCTAACACAGCAATGATTTGGAAAAATTCTGTTCATTCAAATCTATTTTTTGACAAGCTCTTTATTTCCCTGAAACAAATGAGAGCTTTGAAATCCTGCCCTTCTAGTTCTTGAAGGGTCAGCTCATCAGAAGGAGGATAAGGTTCTGAAATACCTCTTCTATGGGACAAGAAGAAATCAATATTCTAAAGACTGGCCTAACAGCTGTAACAGAAATAACCTTACCTTGTATTAGCTACTCAAGGTTTCCAATGAAAGGTTTTAAGCACTGGAAATGGCAATGTAGTTCTAATGTGATCCTAATTCTTTAATTAAATTAAATTCATTTTTGAATAATAATAAAGCTGAAAAAAAAAAGATAAAACCTATTCCCTAGGCTCGATATTCTGAATAGTGATGGAACATACATACCATCACATAAATGTGTCAAATTATCAAAAATGATGAACAAAAACATGCTACATGGCTAGGTGGCACAGAGCGCTGGCCCTGGAGTCAGGAGGACATGAGTTCAAATCCAGCCTCAGATACTTAACACTTACTAGCCATCTGACCTTGGGCAAGTCACTTAACCCCAATTGCCCTGTCTTCTCCCCTTGCAAAAAAAAATGCTACAGGGTAAAGACAAAATAAATTATTGCAAATTTTTGCAATATAAAATTAAAAATATAAATATAAATAATAATGATAATAATAACAAATAAAATATAAATAAAAAATATAAATTATTGCAAAAAAAAAGTTGCATATCAAATGTAGTAGAAATTTCTCTCCAGATCAGAGGTTTGTCTTGGTTGGTGGCAATCAGGATCTTAGATAAAGACCACCCCATCTAAAACAAGACTTGTAAGCAACAGAGAAATGTATTAAGTTCATAATTTATCAGGATAGAATGACAAGTTTTGTGCTCTTTGGTTCTATGGCATGTGCATACATGTGTTTTATGTGTGTATGCCTAGTTCAGGGGGAAAAGTCAGCATCCTGAACTTCAGAGAATACAAACAGAAGTTACAAGCAGACAAAAAAATAACAATTCAAAAGACAGGACTTCTAGCTGTCTGACCATCACATACATACAATTGGTTACCAGAGAGAGAAGCACCAACATCTGAGTTTTCAAAGCCGGAGTGATGGGGAGGGTGGGGAGGGAGAGGGCCTCAATAGCTGCCTCATCTGGTCAAGTCACATAACTCTTTCCATATGCGAACCCTAAAGTAAAACCTCACCTCAGAGGTAAATATAGCCCTCTCCAGAGTCAGAGAACATCACAACCCTCATGACCCACTTGACTACAAAGTAACAAAAGTAGTACCCCCTGAAAAACAAGCCTCCTCCCACAGGCTCCATGTGACCACATTCTACTTCTTAGGAAGGCAGAGTTTATTTCCAAATCATGAAATGTCCTCAAATTCACGTTGGCCTATTAAGGGGCAGGGAAGATCTTCAAAGTCCTATTACCATTACAATCCCTACAGGGGAATCTTTAGATCAAAGGATAAAAACATTTTAATTATTTTATTTGCACAAATCCAATTCATTTTCCAGAATTACTGGAATAATCCACTACTCCACCAAAAAGGCATTATTACTGTTCTCTTCTTTATAAATACCCCTCCAATCTTGACTATTCCCATTCATGCCAATGTTTTTGCTGTGAAACAAAACTTTAGAATTCTTTTGAGGTGTATATATCTTACTATTGTGATTCAGAGCATTCTTTGACATGGTTAAGAGTTCTTGATGCTTTTGAAAACTATTTAAAAGTACAGACAACTTATCTATTTTACTTTGGCTTTGGGGCATTTTGTTTCTATTATGTGTCTATATATCTTGGACATCATACTTCAATCGGTGCAACTTGATACAAATTTTTCCCAATTGATTTCTCCCTTTCATATTCTCTTTCCATTTATTTTGTTCATGTAAAAGCTCTTCAATTTCACTTTCTTTCTTGTAACCACCTTTATCTCAGGGACATATTTTTTTAAAGCAACCATTAAAATAACATAGTTAAAGATCACTTTAAGACTCATTAAAGTACTTTCTCTACAACAACCTAGTGAGATAGATAAACCAAATACTGTCTCCCTTTCAAAAATAAGAAAACAGAGATCCCATGAGTTTAAGTCTGTGTACACAATTAGAAAGTGTCAGAACCAGGACTCAAACGCAGCTTCTCCAATTCCAAACCCAATGCACTTTTTGCTACTCCATACAGTCTTTCAATTTTTCTCACAGAGGATGATTCCAAAAAGAAAATGGAAAAGATTGTAGTTGGAATCTATATGTGATCAAACATGACCGAGAAAACATCAATACCCTCAGCTAACAATGACAAGTCTACTTTCTTACACCTATAAGAAAGGTTTATGAATTCATGAAATGTTTAAACATAGTGAACAAAGAATTTCTACAATGATCATATTTTTATTGTCATGCAATGTGCTACTGGTTTTTTTTTTGGTTAAGGTTTTTTTTTTTTAAGCACTGGGGTTGGTAGAACAAAATCTATCATTAAAAGCTTTCCTCACCCAAGGTGTTTCCTACTTGTATTAAAATCATGTTGATTTAAATTTTTGTGAAAGACTCTCTCATGTTACATAGGTCCTAGGAACTCTTTTTTTTTAAAAACAATAGGGGTTAAGTAACTTGCTCAAGGTTACATGGCCAGTTATTTCTGGGTGTGGTGCTAAGTATCTGACCACAGATTCGATCCCAGGTATTCCCGACACTGGAGCCAGTACTCTTACTCGCTGAGCGCCCTGGCCGCCCCCCTAAGAACTCTTTAAGTACCTTTCTGACATTCCTCACCCAGGGAACTTAAGAAAATACATCAATGGCATTCTTCTTCTCATGCTACTTAACATATTGATTCTGGGTAATTCTGTATACATGTAGTCATCTTTACTGCAGAAGAAAGCTTTCCTTCTTATTAAAAAATAGTAAACTACAGGAATGGAAAATAATATGTGTTGTCAATCAATAATAGCATTTTGGATGATTTTCCTAACTTTTTGTAGTAAAGTAATAGTGGGGTGTGTTTTAGAAAATGCTTGATGAGTCAAAACAAAATATATCATTTTTAAAAATGCTTTCCCCCAAAGGACTATTCAATACTGAACAAACTTTTTTTAAAGTTTGAACCTTACTATGTACAGTGAGCCTAGATACTATGAAAAATTAAAAAAATAAATAAGCCATAGTCTCTGTTCTTAAGACACTTGCAAGACAGTAGAGAAAATATCACATATGCTAGTAACTATAAAACAAGTTATAATGTCAAATTGCCATAAGCAAAGTAAAAATAAAATGCTATAGTAGATGGAAGGGCTCTGGACTAGTTAGTAGCTGACATAGTAAACTAGTATCTGGCTATAGTTAAGACAGGGCCCATCTCAATTGATAGCAAAAGGACCTGTCACTTACTTAATATTACAAATGTTAACCTAGAGACCACAGAGAGAAACATAAGTAACCAGTTAACTCATTATATCTGATCCTATTCTTTGATACCCCATTATTTTGGAAAAATGCTTTTATTTAAGATTCTCCATCTACTTTACTGTTGGAATTATCAAGAGTCAAAGCAAGTTTAGGAAGCAAAGTCTCACAGTGAAGCTGTAGGAAAATTAGAATTAAATATCCCTAGATTAAAACAATCCTAGCTGAGGGACCATAACATTTTCATTTTGTTTTTCCCAACTCTCTGTAGCAGACACTTAGAAATTATTAGTTTGGACATGTGAACAGAGTTGCATATAGCATAATGCTAATGGTTGAAATAACCACAAACTAGTTAACTTTAAACAGAGGAAATTTCCATTTCAAACTGCAAATTGTCCCCTTAGCGCCAGTCAATATTCTTGAAGGTATATGCTAGGAGACAAGTAAGGATGTTTTAGTTCAGAAACATCATGGTTAGTGGGGAAAACAGGTCGTATCATCAATTTCTTTTTCAAAGGACAGAACATTAGGCAAGAAACAACGTGGATGATCAAAAAAGAGAGAGACCCATAGATGTTACTTATTAATTTCACGTGTAAAAGAATTTATGAGTGATCTTTGCTATCTTGAGTTTCACCAGATTTAGATAAAGTTTAGGGGACATAAGATACCAAAAGAAACTCAAATACTCTCTATTCAACTTTGACTGAATAAAGACAATCTGTGGAGAAAGGACATTACTATACAGCTGACAATATGATATTTATTACAGGCCAATTGCAACTGAAGGAGGGTACAAAATAGTCCTAATGTTAAGAACAAAGGGTTTTCCTCCCTGTAATGGTAATGTAAATGGGAAGATCTTTCCCATCCATTAATAGGTCCCTGTGACTTGCTTAAGTCACATGGAAGCCTAAGACACATGAGTTTCAGTAACACAAAGTCTGTGGTGGGAGAAGCTTGTTGAATGAGTGGAGCAGAGATGAGAGGAAGGTGGTCAGACCAGTTAGAGCTGAAGGAGAGAGAGGAAGCAGGCAGAGAGCTGTGAGTGTTCATTTGTGGGAAGGCCCTAGCAGGGGGAAGGTTTGGGGATGGTGGTGCCCCCTACATTGTTATTATGTATAGATTTCTTTGTTTCTATGATGGCTTTGGCTTTCTGGTGTTGGGATTTTACTTTCTGGGGTTTGAATAAATGTTTTGGTTCTGGATTATGTGTGCAGAGTCTGTTATATTTTGTGATTTAGAATTATACCAGCATATTCATAGCTGCCATAAGAACTGTGAATATTGCTTTGGTGCTACACTCCCCTTCTCAAACTAATTGTTTTCTGTCTTTCAATAGCTCATTTTCTTTTCCTTGACTATTTAAGATGGTTATTCCTCAAAGTTTTGCATTAGGTCTCTTCTCTCCTTTCTTCATTCCCTTTCCTTTAACAATTTCTTTAACTGCCATGGCACTAGGGATAACTCCCAAAGCTATATATCCAGTCACAGCTACTTTCTCCTAATCTCCATATCTCACCAACACATGTAAAACCAAAATTTTTTATTCTCCCCAATTCAACTAATTCACTTCAATGAGTGCTTATTGAAGACTAGGGACATACACACATCAATCAACAAGTATTTATTGAGTGTCTTCTATGTCCCAGGCACCGTGGCAAGCATTGGGAATACAAAGATAAAGACAAAAACATGGCAGCCCCTTATCTCAAAGAATTTGAATTCTGCTGGAAAATATTATATGAACACAGACAAATAAACAGAAAGTAATCTGAGGATGAAGAAAGTCTAACATCTGAGGGCAGCTCAGAAGGCTTTGTGGATCAATTGGTAGGTGTATAAATAGTTTTGTTGGAAGCTAAGAATTCTAAAGAAACATTGATAAAGATGAAATAGATCATTGGCATGTAGGAAAGCTAATATTAAAGAACATTTGTTGTATAGGGAATAACTAATATTTTAATCACAAAACCACTCTTTTGACCTCCTTATTTGTCTCTGTAGTGTCACAAACTCTCAACCATCCATGGACAAAATCTGTGTTACCTTTTATTGACTTCCCTACAGATCTTGAAATTGTCCATGTGTTTTTGTTAACAGATGTTGCTGTAATGGTTACACAAAACACTATGGAACCTTCTCTAAGAGAGTAACTATCACTGAAAAGAAAGTAAATGCTGACTCTCTACCAAAGAAAAATAAGTAGACAAAAAACATATTATCTAGAGCTGGTCCATAGATTGTGTGTGTGTGTGTGTGTGTTTGTGTGTGTGTGTGTGTCTTAGGAAGGCAGTGTAAATGGACAATGACTGGGATCATCCTTGGATAAAAGGAAGAAAATGAACTAAAGTATATTTAAGAAATTGAGCATAACCTTCAACAACCCTAAACTCCCCCAAAATAAAACCCATCTTTTTATACCAACATTCTTCTAACAAGGTCAACTAGTCATGTTGGAAGATCAAGAGATAACATTTGAACAGCATGAGTGCTAAACTGGTACTCACGAAATGTTTAGTTTAATGGTTTAGTGCTTTGCCCACACAACTCCATAATTATATTTTTATCATTTTGTTAAAATTCTGTAAAAGAATACTCTAGTTTCCTTTCACATATGAAGTAGCTTTCATTAGGAATTTGAGAACAAAAAATAAATTAATCTATATTTTGTGGTATGATAGTCACTATAATTGAGTTATATATGTATGTCATTTAGAATTTTTTTTACACAATCATTTGATAAGCTTATAGTTTCCTTTGAGATGTTCTCAATATTATTCTAGTAAAGAGGTGACCAATAGCAATGGTGTCAAACTTGGATGGAAACAGGGCCCACTAATCCATACTTTACATGTGGCCCTGGGGCTGCAAATTGATTTAGAAAACCACATGTTAATATTATTTATTTTGTTATATTTTTATTTTTAAAAATATTTCCCAAATGCATTTTAATCTGATTTAGGCCAAGATTTTGGAGGTTGCACATGGCTCATGAGTCAAATGTTTGACACTTCTAATTAATAAGCTCATTATGTTAATCCCAATATTGCAATGGTGGTATGATCTCAATAATGTAGGTACTTCACTCCTCTACTGCATATTATACCCTATCCAGGCCTTCCCATCTCAGGAGAATGTTATTCACATCCTCCCATAAGCCTTCTTATTCTTGGTATTACCGATATGGAGACAAAGATAAAAAAAATCGTGGCAGCTCCATTGCTCATAGAGCTTACTTCTACCGGATTCCATCTAATGGCATATGATGGTAGGAAAAGGGAACCTTACTCCAAATTTCTTAATAGTGGATGGATACCAATTTAGCACTTGGGCTGTTATCCTTTGCCCTTTCAAAATGCCTGGAATTCAGTAAAAGAATCCCATATTCTCTCAACAGGATGGTTTTACTTCCTTTTCCAATTAAACAAATCTTTGACGTTATCCTCTATACTTCTTGTATGTGCTGTTTGTCACCAAAACACTGATAATATGCTAACCTTTCTTATTTTCACTTGAAGAAAGTATTGGTGCTATATAGATGTAAGATTTCTATGTAATCTACAAGTTTTTGAATTCTTGTTTCCTGGTCCTGAGTCATATTTTTCCAATGTATTTTAGACTACTCTTTCCTACACTCATCTTTGCATTAAAATCAGTTTCAAAATTGATATTAATTTGTTTTAAGGGGTTTTATTTTTAATATTTTATTTTTCCCCAGTTACATGTAAAGACAATTTTAACATTCATTTTTTTAAAAAAAGTTTTGAGTTCCAAATTTTTTCTCTTCCTGACAACCCTCCTCTCTGAGACAGTAAACAATTTTATATAGGTTATATATGTTCAATAATCCAAAATATATTACTGTATTCTTCTTGTTGTGAAGGAAAACACAGACCCAAAGGGGGAAAACACCAAAAATACAGGAAGTGAAAAAAATTTGCTTCAATTTGGATTCAGACTCCATTGGTTCTTTCTTTGGAGATGGACAGCATTTTTCATGATGAGTCCTTTGAAATTATCTTAGATCATTATATTTCTGAGAATAGCTAAATCATTCATTATTTTAAGGAGTTTCAAAGAATTTTTCCTAGAACTTTCTACTTCATCTTATAAAATGATGCTACACCATGGAACATGGAAAGAACACTGAATTTGAACTCAAACCCCCTGGGTTCCATATGTCTTGAAGGAAGTTACTTAACCTCTTGATATCTGTTTTCTCATGACTAAAATAGTGAAGGACAAAATAGATAGCATTCAAGGTCCCACTCCAAATCATCCACTGGAATGTCTGAAGCAATATGTAGATGATCCAACAACAATTAGCATACCTAGTTTCCCAATGTCTCTCCAACAATAAGTTTTCCCATCTTTTAGCATTATTGAAATGATACCTTGGAGTTATTTTAGCTTAATTTTCTCTGATTGTGAATGAGTGTCCACATTTTTTCAAGTGGGTTATTAAGTTTACATTTTTTTCTCTTGAAAACTATGTCTACATCTTTTGATCACTAATTTATGAGTGAATGGATATTCTATTTATAATAATTACCCATAAAACTATTTAATATAATCCTGGTGGTTATTTTTTTTTGCCAAAACATATGTTCTCTTGATTCTAGTCATATTGATTTTATCTGTGATAAAACTTTAATTGTATATAACTTCAATTTTCAATTTTGTGTTTTATGATTTCTCCAATCTTATACTTTGAATTATAGTTTGAATACAAACTATTCCACTATTTGCAATTTTGAAAGGCATATATTTTCCTTTATAAACATTTTATGGCATGATTTATTTTTTTATTTAGCGAATTCATCCATTTGTATAAGATATAATTCAAGATATAAGTGCAATAATGTCTTACATGTTTCCTTTAGTGAGCCAAATAAAGGAGCTGGTATTATTGTAAGCAGGCAACAAGGAATACAATTATGTGTAACATCTGTAAATTCCATACTGTGGTGCTCATAAGTATTTACAGGAAGATCATCATGAAACTAATTATAGTTTATGCACCAAAATATGTTCTAAAATGTAATGAACTTTTGGGGGCAGCTGGGTGGCATAGTGAATAGAGCACTGGCCCTGGAGTCAGGAGAACCTGAGTTCAAATGTGGTTTCAGACACTTAACACAAAACTAGCTGTGCGATCTTGGGCAAGTCACTTAACCCCTATTGCCCCTCCAAAAAAAAATAATGAACTTTTACAAAAACTTGATATAAATCTCCAAATTAGAATATGTAATTTGGTTCTGAGTGACTTCATTGCAGATGTCAGAAGCAGTGAAGATGGACAAGGAATAATGAAAACTTCAAATCAGCAATAATCAATGTGAGAGGTTTGTAGACTATATCCAGACCCAGGACAATATCGTGAATACTTTCTTTGAGAAAAGAAATTGTAAATAATAAAAGTAGCAAGAACTTTAACAAGGTAACAAAAATGAAACTGATATTTTAACAAACATAATATGATTCATTACTAAGGCTGGAGTCATTCCTGAATCAGCTACAGGGAACATCAGAATATCTACTTGCTAGAGCAAAGAGAAAAACTGGTACAAATATTGAAGAAAAAATAAAAAACTAGAAAAAATGTATGGTACACAACTAAAACAACTAAGTTTATACCTATGCAGACAAGTCGGATATGCATAGAGAAGGGACAAAGATACAGATTATATTTCATACCAAAATTTGACCAAAGTAATTTAACTGTCTTAACAAGGAAACCAAAAACACTAAGAAGTGTCATAGTTTCCAAACACTTCACTTCCCTGCCAAGCAGAGAGATATGGCCGTTAATGACAATATCTATTTTGAATATAATTTAATAGAGAATGATGGGAAATTATGGGCATTGCTTTCACAGAAAACAGGGATGAGCAGTACAGGGTAAAACCAGTTTCAAGAAAGACAGACAAGAAACTTGACTAAGCCAAGTCATTCCAAGGACATTTGAGGATGAAAATGAAAGAAGAGCAAACAGAAGAAATAAGTAAAATTCTGAAAAGATTCTGATAACACCCTTCTTTTTATCATTACTAATTCTGGAGCCAATATGCTTGGAGTCTAACATCACAGTCCTAGACATGCTTATAGGAGAAATAGAAAATAACCAATAGGGACAGCCAGGTAGCACAGCGAGTAAGAGCACCGGCTCCAGTGTCGGGATGACCTGGGGATCGAATCCGGGCTCCTACACTTAGCACCCACCCAGAAACACCTGGCCATGTAACCTTGAGCAAGTTACTTAACCCCAATTGCTTAGGGGTGGCCAGGTGGCTCAGTGAGTAAGAGCACTGGCTCCAGTGTCGGAATGACCTGGGTATCAAATCTGGGCTCAGATACTTAGGACCACACCCAGAAATAACTGGCCGTTGTAACCTTGAGCAAGTTACTTAACCCCGAATGCTTAAAAAGAAAATAACCAATATAGGAAAAACAACTGTACTAGGGAAAGTATAGCTAGAAGAGATCAAGGCTTGAGACAACCTAATTATGAGAACTTGATTCACAAAGTTTTTGAAGAAAGAGAAATTTTTAGAAGGTCTGGGAAAAACCGTCAGACCTTACTAATATAGGAAAAGGCAATGAAGTAAGTAACAGCTACATTATTTGTTTTGTTATTTGTTAGCACTTAGCTCAGACCTTGGCACATAAAAGTATTATTCCTACTTTGATAATGATATAAAATGCTATTAAAATAATCTACATAAACACTGAGGATCAACTTTGTGAGAGTGTTAAGAAGGACAGCAAGTGTTTTCAAGTAATTATTCTATAATAAATTACATCTTTACACTCACACACTGCCTAAAATATAGAGAGAATACAGGATTCCACAGTTCTCATTTTCTGTTGATGGTAAAGGAAAGTGGAACTCTATTTTGTAACTCTCTGATCATAAATATTTATCATAAATAAATCACCGTATGACAACGGTGGCTATAGACTGGCCCCAAATGGTTAGCATCAGGAAAGGGAGCCAGCGCAGAGAACAAGTGGAAAAGAGAGATTCCTCATGGATGAGAAGATTCTCTGCCAAACGTTCTTGTTCTACTCTTCACTCAGCTATTAAGTGATTTTTACGATAGCACCAGTTTGACCAGCCTCCCCCTCCAATAAACTCCATTGCCTTCCTATTACATCCCTGATCAAATATAAAATTCTCTAGTAGGTAAAGTCCTTCACAATGTGACCCCTACAACCTTTCAAGTAGTACAATTCTCTTTATTTAAAAAAAATTATTTTAATTTTTAATTTATTTGGTATAAAACAAGCATTTCCATGATATAGTATAACAAAAAAAAAAAGATTGCACATGAAACTGAAAATCTATTATATACCACTTGCTATACACCTTACTTTCATTGTGTCTCACACATAACACTCCATCCTCTGACTCAATGTCTTTGCAATGGCTTTTCCCCCACTTGCAAATGTTCTTCTCCCCTCTCTCCCAACTTCTCATTTCCCTAACTTTCTTTAAAATCCAAATCAAACAACTCCAAAGGACTCATGATGGAGAGGGCTGTCCATACCCAGAGAAAGAATTATGTAGCCTGAGTGCAGATTGAAGAAAACTACTGGTTCTCTCTTTTTCATTTGGTTTTGTTTCCTCTTCTTCGTTCATTTCATTGGTTATAATTCTTTTTTACAACTTGATTAATGTTTAATGTGAAGGTACAGGAAGTACCTCTATCAGATTGCATGCCACTATGGGGAGGAGGGGAGAAAATTTGGAACTCAAAAACTCATGGAACGGAATGTTGTAAACTAAAAGAAATGCATTTTTAAAAATTCAAGTCAAATCCCACCTTCTTCAGGATGCCTTTTCTGGTTTCCCCTCCACCTCCCCTACCCCTTCCTTTTCCTTTAAGACTACTTGCCATTTATAACTATACATCTCGAATGTACGTAATCATTTACATGTTGTTTCTATCATTAGAATGTGAGTGACTTGAGTTAAGGCTCCTGCTTTTTGCCTTTCCTTTTCATCCCCACCACTTAGCAGTTTCCAGCGTGTCTTTAGTAAATACTTCTTAACTGATGGACAAAGTCGTCTGAATCTGAACGAGACATAGGGGGGATGACATGAGTGTATTTACATCAGATTGTTTTTCAGTTGTCTGAGATGTTCTCAGAAAAGTCATCCTATCCCTAGTGGTTTGTGTTCTTAGGTTTACAGAACACTAAGATGCTATGCGCATGAATCACTACCGGTAGGTCTTGCTTAACTGGTCCCAGTGATCTACTCTTTGGTTTCCAAGCCAGTTCCAAGACTTTTCCAAATTACTTTTTTAAGACAACTCCAAAAAAGACTCATGATTGAAAAAGTTATCCACATCCAGAAAAAGAACTATAAAGTCTGAAAGCAGATCAAAGCATACTATTTGCTCTTTTTTTCCCTCTTTTTTTCCCATAGTTCCTCCCTTTGGTTCCAATTCTTCGCAGCATAAATAATGTGAAAATATATTTAATATGAATGTATATATAGGGCCTATATCATATTGCATGCTGTCTTGGGGGGGAGAAGAAAATTTAGAACTCAAAATCTTATGGAAGTGAATGTTGAAAATTAAAGATTATGGGGTGGCCAGGTAGCACAGTGATTAAGAGCACCGGCTCCAGTGTCGGGATGACCTGGGGATCAAATCCGGGCTCAGACACTTAGCACCTACCCAGAAACACCTGGCCATGTAACCTTGAGCAAGTTACTTAACCCCGATTGCTTTAAAAAAAAAAGAAAATTAAAGATTAATTTTAAAAAATCAAATGTGTAATGAATCCAAGGTGTCTCTGGCAACATTCTCTTGTGTTGCATCACACAACTTCACTGCACCATTGTTTCTGAACATACAACATGTACACTTTGCACTGTGTGTCTGTCACATCACACAACACAAACACTGCCAGAAACACGTCAGCTCAGATTTGGGACTATTGTATGCAATGGACTGCAGTGTTTTTACTGTATATTCAATGTTTTCTGCTCTTACAGAAACATAATAGTGTAATTATGAAAAATAAAAGGCATTTAATATTTTTCTACCATCAAAAATATTGTAATTTAAGAGTAATCCTTTAAAATTCATAGCAGCTCATTATATTCCTACATATCTTTGAACTTTTATTTGTCCAAAAGAATTTTTTTTATCATTTTGTCATATTCTACAAAATCTAAGCTCACTGTTTATTTAATAATTTGAGCAAGATTGTCATTTTCACCACATTGCCATAGCCTAGCTCTATACAAAAAGTCTTAGTTCAGTTATTTATGTCCTAGAATCACAGAACTTTTTTTTAGGACATTAGTAGTCATTCCATCTAATCCATACTCCAAAAGAATCTTTAATTCATATGCTCAATAAATGAATATCCCTACTTCTGTCTGAAGATGTCCATTGAGGAGAAATACACCACATCCCAAGGTAGTCTGTTTGACTTTAAATTGTTAGAATCTTTTGTTTGCAATGTTTGCTTTTGGCCAGATATCAAGACTAAATTTGTGTCTCTGCAATTTCCATCCATTGAAACTTCCAGCTTCCAGATTCTTCCCCCCTAGGTCAAACAAATTTATTTCTTTTCCATGTGAGAGGCTTGCTACTAGTTTTACACAATGCTCATATTTTCCCTGAGGTTTTTCTTCAGGCTAAGTTTTCCTATTTCCTTCAATCTATGTTCACATGACAGACTCAAGACCCTATCTAAGCTAATGCCTAGAGTTGAACAGTACTCATGATGTGGTCTAACTAGGGCAAGATTAAAAGATACAATCACCTCCTTATTCCTGGAAGCCTCTCTAAATGTAATCTAAAATTAGGGCAGATAGGTGGTACAGCAGATAGAGTACTAGCCCTGGAGTCAGGAGGACTGGAGTTCAAATCTGCACTTATTCACTTACTAGCTGTGTGACCCTGGGTAAATCACTTAATCCCTATTCTCTTTCTCTCTCTCTCTCTCTCTCTCTCTCTCTCTCTCTCTCTCTCTCTCACTCACACAACCACACACACACACACACACACACACACACACACACACACACACACCCTAAAATTAAATGAGCTATTTCAGCTTCTAGAACATAAGGCTAACTTATAAGTTTTTAGTCTAACAAGACCCTCATTTTCCCCCTATTCTAACCATGCCTTGTGAAGTTGCTTTTCTAAAATAAAGTCTGAGATTTACATTTATTTCTACTAAATTTCATTATCTTCAATGCTTTTGATGTACAGGGCTTCTTAAACTTTTTCTACTTGCAATCCCTTCAGAGCATTAGGTCACAACCCCATATAGGACATGCTACCCCTCATGCTTTATTTTTAGTAAAATTTGTTTTGTGGGTGTCTTTAATTCCTCATGTGCTTGGCAAGTTAATTCCAAGATAGTTATTATACTTTGCTGTCTAAACTGGAATTTCTCTTTCTAGCCCTTCCTCCTGAATCTTATTAGTCATACACAGAAAAGGTGTTGATTTTCTTTTTCATCTTATTTTATTGAAGCCATTATCTTGATTATTTTTTCTTCATTCAAAGAGACATAACTTTGCTTCTCTTTTGCTAAAACTGATCCCTGGGGACTGATTTTAGCATCCAATTTCACATTTTTCTTAAAGTCAATGCTTTAGGAATAAGTAGAAAGTCTTATCACAGTTGAAGAGAGATCATTAAACATGCAGGACTTGGATTTTGCAATGAGTCATTTATTTCATTCGAAGTATTCTTTCATTAGTTAGGAAACAGCAATTGCATTTGAAGGCAGTTTAGAGTTTCTTCTCACTCCTGGAGGAGTGTTACCAATTCTATGCTAGTCAGAATACTCGATTGTCACATATCTCAAAGCATCATTGGAGAAGCATTCTAACAGGGTATTCACATACCTTTAAAAAAGAGCCAAGTGGAGTACTACAATATAAACTCTTAACCTTCTGGGCTTTTACCCTTTTATTTCTAGATTGATTAGTATAAATTATTTCATGTAAGCATATGCAATATTTCATTTAAAGAAGTGTTCAATCTGCCCATTCATTGGATTGCTTTAATTATCAACCAACCAAATTTAGTTTGTATTTTCCTGAAGTGTTCACACAGAAGCCTATAAAGATTAAGACATTTTTTTACAATGAGAGAGAGAGAGAGAAAGAGAGAAAGAGAGAGAGAGAGAGAGAGAGAGAGAGAGAGAGAGAGAGAGAGAAAAGGAAGGAAGGAAGGAAGGAAGGAAGGAAGGAAGGAAGGAAGGAAGAAAGGAGGGAGGGAGGAAGGAAGAAAGGAAGGAAGTGAAGAAGGAAGGGAGGAAGGAAGTGAAGAAGGGAGGGAGGAAGGAAGTGAGGAAGGGAGGAAGGATAGAAGGGAGGGAGGGAGGGAGGAACGAAGAGCAGTTAACTAAATGAAGGATTGATACAGGTAACCTTGAATGATTAGTTTTAGATTATCTACTGGACTTGAAGCCCAAAGAACTGAGTTAAATGCCTGTTATAAGCTATGTCTATCTAACAAATCATCATATGAGCCTCAGTTTCCCATCTAAAAAGCAAAAACAGTGTCTCAATTCCCTCTTTTCATTGGGTTGCTGGATTGGGAAGATCAAATAAGTCAATGTTAATAAAATCACTTTGCTGTTGTAACATAATAGACAGATTTATAGATTGCTAGATCTGAAAGGAAACACAGAAATCATCTAATCCAACCTTCTCATTTTACAGTTGGGTTAACTGCAGCAAAAAAGGTGAACTGACTTGAAGAAGACCACAGAGCTAGTTAGTGACAGGTATGTAAAGATGTAGGATGTGGGCCTGTGATTTCATTGATGCAGGGAAACTCTACCAATTTAGGATGGCATATTCTCTGTATCTGATTCTGGTAGTTTTCCTTTTTATTATAGCTCCAATTTATCCTGTGAAGAGTTTATCTTGTAAATAGTTATTGTATTTGCACATTGTCTCCATTAAACTATAAGTTCCTTGAAAGTAGGGACTGAGGATTGCGGTTATATTTTTGCTTTCCTTTGTATCTCCAGTGTTTTAGCTCAGTGCCTGCCACATAGAAAGTGTTTAAAGATGTTTATTGATTGACTGACTTAAAATCTTGGAGAGCTGCTGAAAGCACTGAGAAGTTAAGTGACTTATCCAGAGTCACAAAGCCAATATGGGTTATAAGGAACACCTGAACCAAGATCTTCCTCACTTCTAGGCCAGTTCACTGTTCTCCACTAAACCATCACTATGAGGAAGAAATACTAAACACTGAAGTTTAGAATAGCTACATAAATTATCTTAAGTCTCACAACTTTGACATTATACTAAAATAACACATAATTGATCATTATCCTCTATTAAGTAAAAATTTCAGATGAAACGTGTTTTTATTCCCATATTCTTTGGATGACATAGTTCATCCAACTGACAGCAACAGATTAATTCACAACTGAAATACTGACACATTAATTTGCCTCAGAAATAGAGTGCAACTCATAGCAATAGCCATGACTGCTTAACAAAGCTTCCTACAGAGTAATATTTCCATTTCCTAAAGGCTAAATTTAAACTATTTCTAGGGATTCTAAATTTAAACTAAGAACTGATCTCCTGTACCGTTCAGCCTGTAAATTAGGAGTAAAAGAATATGAAATGGCATAAAAATCTGGGGAAAAATTATACATATATAATCTCACAAAATGGAAACTGCTGAAGTTATATTTTAGGGAAGGTAACAAGAATTCTAGGGGCAGCAAGTAGAACAGGAGAGTGCCAGACGTGAAGTCAGGAAGACCTGAATTAAAATCCAGCCTCACTTATTAGCTGTGTGATCCTGGGCAAACTCTGTTGGCCTCAGTTTCCTCATCTACAAAATGACCTGGAAAAAGAAATGGCAAACCACTCCAGTATTTCTGCCAAGAAAACCTCAACTGGGGTCATGAAGAATTGAATATGACTGAAATACAACTGAACAACAACATTTCTCAATTTTGCTGATGTTTAAAGGACGAAAACTTAAAAAATTATATTAGAAATCTTGAAATGAATATTACTTGCATATGCAGTGGGGAAATTATTATTCTAGAAGAAGTGAATATATAATTTTAAAAAACGTGACAAGATATATAAATAGATGCAAATTAAAGCAAGCTGAGACAAAAGAATATATTCAATAACATTTTTTTAGAAGGGGAAGGTGAGGCAATCAAGGTTAAGTGACTTGCCCAAGGACACATAGCTAGTAAGTGTCAAGTGTCTGAGGCCACATTTGAACTCAGGTCATCCCTGACTCCAGGGTCAGTGCTCTAATCACTGTTCCACCTAGCTGCCCCAGCAATAACACTTTTTAAATGATAACACAAACAAAATCCAATATTGAATAACTTTAATGACTTCTCTCAGGTCCAAAAGGAATCCAGCATCTCCCTTTAATTTAGTCAAAATTTACAGGGGCATGGACTACCTGAAAGCTATGATCAAAAAAAAAAAAGCTTAGACATCATCTTTCAAGAAATTATCAAGGAAAATTATCCTGATATTCTAGAACCAGAGTGTAAAATAGAAATTGCAAGAATACATTGATCACTTCTTGAAAGAGATCCCAAAAGGAAAACTTCTAGGAATATTGTAGTCAAATCCCAGAGTTCCCAAGTCAAGGAGGAAATATTGCAAGCAGCCAGACAGAAACAATTCGAGTATTGTCAGAAAACAATCTGGAGAACACAAGACCTAGCAGCTTCTGCATTAAGGAATTGAAGGACTTGGACTATGATTTTCTGGAGGTCAGAAAAGCTAGTATTAAAACCAAGAATCACCTACCCAGCAAAACTGAGCATAACACTTCAGGGTAAATATGGATAGTCAATGAAATAGAGGACTTCCAATCATTCTTGATGAAAGACCCGACTAAAATCTGACTTTCAAATGCAATCATCAAGAGAAGTAGAAAAAGGTAAACATGAAAGTGAAATCATAAAGGACTTATTCGAGTTGAACTGTTTACATTCCATAAACAAACAAACAAATGAATTTACAAGGGTACCATGTGAGTATAAAAACAGCACGTGCCACAAAATTGGACCAAACCTCCCAAGGCAGGAGGGTCTAAAGTCTCACTTTTATCAATCAGGTACTCGAGAAAGCAGGTGGAAATACAAAGAAAATCAAATCCTTTTCCCACCAGGCTCCGAATTCTATTCTTAGGTCAACTCTGTTGGTCCAGTTACTGAAAGATCTCACTTCTAGCTCCCTGAGATTAATCAAATCCTCATTTTTACTGGTAAAGTCACATCTAGGCTTTGTAACATTGTTCAATAATCTTAAGATAATTCGCTCCAAAGTTCTCTTTCTGGTCATTTACTTACATATGTCAGAATTTGTCTCCATTTTTCCTCCTCTCAATGAGCAAAATTGTCAAAATCTGAAAGAGGTACCTACTTTGTTTTAGGAATCATTTATTTGTGAGATTATGGTGCTTCTGTATATCAACAAAAAACAACACTTGAAAATTCAACTGGTGGAAAATAAATGTCAAATTTGAGAATCACAAAATGCCATGACATGGTAGCATAAAATTGAAAGGTTCTGAAATGCAAAATCTTGAAAAATTAACCTTGTAAATTAAGGTGTTTTTTTCTAGAACAATTCAAGGGTAAGATTGCTCTGACTCAAACAACTGATCCCATTACATTGACAAAAATATGCATACAGTATAAAATGGCAATTTACCAGATTATTATAGCTAGACAGAGGTTTTTTTTAGGAACTCCTGAATTCCATTACTGATTACATGCTCACTAAGCAACATCTGATTTTTAATTTGATCTCCTGTGTAGAATTGTCCACCCAAAGGGGGAAAAGCACCATCTGTAAACTATTAATGTGGTTATTGGGCCAGGTATATTTCTCATTGTGTATTAGTAAATTGAGATTCTGATGAACAGAGTTTGGCTGACATAAACCAATTCTACAGGGCCTCAGTGTCTCTGCATGAATGAATAAAATTGGCATCATGAATCTTTAAAGTCAAGAAACAGGCCCTAGGTAGTTATCATACAAAAATGCAGCCTCATGGCTTCTCCTGCTGCCTCACCAAAAAATCTCAAGCTGAAATAGCCTGCTTGCCTCACTTCATTTTTAATACTACAAAGTAAATTGAAGCAAATTTCTAGAGTACATATTTGAGGGTGAAAGATAAGTTGGAAGAAGAAATTCTAATAAGATGATGATTTACTGTTTCTTTTCAGTGTAGTCTTTGACAAATTGTTTTTCTTCTTTAGAGTCTCATGAATTATCAGAATCCATCTATTTTATATTTTGTTTGCAGAAAAAAAAGAAATACTTCTCTGCTTTAACTTCTCAATCATTTCTTTTTGATGTATAATACAGTATAATGAAATTGTGATCATATTAGGATAGGTAAGATAACATAAGCAAAAAAAAAGAAAGAAAGCAAAATAAAATCTATTCTTATAAGATTGCCATTTGTAGTGCAAAGTACTGACTCCAAACGTGTTTGGAGTCTGAAGGCATGGACTTGAATCATGGCTCTGTGATTTAATAGCTGTGTAAACTTGGGGAAATCATTTTCCTTTCTCAAAGCTTCAGTTTCCTCATCTGCAAAATAAAGTGGTTGAATAAGATCATCTCTAAGGCTCCTTCCAGCTTGATTATTTTGTGATCTCTAATAGAATTCGTGTGTAATTTTTCTATATAATTGAATGATTTTAAAATTTTATACAGTGAAACAGAGAAGTAGTGAAATTTGCTTATTTTAAGGTAATTTCTATTCTAAAAGGTCACCTCCTGATTTTATATTATCTAAGATCTTTATTTAAAAATTGAAGGCTATTCTTATACTGCTGTTATGTGCCATTTGAAAACACAGGATTTCTGAAGAAAATGTGTATGTATGCACATATTATTCTCTTATACAAAGAAAACTATCCTCTAGGGGTTTTGAAAATCATACATCTTCTTGCTGCTTATAAATAATAATAACGCCAGTTATTCATTGATTTAAACTGTCATCTGATATGCTTATAACAATACTGATGGAAAGGGATATCCACATCCAGAGAAGGAATTACAGTCTGAATGCAGATTGAAGCAAACGACTTGTTCTCTCTTTTGGTTTGTTTGTTCTTTCTAGCTGGTCATTCCATTGGTTACAATCCTTTTCAACTTGACTAATGTTTAATGTGAAGGTATTTGTAGAACCTATATCAGATTGCATGCCACCATGGAAGGCAGGGAGAGAAAATTTGGAACTCAAAAGTTTGTGGAACTGAATGTTGCAAACTAAAAGTTAATAAATAAATAAATTTATAAAAAAATAACAATAGTGGCACACATTTAAGTTGGAATTTAAGGTTTGCAATGCATTTTATATATTATCTCATTTGAGGTAGCATGGAACACTGAATTTGAAATCAAAGAAACTTAATTTAGGTCTTTGCCCTGATATTTATTGTCTTTGAGCCCTTGGGCAAGTTACTGCTCTGAGCTTTACTTTCTTCATTCAGTTCAATTATATTTCACACATATTTATCAAGTTCACACTATGTGTCAGGCACTTGAGTTTCTGTTCTATTGGAAGGAAACAACTTATCCCCAAATAAGTAAATATAAAATATATACACAAAAAAGGAATTGGGGACTGGAATTCCAACAATATCTGTTAAAGAAAAAGGTCATACTAGGTGACCACTAAGGACCGTAATGATTTGTTTGCCTTTCCTTAACTCCTTAGGTAATTTCTGCTTTCCTAATGTAGTAAGAGAAAGGGGCTACAATTCTGCTAAGAAGGTAAAATTTCTTTTTATTTTATTTTTAATATATGGAATAATGCTAGCATTTTCATGACATAGTACAATAAAAACATGATTGTATATGAAACTGCAATCAATTATGCACAACTTTCTATTTCTTTCAAATATACAAAATTTTCGTGTAAATTCCTTTTTTTCTTTCCCTTCCCCCTTTGTTACCCTAGAGATGGCTACCGTTAGACACAAATAGGCATACATATGTAAAATTGTTCTATATATAGTTCTCCTTATCAGTTCTTTCTCTGAATGTAGATTGTTGGGAGCTAAAGAGGCCTGAGCCAGGACTTGGGTAATATCTTCATATCAGTGGACCTGAATATCAGAGACCTCTTTGAGACTCCTGAGTTCTTTTGTTATGGGTTACACTTATATATTTATATATAAGTGTATATATATATATATGTATATATAATATGCAGATATATATAAGGATGCTGTTTGAGTTCTGAGACCAACAGTCTCTACCCCAAGACTTTAGTTGTTTAGAACCAAACTATTTGATTCAGCACTCAGGTATCTTTGGGTGGTCAGCTCTAAAGGTGGTGTCTTTTGAGGATTGCAGCTTTGGCTTTGAAGTCTGCTCTCAATTGTATCCGTTTATGACTGCGGCTGCATTAGCAGGTACCTGAGGCCTAGATCAGAGGTGTTACCCTAAGACTTTAGTCTCCTAGATAACAAATCCTTATCAAATTATCTCTTCTGTGCTACTTCCAGGATACAGACTAGGTAATGATTAGAAAACTCGATTCCCCTTCCTTTGTCTAGTTGCTCTATAAAAAAAAACCTTGTCCTAAGAATCAATAAATGGAGTTCATCATTCTTCCTTGAACTACCCACATGGCCTGGTCATGTCTTATTCACGTCTCCAAATCATGCTAAGTGCTGGACACTGAGGAGCCCACGGCAGTAGATAGTGTGCTTCTTCATATGTCTGCTTCATAGTTTATTTAGGTATTTGTATTAACTTAATTCACTCAAAATAACTTATTCACTCAAAACTGTTTTTATAACAATATTGCTGTTACAATATACAATGTTCTCTTTGCTTTGCTCATTTTGTTCTTTATTTTGTGTGTCTTTCCATGTTTTTTGTTTAAATCACTGAGCTCATTTTTTTTATAGCAAAGTAGTATTCCATCACAATCATATACAGCGACTTGTGCAGCCATTCCTAATTGATGGGCATCCTTGCAATTTCCAGTGTTTTACCACCACAACCAGAACTGCTATAAACATTTTAGAACAAAGAAGGTAAATTTTCAATTGAAAACAAGATCAAAAAGCATATTTCTCTTTAATTTATGTAATGAAATTATGACTATATTATTACACTTTTAGTATGAAGGAAAATTACAAAAAAAAAAAAAAAACAAACCCAAACAAACAATGTCTGGCTCTCTCTCTCTCTCTCTCTCTCTGAAATCACCCATCTAAAATGGATGAGCTTAGTCCTCTAAAACTTTGGCATAAAATTCAGATAAAATTGGGGAATATTAAGCAATATATAAGGATCCCTCCCTATAGACATATTGACTTAGAAAATCACATATTAATATAATCTATATTTTATTGTATTTTTATTTATTTTGCTAAATATTTCCCAAGTACATTTTAGTCTGGTTGAGTGGCACTCGGGAGTGAAGAGGAGGTCATGTTATCAATAACTCCATCTAAATAAATCTTCCCAGAAATAAACCACTTAAGGATATATTTTTTAACTATGTTGTTGACAAAAGCAAGGTGTCATCCTAATATCTCAATAGGAAGTACCTTAACTAAAATGTGATGAATCAAAGTCATGCTAGAATCTGGTAATAATGTGAGGAGATGTTGTAATGACAGAAATTCTTGAATTAATTCAGTCCAACAAATATTCAGGAAGGATATGCTAATTCAAATAACTGTTCTAAGTTAGGGATCTGGGGATACAAAAATAAATGCATAGATACAAAACAAACCTTGACCTGAATAAGCTTATAATAGTAAAGGGACAGTGTATGTAGATCCATAGATCTATACCCACATTTACACACACACATGCACACACACATGCATGCATAAATTTGCTGTTCAGTCATTTTTCAGTCATGTCAAACTATTTGTGATCCTATTTGAAGTTTTCTTGGCAAAGATACTGGAGTATTTTTTTTTCATTCTTGAGCTCACATTTTATAGATGAGGAAACTGAGACAAACAGGGTTAAGTGACTTGCCCACGGTCACAAAACTACTAAGTGTCCGATCAGATTTGAACTGACAAAGCTTCCTGACTCCAGGCCCAATGGTCTATTTACTGCATTACCTAGCTGAAATGTATGGATACATACACACAGATAGATATAGATGTAGATGTAAATACAGATATAGATGTAGATGTAGATATAGATATAGGTATAGACATAGACATAGACATAGGTGTAGATATAAATACAGATACGGTTATGGATACAGATATCTCTCTGTGTGTTTAAGCTATGTATACCCAAAGGAGTGTTGCGGTTCAAGTATTTCATTAGGAAGGTGACTCTCATAGCAATGAAAAGGACAGACTGGAAGTGGGAAGTTCAATTACAAGGTTAATATAATAATCTAGCAAAAAGACATGGGGACCTGGACAAGGGCAGTTGCAGTAGGAAGAGAGAGCAGAGGAGTTAATGGAGACAGTGTGGATAATATAAATAGACAAGGAATAACCTGTAATCAATATGATCTGGCAACAGTTGAATGCCAATTTGGAGGGAGAAGTAAGGATCAAAGGGATGACACCCAAGTTTTAAGCCAAAACTTTAAGCTAAAGACCATTAGAACAATGGTGTCATCACCAGAGATATTAGGGAAGAGGGCACAGGTTTAAGAAGATGAAATGATGAATTCATTTTGGCACACTGATTTTGAGACACCATGGGGAAATCCAGGTGGAGATATGTATTATGTAGTTGCTGTTATGAGCCTAGAGCCTCGGAAAGAAGTTGGAAATGGAGAGTATATGGTAGTCATCTGCATGGAAGAACTAATTAAGCTCAGGAGAGTTTTAGAAGATTAAGGAAAAGAGAGTGGAAAGAGAGGGAGAAAGAGGGCTAAGGAATATCATGAAAGGGGAGATATATGACAAAACTAATCAGGCTTTCCCCAGGGCAAAGATGAGATTGACCTGATTTTTATATGGATAGCCCTCAATTTTTGGACAGAAATAGTTTTAGAGTGGAGAAAGGCATGGCTTGATATAAATTGCCCTTAACAACTAATTCTCTGTGCTCTGATTTCATACTTACTGCATCTTCCACTACATAATTTCTTCTCCTGAGTAGATCTACCTACCTACCAGGAGGGAGCCCCCTATGAAGATAATCAGCTTCAGTTCTTTGGGGTAGGTATATTTCCCATGGGAAAGTAGTAATTGGCTTCTTGGTTTATAAATCGGTCTCTTATGGATTTTATTAGAATGAATCCATTCCCAAAGCCATATTACCCCTGGCTGAATCATTTTTTGAAATGCACATATATACAAATTCTGGGGCAACTTGAATGAGATTGAGTTTTTTATTGCCTTTTAGTTTCTTAGTGTTTATTTCCCTTTGAGCCAGAACTGTGCATTATGATGATCTCAGGTGGAATATTGCCTAAAGTAGTTTTCCACTAAAAAAAAAAAAGTTCAGATTGGTTAAAGTGCTGGTATTCTTTTTCCTGAAGGCTGATACCCAACATAATAAAAATCAAGTTCTGTTACTTGCAAAGTTGAGAACCAGCCTTTCAACTCGCAGATTCTCACCATCATAAGAGCTGTACCTGCCAAATCAAAAGGGATCGAGTCAAATAATGGTTTCCAGTATTTTTTTAATCTAAGGTTGAGAAAAAGGATCTCTTTCAGATTAAATAAATGTGGGATTCCAAGGCCCTCCATTTGAGAAGACAGCTTCCAAATGATATTTCTCCATACTTGGGCCCATCTAACACTAAATTCTCCTGACCCTTTCTTCCAGGCATGCCACATTGATACTAGCATGAAAAGTATATAAAAATACCTGAATCCTAGTCAATCAATCAACAAACATGTACCTACTCTGTCCACACAGTGTGCTAAGCTACTGGGTTACAAAAACAAGAAAGCATAAGGCAAATAAGCCTCAAGTTGCTCACAATTTAATGGGGTTAAACAATACATAAACAACTATGTACAAAAAAAGCTACATATATTATAAAAGGTGGGGAATCAACAGCAGGAAGGTATTAGAGCTAATAAGAATTGGGATTGGGAAAGTCTACAGAATGTGGGATTTAATTTTATTTTATTTTTTGTATTAGGTATGATTTATTGTAATCACTTTTTAATGCATATTTGGTTTTTTTTGAAAGGGTTATCAAAGTATTTGTTTTAGTTTACATCATTCATTTCCACAAGATTTTGAGTTACAAATTTTCTCCCCAATTTTCCCTACCCAACACCCCAAAACAGCTGAATATCCCCTCCCCCAATTTGCTTTCTCCCATATCTTCCCCCATTCCCCCTTCAACTTTCTAGTAGGGCACAGTGGATCTCTATGCCCCAGTGCCTTTATATCTCATTTCCCAGTTACATGTAAAATATTAATAATAATTTGTATATATATATATATTTAAACATTTGATTTTAAAACTTTGGATTCCATATTCTTTCCCTTCCTTCCTTGTCACCCACCTTCACTGGGGGAAGATAAGCAATTCAATATAGGTTGTATATGAGTAGCTATGCCAAACATTAACATACTAGATGTATTGTAAAAGACTGACTATATTTCCCTCCATCCTATCCCACTCCCCACTTGTTCTATTCTCTACTTTGATCCTTTCCCTTTTCAAAAATGGGTGCTTCCAACTTCCCTCCCCACCAAGCCTGCCCTCCCTTCCATTATCCCCCCTCTCTTCCCCTTCCCCTCTACTCTCCTGTAGAGTGAGATACCCTATTTAGTGTGTATGTCATTCCCTCCCGAACCAAATTCAATGAGAATAAGGTTGACTCATTCCCTTTTGCCTTCCTGTTCTTCCCTCCATTGTAACAATTTTCCCTTGCCTCTTCTGTATGAGATAATTTATCCCATTCTGTCTCTTCCGATCTCCTCTCATTATATTCCTCTCTCACCTCTTATTTTTACCTTTTAAGTATCATCCCTTCCTATTAAATTGGTCCTGTGCCCTCTGCTATGTATACCTCTAGACATATACACACATATGTATTCACACACCCATATACCCATCCATGTAGGCATGTATATGTATGTATACATATACATACATATACATACATACATACACACATATTCATTTCTATTCCCTTCAACTATTCTCATACTGAGAAAAGTTTCATAAGTTACAATTATCATTTTTCCATGTAGGAATATAAGTAGTTCAATTTTGATAAGTTCCTTATTATTTCTTTTCCCTGTTTACCTTCTCATGTTTCTCTTGCTTCTTGTATCTGAATGTCAAATTTTTTATTCAGCTCTGGTTTTTTTTATCAAGAATGCTTGAAAGTCCTCTATCTCATGGAATGACCATATTTACTGCTGAAACATAATACTCAGTTTTGCTGGGTAGGTGATTCTTGGTTTTAATCCCAGCTCCTTTGACCTCCAGAATATCATATTCCAAGACTTCCAATGCCTCAGTGTACAAGCTGCCAGGTCCTGAGTTATCCTGATTGTGTTTCTACAATATTAAAATTGTTTTTCCTGGCTGCTTGTAATATTTTCTCCTTGATCTGGGAACTCCAGGACCTGGCTATAATATTCCTAGGAGTTTTCTTTTGGGGATCTTTTTCAGGAGGTGATCAGTGGATTCTTTCAACCTCTGTTTTGCCCTCTGGTTCTAAAACATCAGGACAATTTTCCTTGAGAATTTCTTGAAGGATGATTTCTAGGTTCCTTTTTTGATCATGGCTTTCAGGTAGTCGCATAATTTTTAAATTATCTCTCCTGGATCTATTTTCCAGGTCAGTGGTTTTCCCAATGAGATATTTCACATTACCTTCTATTTTTTTCATTTGTTTGGATCTGTTTAATAGTATCTTGATTTCTCAATAAGTCACTAGCTTCCATTTGCTCCAATATAATTCTGAAGGAATGATTCTCTTCAGTGAGCTTTTGAGATTCTTTTTCCATCTGGCAAATTCTGGTTTTTAAGGCATTCTTCTCCTCATTGTCTTTTTGAGCCTCTTTTGCCATCTGAGTTAGTCTATTTATTAAGGTGTTATTTTCTTCAGTCAGGTTGTTGACTCTCATTTCATAATTTTCTTGCATTGTTCTCATTTCTCTTCCCAATTTTTCCTCCACTTCTCTCATTTGATTTTCAAAATCCTTTTTAAGCTCCTCTGTGGCCTGTAACCAGCTCGTATTTTTCTTAGACGCTTTTGGTGCAGGAGTTCTGACTTCACTGTCTTCCTCCTGTTCCATGCTTTGATCCTTTTTGTCCCCAAAATAAAAGTGTAAAGTTGCATTGCTCCATTTGCTTTGCTTTCTTTGCCTGTTCATGTTGCCACTCAATTACTTGACTTTTGGGCTTTTTGCCACAGTAGAACTCTGATACCAGAAATGGGAGCTGTATCCCAAATGCTGGGGTTTTCTCATCTGCTGAACGTATTAGTTGGGTGCCCTCTCTGAAGCCTCCACACGCTCTGGCAATCTGTTACACATCCCTGGACCTCCACCCTAGATAGCAATCCAGATCCAAGCAGGTTAAAGCAAGAGCAATTACCCCTCAGACTGGTTGCTTGGTCCCCCTACAATCTGCAGACCAGGAGCTGAAGCTGCCACATGGCGGTGGCTATGGCTCCTCAGCCGCTTCTCACCCTGGGGGCAAAGTCCAGATTGCTTAGAATTCCGAGGTCCCAAAGTCCACACTGCATTGACCTCTCATTTTGTCCTTAGCATCTATGGGTTGATAATTCTGGAAACTGCCACAGCTACTGGTGATCTAAAGTCCCTCCAGCTGGTCAGGCTGCCCTGGGGCTAAGACCTCCGGCTTGCATGGGGCTGGGGTTGGCTCCCAGAGCGCTGTGCTGGCCACTTGCTGCCGGCCTGCCAGGTTGTCCTCAGTGGGAGGTTAGCTTCTCTGTGTCGTTTTGTGGTTTCTGTAGCTCCAAAGTTTGTCTAGAGTCATTTTTTACATGAACTGGGGGAGGTGGAAGCCAGAGCTGTGAGACAGTCCCATTTCTACTCTGCCATCTTGAACTGTCATTAGAATGTGGGATTTTAGCTGAGACTTAAAGGAAAATAGGAAAACCAGAAGGCAGAGATGAAGAGGGAATGCCCAGAACTGAGATGTTATGGAAAAGGGCTCAGAGTTATTAGATCAAAGAGTGTGAGGAGAACTATAAGGTATAAGAAGATTGGAAACTTGGGGAAGGTTGGAATGGGGCAAGTTTGAATACCAAACAGATGATCTCATATATGACCCTAGAGGTGAGAGCATTTATTGAGTAAGTTTATTGAATAAGGGGGAGGCTGGGTGGCATGGTCAGAACTGAGCTTTAGGAAAATCACTTTAGTGACTGAGGGCAAGATGGGTTAATATAGAGAGACTTATGGCAGGCAAAACTAATCAGCAGGCTACTGCAATAGTCCAGATGGGAGAGATTAGATCCTGTGCCAAGGTAGTAGCAATATCACAGGGAAAAGGGAGTGTATTGGAGAGATGTTACATAGGTAAATTAACAGACCTTGGCAACAGATAGGATATGGGGGAAGAGAGAGACAGTATGGAGTTGACAATAACACCTACGTTGTGACCAGGGGCACAAAGCGAGTGGTAGCACCCTAGGCAGTAATAGTGAAGTTTATAAGGTGGGGAAATTGGGGAGGGGCAGAAGATAAGGACAGTTTTGAACACATTGAATTTGAATTTGAACACATTGAATTTAAGATATTTGTAGAACATTCATGTCTAATAGACCCTTGGAGATGTCAAACTTTAAGTCAGCAAAAAGATTAGAGGTGGACAATTAGTTTGATCCAGGAGAGCTGATAAGATCATAAGGTGAAATAAAATAGAGGAAAAAGAAAAGAGGGTCCAGGTAGAGAGCATGTGGCCTATCCAGGGTTAGTGGGCATGATCCAGGAGAACGAGGAGAGGGCAGATAGATAGGAGAAGAACCAAGAGAGAGTAGTGACCCAAAACCTAGGAAGAAGAGAGTATTGAGAAGAAAAGGGTGATCAGCAGTATCAAAGACTGAAGAGAAGTCAAGTAGAATGAGTATTGATGTAGCAATGAAGAGATCATAGGTTACGTTGGAGAGAGTAATTTTGGTAGAATGATGAGAACATGGCTTTTTACTTCCTAGCCTTATGAATCACTTTAACTCTAGGTATAGGTTTAGTCATCTATAAAAATAAGGAAAATGCTTATACAGCCTCCTCACAACAACCTAGTATTCAACACAACAATCTGAGGCATTCAATGAATATTAAAGTGGTTTGTAAATGTTTAAGCACCAGAGAAATGTGAACTATGATTATTGTACACAGTTCCATAGAGGGCTTCTAAGGACTGTATTAAATAATCAACATGAAAGAATTTGAAAGAGATATAATGGTGGTGGTATTACTATCACTCCAGACTCCAATTTCTCTATTGGCAGCAGAGTAACCAGAATAGACATTATTCACACTTAACAACTGTTTTACATAGAAGATTAAAATTATAAAGGGCTTACAGATTGCCTTCTTGTCCAGTTCACTCTGAAGCTGGCCTGTACAACCTGTAGCCCACAGGCTGCTTAGGGCCACTTTTGCATGCAAAGGATTTCCTCTACATACAAAGGATGTTTTCCTCTACATTTTTCACAGGCCACCTGAAATTCTTTGGCATGCCACAGGCAGCCTGCGGGCTGCAGGCTGTCGAGACCTGCTCAAAAGTTTGGGCTGTGGTTATGACTCCAGTGGATGTGGATAATCAGAAGGCATGAAACCATCCTCCCCATAACCAATTCTAGACTTGTTTCCAAAATGAGCCACCAAATCACTTCACACTCCCCCTGTCCCCTCCCACCATCAGCTTTCCATGACTGGCCACAGCATGGTTCTCTCAGGAAAATTATATCCTAACCTAATCAGGCACCCAAAGCAGATGCTTTGGCAGAATGTTCTGTCCCCCTCCTCCTCACTCCATTGCATTCTCACACCATGCACCTCTTCCCCCTTAATGTCCACCCCTACACCAGTGGTGCCCAAGGCACCAGATCTATATAGAGACTCTCTAGCAGTTTATTCAGTGAGTAAGCCACCCTCCCTCTCAGCCACATGAACACTCTTATTAGTGGGAAACTAAGCATGAGATGAGCAAGCATGGATGAGTTGTGATTATATTATTTCCCACTAACTTTATTTCTCCCCCTGCACTGCATTTCTCCATTTCCACCAGTCTTCTAGTCTAACAAGTCCTTGCCTTTCTCATTATGCTTGACTCCTAATGCAAATGAAACTATTCTCTTCAAAGTTAACAGTGACCTTAACTGTCAAATCTGATGGCCTTTTCTCAGTCCTTATCTTTGCTGACTTTGCCACGCCTGACACTATTGATGAGTCTCTCTTTATGTATATTATTCTTTCCCCTTCTGATTTACATGACATGATTCTTCTCTTGGTTTTTCTCCTATTTTTTTTAACCATTCCTTTTCAGTTCCTTTGCTAAATTACCATTCATATCATACTTCATACATACATATCATACATATATAACATACATAAGTGTTATGCTCCAAAGCTCAGTCCTAAGCCATCTTCTCTTCTCTTTCCTTTGTATGCTTTCATTTGATGACTTCATCAGCTCATGTGGAATTAATTATCATCTCTTTGCAGAACTTCCAGATATATGTAGACAACACCAATCTCTCTCTCCTGAGCTCCAGGTCGAAATCACTGACTGCCTTTTAGAACATTTAAACTTGATGTTCCATAGGCATTCCAAATTTACAGTATCCAAAACAGGCCCATTACCTTTCCGTCAAAACCCTTCTCTCTTCTGAACTTTCCAATTTCTGTTGAGAGCAATACCATTCCACTGGTCACCCATGTTTATAACTCTGATGTTTTTGATGTTTCACTTTTCCTTAGCCTACATATCTAACTGGTTGTCAAATCTTGCCATTTTTACTTCTATTTCATCTTTCCCATCTGGTTCCTTCTCTCTACTCAGATGGCCACCACCCTAGTTCAGGCCATCATCACCTCTCACACTATTAGAATGGTCTTGTTGGTCTCCCTGCTTCAAGTTTCTCCCATTCCCAATTCATCTTCCACCAGCTGCCAAAGTGATTTCCCTACAGCACAGCTCTGAAGCATGCCACTTCCCTAATAAATAAATGCCACTGTCTTCTGATTGGTTCTAGGGTCAAATATTTATATCTTATTTTTTCTACTTTGTTAATAAGTCTAATTTATGTAAGTTTTATAGTATGTAGAGTTACTAGTAGAGTAGCATAATGATTATTTATAAATAAGCACATACGAAGTTGGCAGCTATAGAAGTCCCTGTATTTACTCTCTTATTAGTGGTCATCTAGAACAATCCACTCACATACCTCTACCCCTAGCTCATTTTAGCAATAACAAACAAGGGAGCAGGGCAGAATTACTAAAATAAACGTCCTATGGTTTAAGCCTACATATTAAATAACTCAGCTCTATGAATGAAATACTATTGAATTTCAGAATTTTTTATTGGTTTCTAGAACATGTTCACCTTCTATGGAATCCAAAAGAAATCTTGTAAGAACTTTCAGAAAAATACAATGCCCATGCCAATACAGACACTTTCTCCACAACATCCATCAATACCTTCTCACCTATCCTCATCAACCAACTCATTACTGAAACATTTACAATTTTACTCCATTAGTTTAACTGTGTTTATTTCACCCAACTCAAAATCCAATCCAACAAAGATGAACTAGATGCTGCTAGACAATAAAAACATTTCATTAACAACAAAACAGAATTATAGTACTACCTGCATCTTCTCATCCAAAGTCCTTGATAATAGGAATATGTTATTTGTTTATTTCGGAAGTGGAGCCTAATTCTCCCTTGAATCTACATGCACATACATACCCATATATTAAGACCAACTTAAGTAAAGGATATTTTGTTTAGAATAATAGAATTCAACTGAGAACAATGTCTAACTGCTAATCTCTAAAAGAGTTTTAATATTTGTACCTTTTATCAAATCAGTAATATATATATTTCTCCAAAAACTGCTATGATTTTTTCTTATATCACAATAGTCAGCAACTAGACCTCAAATATCATAGGACATATAACAACACTGATGGTGATGGTGAGACGAAATTTACTTCATATAAAATATTATATTAAGCTATAATTGTAATAACTATTAGAGTAAGCTATAACAATTCTTATTATGGTAACATAAAGTGAGAGGAACTATCAATAAATCTTGTGTGTGTGTGTGTGTGTGCGTGTGTGTGTGTGTGTGTGCGTGTGTGTGTGTGTGTGTGTGTGCGTGTGTGTGTGTGTGTGTGTGTGTGTGTGTGTGTGTGTGTGTGTGTATAGCAGCATCCTAAAAATTCTGGACTGGTCTTTGAGTCACTTCATTTATTTATTTAGTCAAGTCCTGGGATGTTTTTATCCTTCAGTCACCTTACTCTCGAATAAGAATGTTTGCTATTTGTTTAAGTCCTCAGTGTTTTATATAATTGCCTCGATAGAAGTTGTCCTTCAGTGCTTTATTTTAGTGCATAAATTTTAATGTGGCTTCTCAAAATCTATGCCAGCGGAGTGCTAACTCTTGCAAGGTTTAAAGAGATGAAAGGCTTTAAAAAAATAATCTGTACCAAAATCAAATTGTCCACTCTTTAAATATGAGTGCACCTAAAAATAAATAGATTGGAACAGCTAGGTAAATAGAGCACCAGCTCTGGAGTCAGGAGGACCTGAGTTCAAATCTTTCCTCAGACACGTGACTGTGGGCAAGTCACTTAACCCCAATGGTCTTGCCTTCCTCCCTCCAATAAAAAGGAATAAATAGATCAATTTCTAGAAGGATGACCAGTAGATTTATGAATTTCCTTGGCCATAAGAACCCCAAAAGAAGATTAAACTATAAAATGAATCTCTAAATCACACATACACACACACACAAAAGATATTTGAGGAACTAAAAATGAAGCAGATAGTAGTAAGAATCACACGGTTTCAAGACTATGAACATTAATTATTGGTATTCATAAAATATGATCTTTGTTCAACAGCCAAATCAAGATAATACTGGAATAACTGTATCAAATACATATTGACATTCTAGGCAAAAGAAATAGTAAAATTACATAGCTCATAGTTTCTCCATAGATATGTGAGTAAACAAGTTTTTTTATTTCAACAGGAATGTTTTTTTAAAAGCTTTCTTTCTTTTGAGTTTTCTTCCACAAAATGACTAATATGGAAATGTTTTACTTGATTGCACATGTATAACCTTTGTCAGATTGCTCGCCATCTCAGGGAGGTGGGAGGGGAGGCATGAAGGGTTAGAATTTGGAACTCAAAACTAAAAAAAAAAATTAAAATTGTTTATATGTGTAGTTGGGGAAACAATAACATATTATTTTAAAAAAATAATTACTGCTCTACAGTTTGGCAGAAACTAGGTATTAACCAACAACTAACACCATAAACCATTATAGCAAGATAAGGTCAAAATGGGTACATGATTTAGACATAAAGGGTGATATCATAAACAAAATAGGGGAGCATGGAAAAATTTACCTGTCAGATCTACAGATAAGGAAAAAAATTATTACCAAACAAGAGAGAGAAAGGATGAAAGAATATAAAATGGTTAATTTTGAATACACTAAATTAAAAAGGTTTTTCACAAACAAAACTAATGCAGCCAAAATTAGAAGGAAGGTATGAAAATTGTAGCAAATTTCTCTGATAAAGTCCTCAGTTCACAAATATATAGGGAGCTGAGTCAAATTTGTAAAAGTAAGAGATATTCCTCAATTGATATGCAGTCAAAGGACATTAACAGGTAGTTTCCAGAAAAAGAAATCAGTTATCTATAATAATATGAAAAATACTCTAAATCAATATTGATTAAAGAAAAGCACATTAAAACAATTCAGACCTCACACCTATCAGACTGGATAACATAATAAGAAAGGAAAATGACAAATGTTAGAGGGGATGTGGAAAAACTGGGACACCAAAACACTCTTGGTAGAGTTGAAAACTGATACAACCGTTCCAGAGAACAACTGGAAACTATGCCCAAAGGGCTATAAAACTAAATGCCTTCTGACCCAGCAATACCACCACTAGGAATATACTCTAAAGATCAAAGGAAAAGGAAAAGGACCCGATGTCCAAAATGATTTATAGCAGCTTTTTGTGCTGACAAAGAGTTGGAAACTGAAGTGATGCCCATCATTGGGGAATGTTTCAGTGAGCTATGATATATGATTGTGATGGAATACTATTGAACTATAAGAAATGATCAGGGGAATCATTTCAGAAATACCTGGAAAGACTCATATGAACTGACATACAGTGATGTGCGCAGAATCAGAAGATTGTATATTGTAACAGCAACCTTGTGAAGGTGATTAACTGTGAAAGACTTAGCTACTCCATTCAAGACAATGATCCAAGACAATTCTGAAGGACTCCTTATGAAAAATGCCAGCCACCTCAAAAGAGAACCAATGATGTCTGAGTGCAAATTGAAGTGTAATTTTTTTCAGTTTCTTTTTCTTACTTTTCTTTTTACAACATGGCTAATATGAAAATATGTTTTGCATTATTTCACATGTGTTAATAGATAAATTGCTTGCCTTCTCATTGGGTGGGGACAGGGCAGGAGAGAGAGAGAATTTGTGACTCAAAAAAAATTTAAATGGATGTAAAAATAAATAAATGTATTAAAGAATGTAAAAAAAGTTACTGTTGGGGAATTAAGAAATGAAAGAGGCTAAAGGCTTGTATATAACTCAAAATCCTGAGAGCTGCCTAGCATAAATGCCTTCTCTCATACATTACTCACTCCTCAAACATTATGATCTAGCCAAACTGGCCTCCTGGCTTCTACTCATGGCACTCCACTTCACATTTCCATTTCTTGGAACTTGCTGTCTTTCATGCCTAGTAGAAAGCTCTTACTCCTAAACATTCCCTCATGGACCCTTTACATGTTTTAAAAAGTCAGCTTACATTTGACCTGCTAAATGAAGTCTCTGATGATCCCCTCAACTGTTAATGCCTTTCTGTCTTTGAGTTACCTTTTATTTATTCTATATGTAAATATAAAAGTACATTGTGTCCCCCTAAAATAATGTATGCTCCTTGAGAGCAAGGAATATTTCATAAATGTCTTTGTATCTGTAGCACCTAGGATAGTGCAACGCATGTAAGTGCTTAATAAATGTTCATTGATTAAAGAGGAGTTAGAGGATTTTAAATTTTAAGTAATGGATTATATCAGCAATTGAATTGATGATATAAAGAGAAAGAGAGAGACAGAGAGAGAGACAGACAGAGACAGACAGACAGAGAAAGAGAGAGACAGAGAGACTGAGAGAGAGAGAGAGACAGAGAGAGAGAGGGAGAGAGACAGAGAGAGACAGAAACAAAGACAGAGAGACAGAGACAGAGACAGAGAGAGAGAGAGGGAGAGATGGAGAGAGGGAGAGAGAGAGGGAGAGAGAGAGAAAGAGAGAGAGAGAAAGAGAGAGAGAGAGAGAGAGAGAGAGAGAGAGAGAGAGAGAGAGAGAGAGAGAGAGAGAGAGAGAGAGAGAGAGAGAGAGAGAGAGAGAGAGAGAGAGAGAGAGAGAGAGAGAGAGAGAGGCAGAGACACAGAGACAGAGGCAGAGACACAGAGACAGAGGCAGAGACACAGAGACAGAGACAGAGACAGAGAGACAGAGAGAGAGACAGACAGACAGAGACAGACAGAGAGAGAGCGCAACAAGAACACTACCAGTTATTGGTGGAGAGGTTTTGTCAATATCGCTGGTCTGTGTGCAATCAGACAATTGAGTAACTACAACAAAAGTCAAGATCGATATCACTTAGAAGGATAGACAGGAAGCCTGCATATGATCACAAGTCCAACACAACCGATATTAATCTTAAGGAGGAACTGGATCTGAAAAATGGAAAACCAAAAAGACTAAAACTACTATGACGATGGCACGGCCTCCCCAGTGATACCCGTAGTCACTCAGAAAAGATTGTCCTTGCCGTTGTCCCAGGAACATCACAATGGGTGAACAATCCATGCAGCACATATAATGGTGGGCGGTTGACTAGGTAACCTAGAGTTAGGCCTCAAGTGCATATATCCTGAACAGACCCTGCAAACAGTGAATGGAGCTGAGAACTTAGTAGGTAGATAATAACTGACATGTGAGAATTGACACAAAAAGCTTCACTGAATATTGGAAGATTATAAAACAATATGGGCAACTATGGGAGAGTCCAGTGGTCAAAGCACTTATCAGAGTCAGACAAGCTTGATTCAAATCCTGCCTCTGATTCTTTCTACTCTTTTGCTTTTGGGGAAGTCACTAAACATCTCTAAATCTTGGTGTCTTAGACAATTTCTAAGTTTCCTTCTAGCTACAGATCTATGATTTTAATGAGCCTGTACAGAAACTGCAATGGATAACAGGTCAGACCGAGCAAGGGCTTCTCGAGTATTCACAAAATACTTGAAGGCCTTTGGCATGCTAGATCGAAAGAAACTCCATAGTAAATTTCTGACAACATATGTCCAAGAACTATCAAGGTTTAGAATCTGCAATTGGATAGGAAATATACATAATGATGATATTGCGTTCGATCAATTATTTGATTGGAGGGAGGGATGTGTACAATAGCATATGCAAATTGCTTTGCAAACATTGAAATGTTACATAAATTATTATGGTAGCTATCAAATTGTCTCTTAAATTGTCTCACAATTATCTCACCTACGTGTTACTGTATTACTTTTACTTCTGGGTGTTATCCAGTTCTTATTTTTAAATAATTAGCACTTTTACAAAATGCTTGAAAGCAGACATTATGTTCTTTTCTACATTACTACTAAATGGCTTACATTTAGAATGGATGGAGCCTGCTTCACATCAGCATATGGTCATGCTCCTTCATTGGTACATTTTTTGGCTGCTTCTTACTGTAATGATATTGCCATTATTTCCCTACTGTTCCTAAATACAGATGATGAGAGGCTCAGTGTTTCAAAACTGCAACCTTTTATAATTCTTTTTTAACTTAACGGTTGTCAATTATTTAAAAAAAACGAATTTTCAGCAGAACTTCACGTACCTAAATTGTGGTATTGCATCTGCTATCCAGACTGAGAAACAGATGACAGGACAAGCTTGCTAGGGTAATTAGTTCATTTAAAGTAATGAATAAGCTACTAAAAAGTTCCTTTAAGTATAAAATATAGTAACATGTAACTAAAAAGCAGTAGCATCCTGCTTTTTTTATGAGGTTTTTCTTCCTCTGTTGAATGCCAATTTAAAAATTGCAGCTAGAAACCTTTCTTATGTATCGTCTCCCCCACTGGAATGGAAGTTTCTTGATAGCAGGGACTCTTTTTATTTGTAAACTCTGTGCTTTCCATATAGTAAGTGCTTAATAAATGCTCATTCATAAAAAAAGAAAATTGCAGCTAGTTGATGGTGAGCATCTCCATAAGGTTTCTGGTGCTATATATAATTATGTTTATGGAGGGTCCCCTACATTTTATTCCCCGTTTCCACTTTTCATCCATGCAAATTTGTCACAGTAAAAGGGAGAAAAAATCTAATTGACATGACCAATACATTCATTTTTCACATCCTGAGTCAGATGCAAAATTGAAGTCATCTTTGTCATCTTTCTACTTTACTGCTTAAATAAAAGAGGAAAAAAAGACAGTTTCCCAACAAAATAATTGATGCAAATATATTCTCTTAAGAATGTTAGACCTGACTCTTATAAATAACGTAAATTCCCTCTCTCACTTATTAGTTCCTTGTGATGTATTTCTCCTTCCTGTTCCTGAACAATATGAGGCAAGAATGAATCTAAACAAGTCAGATCTGTCAAATTTGTACTGTGATGCACATATTCAATACTCCTATTAAAGACTCAAAGAGTAGCATATCAGACGGGAATTAGGTGGATTGTTTCTAACTGGAAAGGAATTGTTCATATTTGGGCTTGAAATGATAACATTTTGCCTCTAATTAATAAGAAGATGCTTAATCAGAAGAAATCTTTTGTGTTGCCAGTGTCTGGACAAGAATTAAAAAGAGTTTTAAGGGTCTAGAAAACAAAGAAAATCTGCCATTTTAATTATTTTTATGTGTATGAAAACAGCTGCTGCTCATTAGTTCATTTCATCTAAAGAAATACCCTCTCCATGTTTTCTCCTTTACACAAATTCTGAGGCTATAAATGACCATATTCATCATATTCATTAAAAATTAGCTGATCCAATGTCTAGAACATTGTATGAGCCAAAATGGATAGTTAATAAATGCTAGTTTTCTTGATCTGTGACAAGGTGCTACAATATTAACAGAAACTTGCATTTCATATAAAAGAATCTTTCATATAACAGGAAAATACCTCAGCTAAGCAAAAGCTGGACTCTAGAATAGATGGGGAAGGGTTGGGGGGAAGAAAGGGGAAGTTTTTAATAATTCTAAATCCCTTAAAAGCAACTTAGAAAGAGTTCATATGGGGCAGCATAGTGGCACAGCGAATAGAGTACCAGCCCTGGAGTCAGGAGGACCTGAGTTCAAATCTGATCTCAGACACTTGACTTAACTAGCTGTGTGGCCTTAGGTAAGTCACAACTCCAGCTGCCTTGCCTTCCCTTCTCCAAAAAAAGGAAGAGTTCATATGACTTCTATTTAGTACAAAATTAGAAATAAATGGTATAACTTTATATAGTTGAGACATTACAGAATGCAGGGTCATCTTCATTTGTAATTTTCCACCCTTAACCCAGTAAGACAATGGTGATACAGGGAAAGAGCTTTGGACTTGGAAACAGAGGACCAGGCTTCAAGTTCTAAATCTTCCATTTATTATCTGTATGACCTTGGGGCAAGTCACTTAACTAGAAAACTAGACCTCAGTTTCCTCATCTGGAAAATGATGGTGTTTAGCCAATGATCTCTAAGCCCTAAGCCCTTCCAGCCCTAAATGCCAGAGGCTATGATGCCTAATTTTGGTTCTTATACTGAAAAATGATTTTTTAAAGAACTATTTCCTTAACAACACAATACAATTTAGACTTCAGTAATTTGGATAGGGTTATTGTGCCTTTAATCTGATTTAATGAAATTTTGCTATGTGTACTTCAAATACAAGAGAGGAGAAGGAAGGGGATCAACATTTTTTACTATGTGCCGGACACTGTGCTAAAAGCTTTTTTTTTTTAAAGCAATCTGGGTTAAGTAACTCACTTAAGGTTACATGGCCAGTTATTTCTGGGTGTGGTGCTAAGTATCTGAGGCTGGATTTGATCCCCAGGTCATCCAGACACTGGGGCCAGTGCTCTTACTCACTGAGCCACCTGGCAGCCCCTAAGCAATTTCGGTTAAGTAACTTGCTCAAGGTTACACAGCCAGGTGTTTCTGGGAGGATGTTAAGTTTCTGAGCCCAGATTTGATCCCCAGGTCATCCCGACACTGGAGCCGGTGCTCTTACTCACTGTGCTACCTTGCCACCCCTGCTAAAAGCTTTTTACAAATGTTATTTCATTTAAATCCTCAAAACAACTCTGTGAATTTGTTGGTATTATTATTCCTATTTTACAACTGAGGCCGCTCAGGCAAAAAGAGGTAGTGATTTAGCCAGGGTCACATAGCTAATGTCTGAGGCAAAATTTGAACTCATCTTTCTGACTCTAGACCCACCTATCCCACCATCCCAAGTACCATGTAGCTGCCCTGAAGTGCAAGGTAATCAAGAATTCAGATGAATCATCATCTCTTTTACTGATGTTCAAAACACATTTTTATCTTCAGCTACACAACATTAAAACCTTCCCTCAATGGGCCAGATTTGGGGTAGAGATAGGTCCAGCCGGAGGGCAGTGAGTACCAAGCAATCTAATTTCACCTGCAACACTGAAGTGCTATGTCACTTTATACAAATTATAAACTCACCAGATCTCAATTTCCTCATCAGAAAAATGTATCCATCTTGTGCGTGGTAATTTCACAGATAATATGACACAAAAGCAAGTTGAAGTTTGTTCACCTTTCGGCTGGCATTCACTAGTTTATTTTCAGCTATCTATATGATTTATTCTTGCTTTAGTCAAATTAACAGGAAAGCAAAGTTGTAGAATCACCTCTTTCTAATTTAGAGCAGCATTATCTGACCATTTTCCAGGAGAGTTACCTTCTTACTTGTATTCATTAGATGAATAATAAAATTAGTTGGTACTTTTGACCCTTAGCATCTAGGTGCTATGAGGAGGCAGTCTTAGCATGCCAAATGAGTCAAGAGGGTTGGTGTGGAATCTCATATTCTGCACAGATAATTCACACATGGATAAACCAAAGGCTGCTTCCTTCCAAAACTGCATGCCCAGAAACATTATCATATCATTAGATTGTAATATTATGTATTTCAATACTTGCTGGGATAAACAGTGAATTTCAGAGTTAAGGAGTAGAGGTCATACATTTGCTGATGTTATTCTTGTTTCTTCACCTGATAATATGAAACACTTTTAAGGTTTACAAAGTATTTTATATACAATATCTGATACGATCCTCATAATACCCTGCTAGGGTAGAATTCATGAAACATTCTGAAATGTGGCTGATTTTCAACTTTCTGTGCTGGAACAAACAGAGCATGATGACAAACTTTTCATATAGACCTTATCTTTAAAAAGTACACACCCATCTAGGAAATACTGTATTCTGGGAAAGTATACTATTTTGCTTCTTTAACTTCTATAGTGAGCGAGCACATTTTAGGAGAAAGCTTTTTTTTTTTCAAGTAGCCTCTATCCCGTGCTACCTTCTTTCTCATTGACAGAGATCCTTTTAGACACTACAGTAGAATTGCACAGTCTAAGACCCTGTGATTAAACACTAGTCAATTTAGTTAAGACCGTTTTATTCTGAAGACCTCTGAGACATGATGTATTTTCTCAAGCTCTGTAGTAGTTCTAGGATTTGTGAAAAGGAAAATCATAGATAAAGTAGTGCCCAAGTTTAGATTGCTGACAAAAAAAATCAATTGCCTTCATTGATCCTATATTTAAACCTTTTTGATATACTTGAAAGACCTTCATTTTACAAAGGAGAAAACTAAGGTAGAAATATTCATGACTTGCCTAAGGTTTCACACAATAAGTATCTGAGGTAGGATTTGAACCCGGGTCTTTCTAACTCCAAGTTCAACATTCTATCAGCTAGGGTTGCCCAAGTCAAGAAGATAAAGGATGAGAAGGTTGCATTCTGTGCCATTAGAAGAAAGATAAGATGATAGTCTCATTGTGACACTGAAGTACTCACTTTTGCATTCATCTTGGACCTATAAATCTATCAACAAAAAGAATTGTCTTTCCAGGTTTTTGCTATGAGGGTTGTTATGGCATAAATTTCATCCTGCAGTTATGGCTAAAACTGTAAATACACAGGCTCCCTTGCAGCCAATTCACTTCAAATGAATTTAACAAATATTCTAACATTGTGCTATGGTGGAAAAAGAAATAGATTTGGAATCAGAAGACCTAGGTTCAAATCCTGGGTTGACTACTCCTGTCTGTCATCTTGGGGACATGAAATAGACTTTAATTTGGTCATCTGGAAAGGGGGCAGGGTTTACACTAAATGAACTTTGAGGTCCCCTTCCACTTCTCAACCTAGGGTCCTGTGATCAAGTACCATATTTGAGGTTCTATTTTTATGCTGTTCTTTCACATAAGTAAAGTAATTAAAAAAAAAACAAATTTACCCTGATCCTCAATTCTAGTGCCTTCCCTCTTTTGATTTTTTCCATTTTATCTCATATATAATCTTGTTTATACATAGTTGTTGGCATTTTGTCTCCACTGTTAGATCGTGAGTTCCTTGAAAGAAAGGACTAACATTTGCCTTTCTTTGTGTCCCTAAAGCTTAGCATTGTGACTTGCACAAAGGAGGCATTTAATAAATGTTTACTAACTGACTATGATCAAGGCTTTATACCTTATAGTCTTTCACTTTCATTTTATTATAGCTTATCCCTGGCATCAGAAAAGCTTCATCTATGTTTCTACGATAGTCTCCAAATGTAATTGCAAGAGGTTACTTGTCTTCTGTAATTTCTTGTGACCTGTATCTGATTATTATACACTGGCAGCTGGGATTAAGAAAGAGATGGCATTGATTGTGGAGGAGGAAGACAGCTTCTTATACAACTCTGCAATTAAAGGAATGTTCTCTGGTCCCCAAGTCTCTCGTATTCTAGCAGCGTTTAGACTGTAAAACAATGATGAAATATTGGCATGTGAAAATTAGAGATTGGCATCAACAGGAAAGACGCAAACTCTTCACATTGTTTTTTGCTACTTTGGTTGTAGGAAGGAAAATCCTTTGAAGGAATTATTTGACCAAGCAGAGAGAGAAAAAGGCTTATCATTACCATTACCATTGTCATCATCATCATCGACCGTAACCTGCCCAGAGATGGCAGAAATTGTCTGCCACACTGGAAATGATCTGCATTTCCCTTAATAGTCTCAACCTTAACTCTTTTTGCCCAGATATCACCAGGGTCTCCCCTTCCCAGCAGTGAAAACTAACAATTCCCAGCCTTTGCCATCTGACTTGCAGCCAGACTCTTCTACATAAATAGCCTCCCTCTTTGAAATCAGGCATTGTCACACTTTTTTTACTTATGTTCCCTGCACTTAGCAAAGTTTTTGGCACATAGTAGTCATTAATATCCTTCCATTCCATTCCAAAAATTCCCACAACAACTTACTTTTTAAATTCTCATTCCCTCCCTCAAGCACTATAGACTCCCTCTTGAAAAACTTGACTAAATGGTCATTCGCTTGCAAAATAATATGCACATAACATCATAGATTTAGTAATTAGAAGGAAATACAGAGATCAAGCAAATTAATGCATTCAGTTACATATATGCAATCATGCACGCAAAATAGTAGGAAAAGGGTAGATGTGGATATATTTGCCATTCCTCTTAAAAATCAATGGTAATTTGTGAGTTCACATTTCATGGATGCAGTAGAGAGAGACTAAGCAGCAGCCCATGGAGGCCAGGATTAGGATTTCTAACAATGTATTTCAAAAAAGTCGTGACATGGTACAGTGGCAGACATCTTTGATTTGGAGTCAGGGAATACTAATTTCAAATTTGTAAGGTGGATTTTAGTATAAGAAGGATTTTGTTATCTTTCTTTAGGGTTTAGTTCCCAGGATCCATGGCCAAAACAATCTCTAGTTCCCAGATGTTAGATATAAGTTCTCACAAACATCATTCAAAACAGTTTCTACCATGACTGCACAGAGAGATATGGGGATGAGGTAATATAAAATGGTGAGGCTATTGCTGGCAAAACTCCTTCTTTGTCTGTTGCCCTATAAATCAAGTGGGTGCTGGTCAATGAGTGCAGATTTGACATTTGGGATTTGGATAATGCATAGTGGAATGTAGATTATTGCATGACAAAATTTGACCTTTTACCTCCAGGAGTCCTCTAAGCATTACCCAAATCCCAAATCTCAAATCCCCAGTCACTGACCAGCACCCTCTTGATTTATAGAGCAACAGATAAAGAAGGCATATTGCCTCCATCAAGGCTTGGGGGCAAACTGTGTTTGCCTCAACCAGCCCCCACTGAGACTTGAGGGGATTCAGGGGAGTGAACAAGCTGGAATGCTGTACCTATCTCAACTGAACCCATTAAGACATAGAAGTAGTTGACCCTCCTTCTCACTAGGCGCTGAAAGACGGGTGATTAGGGAATGCTGTAGGAGTTGGTGCTTCCATTATCAGTAACTCCCTCTTGAGAAGAATAGAATAAAGTAAGCTTACTTAATCCATTATTATGACAGTTCCTATCTTCCTGTTTGCCCAGATCAAGAATATACCTGTGATATAACATATGCCAGAGGACCTCCCACGTCTCCCCAACTGTCTTATAATCAGCACAGTGTTACCTGTGTGTTTACATGTGAAACATCAGCCAAATAGGAACTCCTCCAGCTGAGAATGATCACAGGCATTTTATAAGTTACAAGTTTAGAAGGTTACCAGAGACTGAGAGAAACTAAGACCATGATTTGCTCAACAGTCACATGTCTAATAAGTATTCCTACATGAATGGCATCACATGTTCTTAAAATTTAACTTATTACAAAGGAAGTACCTTACAACAACAAAAAGAAAAAGAAATAGGTTATTGCATGACAAAATTTGACCTGTTGCCTCCATCTGATTTGCATATGGTAACAAATTTCAAAAACCTCAAAATCTATTAGCAGTACTCAAATAATATAAAATTCTTCAAAACTATTACTAGAGGGGCGGCCAGGTAGCACAGCGAGTAAGAGCACTGGCTCCAGTTTTGGGATGACCTAGAGATCGAATCCAGGCTCAGACACTTAGCACCCACCCAGAAACACCTGGCCGTGTAACCTTGAGCAAGTTACTTAACCCCAATTGCTTAGGGGCAGCCAGGTGGCTCAGAGAGTAAGAGCACCAGCTCCAGTGTCAGGATGACCTGGGGATCAAATCCGGCCTCAGATACTTAGCACCACACCCAGAAATAACTGGCTGTGTAACCTTGAACAAGTTACTTAACTCCAATTGCTTTAAAAAAAAAACTATTACTAGAAATCTTCTAGACAGAATGACAGATATAAGTTCAATAGCTGTAAGGAAAGGTGTTGCAGTGATGGAGTTGATGACTCCATAGTAGGTTTGTATAAATGGGCACCACCATCTAATTGTAAGAAGGAAACAACTCTTGCTACCTAGCCTCATACCTAATGGTTCTGGGTGTCTGCAGTTTTATTAGTAGTTTGTCATTCTAAAATTGAGATGCTTCTGTAAGAATGTATTTTCCCCCTGGCAGATGTCTCTTAATGACATCCAATCTTTCTGCATGTCTTGTAGTGCAGTTAAAGAATAGTCACTCTTTAAAATGGGCAGATTAATGGAGGAGGCAGACCAGCCAGCTGGATTAGAGAGGCTGGATTTGGCTCCAATCCTACACATATCTGTCTTCCACAATAGCACTGAAGCATCTCTAACTGGCAAAGGCCATACTCATTTCTTTTTCCAAACCTGTAGGAGAGACCCTGTGAGATTTTCAACGGCTGTTCCTTGCAGGGTGTAGGTAGACATTGGGACTATATAAAGCCCAGGGAAACAGTGTGATTAAGCATTGGTAGGTACACTGATAATATTTTCCCCATGAGGTCACAGAAGCCAACAAGTATGGCATATGTTCACTACTGCTATGCACTGGCACAAAAGACAAAATGTTATATGATTTTGTTATTCCCCTTCCCCCAACACAAAGACACAGGCACACACACATTCCAATTCCATTCAGCAAGCATTTTATTAAACACTTCTTTGTGCCAAATACCACACTAGGTGCTGGGGATTAAAAAAAAAAAGGTAACAGACCCTGTTCTAAGGATGCTTACATTCTACTGGGGATGGGGAGAAATAAATATATAGAAAATTTATACAAATCTTTATCTATAGGCAAATAATTTAAGGTAAAAGCTAACAATTTTCAAAAGAAAGGCAAATTAACAACCATGTGAAAATGTTTAGAAGACTAACCAAAGAAATGAAAATTAAAACAACTTTGAAGTATTATGTCATCTATCAAATTGACTAACATGGAAAAAATTCATTGTTGGAGGGAATGTGGGAAGACAGGTATACTAATTCATCTTCAAATTATGAATTGCTCCAAATGTCTCTTTAAGTTCTTTTGTGTTTCCTTTGTGGCCTTAACTCTGGATAATGCCTGTCCTTTGTCATTACATAATGGCTATTCATTATGCTACAGAAGAAACCAACCTCACTTATAAATTCAGGATTTAGGGTTTAAAACATGGCAGACTTCCTATTCCCTGTTCATGTGCATTCTGGTTCCTTTTCTGAGGTTAAATGAATAGCAAGATTATGAAACAAATGAAGGAACAAATAGAAGAAAGGATGAAAGAAATGAGGAGCCCTGGCACCGAACCAAGGGCATAAATTTCTTAAAAGGGAGGCCAGTGAGAGTTTTCAAAAATGCTTAAGACATTAGGAAGAAAGCATTTATGAGGAGACTTAAAGAATCTTAAAAGAGAAAACTCTGGAGGCAAAGTGGGCATCTGAAGTACTTTGTACGGGGGACAGAAATTCTAGAATTCATCTATTCCTAGGTATCTTGAGAACCTATTCTCTGAAATGTATTGCTGTACTTCTCATTCCAGATAATTTTACCCCTAACACCAAGGTCACTGCTTTTCAGTGGTATAAAGAGTCTGCTAGCTACAATTTGTGAATCACATTGAGATCTTCTGGGACAAAATTAATCATCTAAATATGAAATAATAGAATAGTGTTATTACTTAATGAAACACTACAGTACAGAACACCTACTGGTTTTTATTCCTGAAACCATTCATGTAATGCAGCACAGTTTTTAAAATTTCCCTGTCCTGAAACAACATGGGTTTTAAGTTAGCTTTTATTTGCTATATACATGTAAACAACAGGTGGTTTGAACATAGGTAAAGTAAGCCAAAGAAATGATACAAGATTTCACTGGCTTAAAATATAAAGCAGTACAGAATACCCTAAGACAGCTGCTATGCAGCTAACTGTTACAGAGTAGCTGAGCAAACTGTGGTATGTTAGTAGCGGAACATGATTGTACAGTAAGAAATGTTCAGAAAAACATGGGAAGATTTCTATGAATTGATGCAGAAATATTTATATGTGTGTTAATGCAACTGAAAAAAAGAAACACTATAAGGAAGCTCTAATTTAATTACAATGTTACTGTCAAATATATAATGACATTGACAGATAGGTGAGTAACTATGACAGAATGTCATATGCATCATCAGATACAGCTAATATATTAGTTATTTTTGTTTGTTAAAAGATTCAATACCAAAGGTGGAGGGGATAAGAAAGCAACATATACCCAGAAGTTACTATTATTAAAACAAAAGATATCAAAATAGTTTATTAATTTTTAGAAAGACAATTGCAATGGCTCATTTAGGGAATACCTTTCATAACATGAGACCCAAAAAAAGAACCTATAAGGGAAAACAAGTCATTGACCACCATTTCTTATATCAGCAAACAGGACAGAAAAGATTAGAGCCATCCTTGAAAATGTATAGTGATCAAATGTTGGGTGCCATTCCGTCCCCTTTTTAGCTTCCTCCTAGCATTGCCAATACCCAACACCCAGGTGCTCAGTGCCCACCTGTTACACAGACTTGCTACTGTGTTATACCACCAGAATGGGAAGGATCTTATGGTCCTCACATTTCTTTCACAAATGACAGATTAGTATATTGTAAAGAACCTAATCATTTATCTCACTTGTGTGCTGGTACCCCCAGCACACAGGAATTTCTTATGATTATTACACGGACACCATGCTGTAAAAACTTACCAATTTGAGCAATGTAAGTATTTTTGAAAGGGCAGGGAAAGCCATTCTGAATTACTGAACAAATATGAATTAGAGAGTAATCGTAATGAAATATAGCTTAATTATTTTCAAGAACATATAAAAACTCAAAGAGGTAGGATGGTATAAGTGGACAGAGTGATGTATTAGAATATCTAGGTCAACAAAGTTTCCATAGTTTCATATGGAAATTATGAAAGTGACTAGAGACAATATTTTTAATTGAAATATCAATCATTTATATGTAAGCGGCTGCTTCTAAAGCACTCTAGGGTACCTAAAAGTCTGTTCTCTAGTATTTAAATAGAGATCCTTGAATCATTATTACATTAGTCATTTGGCCTATAAATAAAGCCTTGGCTTAATCAAAGATCAGTCCAACCTACTCTCTTCTAAATTAAGTCCAACACAGGTATTAGTATAAATAGCAGATGTAGCAAGGAATAAATTTTTTTTTAATGCTGTTCCACTGAACCTAGAGCAAGGAAATGTAGATTTGAATCGCTGCCTATTATCAGCTATGTGACTTGTTCGACTTCAAATCTTTGCAGCCTCGGTTTTTCGTCCATAAAATTATACTTATACTACCTATTTTTTATGTTTGTTATGAAGAATGTGTTTTATAAACTATAAATATAAACTATATTTATATAGGCATAGATATAACCTTAACAATATTCAGAGTGAACCATCATATTCTGTTGTGAGCGTTCCCTCTATGAATGCAGATTTTAACTGTTCTACACCTTGTTACCCTGTCCAACTCTCTCTCCCAAGTTAAGGAACTATCTAAAATATGAGAAGTCTCCAACTTTTAAAAAGACACTGTTTAATAGGGATACAGGACATATAAATACCCCACAACACAAGCACAAAGACGTGTAATTGCATTTAAATTAACTATGATGAATTAAAATATTCATATTCATTAATTTATACAATAAACCTTAAAACTTTTTAAAAATTATTTTGATCTGTTATATATCTTCCTTTTGCTGCAACTACTTATTTTATATAATTTGGCATTGAATTCACAAGATCGTGACATGTATTCTTTAATTCATCATGAAACCACACAACCCATTAGATATTAATCATAATTCTAACAGCCCATTTTCCCCCAGCCAATACTAGCCTTAATTAAAACACATATATTTTCAGTGATGTTCAAATGAGGTGAGCTCCCAGGTCATTAAACCATATTGTTCTCCAACTCTTGGATGGATTTCTTAGCTTTTTGTGATGTGTAATGTGGTATCAAATTTTGTAGCCTCGTTCTACCTCCATCTGGGAGTTTCCCTACTTTCAAAACAATTGTACTATTCAGAATATCCACATATTTATTAGGGTCCATCATTCCTTCAATGAAGACAAGACTTCAAGGTGACCTGGAAAAATATTCCTATAAAATTTCTTTGGGAGGATGCTTTATATTATGATGAAGATTCCCATTTAGACTGAACTATATTCCTTCTGAAAATAGGTTTTTTGGTACAGCTTTGAATGAGACAGGTTAAGTTCCATCAGTAAAAACTATTATTTTTCAATTTTTAATGTTCCAGTATTTGTATTATCTTATATAGATCAAGCAATTTTTTTTCTTCATAATGAAGCAATGCTTAGCAACTTTTTCTCACTTATTTTTTTACTGTTTACCAACTTCAAGAAGTCCATGCCACACTGCAGATGTGTCAGTAACAATCATTAGAGCTATCAGGTCCTATGAAACATCTTTGCTAAGGGTTAATTAAGCTACTTCTCAAAGACAGTTTGCCAGCTGTTAGCATGTTTTTTTAAACCATCATTTTGGACATCAGTGCAAATGACCATTTTCCATTGTAGGCTTGAATGACCCTGAAAAACTTCATCATACCAATAGCTACAGCAATATCCCTGAGCCATTCGTGTGTTCTTTTTAAAAGCTACAACTTTAGTACATTTACTTGAAGTAATAAGAAGTCTTAAAAACCACAGAATTAAAAGCAAAATAAAAGAGAACAATAAAACATGCATATGGCATGAAATCCTGTCAGATATACTGAACACAACAGGCAACTAAAAACAATGTGGGAAAACTGGCTCCTTCTTCTTTCATCTGGTCAGCCAGGTGTTATGAATTAGTCTAGTATCAGTAGTAGCATATATACATGTCCATCCATTGCTGTCACAAAAGGAAACTATCAAAATTACTGCTTGTCCTAAATAAATCATATACCACTTCCATCTCTAGACAGACAAATAGATTCTGATGATTTTCTAAGAAATAAAGAAGTCATATGCATGGAAGAAGAGGAAATGAGAGTACCAAATCATATGGGATACTATCAAAGGTGACATGGGATATAGAAACACATCCTGACAGTTACCTTAAAGAGGCACACAGAAAAAAAAGGAATTTGGCTATAGAGTCTTAGGACCAAAGGCCGTTGATACAGACGAATGTGCATACCAGAAATAACTACCTACCCAACCTATAAACAGTAGTGAAAATGAAAAGGTTCCTACCACAAAATAAAATAGATAAAAGTTCACCCTAAGTAGGTAGAACTATTTGCTGTCTTTGTGGCCTTAAGCGATTGGTTTCACCTTTCATCTCTGAAATTGGCACAGTTTCAAAACCTGTAAAATGAGATTGCAGTAGTTTCTATAAACTATTATAATTTTAAATGAAATGATTCACCATCAGCCATTGATATATAAAATAATCACAAGTCAGATAAAACTTCCTATGTGTAGATGAAAAATATGTAAATACACAATATGTATACAATTTTCATGGTTTGATTTTCTTCATTTTGCATTATTTCACACTTTTCCACCTTTCTTCATATTCCACTTTAATGATGTTATGCTATTCTGACATATTGCCAAAACACAAGTTGTTCAGCTGTTACAAAGTGTTGATATTAAAGCTGCTCACAATTTTTTAATTACCAATAGCACTACTATAAATATCTCTGTAGAGTTATTTTTGTTTAATAACCTTCAAGGTAGAAAACCATAATGGAATCTAAGGATCTTTTCACTAATGTGACTCATTGTGTGTTACCAAATTGATCCAAAAATATTGAGTTAATCTACAATTCCATGAGCAATGAAATGGTATGCCCACTTACCCTGCAATATCAAAGACACTGATGTCAGTTACTTTTTATTTTAGGTATATTGCTAATCTATTTTAATTTTATTTCCATGACTGCTGATAAGGATGAATTTATTTTTAAAATATAATTTGTTATAATCTGTTTCCTCTTTTTAAAAATCTTTTTTAAAATTTGCCTCCCATCATCAGAGCCATTGGAGATTCATATTAGTTTTTAGAATTTGACAGTTTTTTCTTTATAAATTCTGTATGTCAGGGGCAGAGTCAAGATGGCAGAGTAGAAAGAGGACTTCCATGCAGCTCCAGCTCCCACCAACTCCAATTCATGTAAAAGGTGACTCTGAACAAACTTTGGAGCTACACAACACACAAAATAAGACAGAGAAGTTAACGCCCGCTGAGGACAGCCCAGCAGGCCAGCTGCCAGCAACCAGCACAGCGTTCTGGGAGCCAACTCCAGCCCCACTCAAGCCAGAGGTTTTAGCCTCAGGGTAGGCTGACCAGCCACTGGCTGGAGGGACTTCAGATCACCAGCAGCTGTGGTGGTTTCCAGAATTATCCACCCATTGATGCCAAGGACAAAGTGAGAGGTCAGTGCAGTGTGTACTTCAGGATCCAGTAGTTGGGAGTGGGGTTGGCCTTTAACTCCTGGAGGGAGAAGCCACTGAGGTGCTGTGGTTCTGAAGCTGCCACCATGTGCCAGCTTCAGCTCCTGGCCTGCGGATTGTGAGGGGATCAAGAGACCAGTCTGAGGGGTAATCGCTCTTGCTTTAATCTGCTTGATTCTGGATTGTAGTCTCGGGTGGAGGTCCTGGGGTGTGTGACCAGATTGCCAGAGTGTGTGGAAGCTTCAGAGAGGGCACCCAACTAATACCTTCAGCAGCTGGAAAAAACCCAGCGATTGGGATGAAGTTCTCCTGTCTGGTAGCAGAGTCCGACTGTAGAAAAAGCTCAAAAGTCAAGTATTGAGTGGCAATATGAGCAGGTAAAGGAAGCAAACCAAGCAGAGCAACCTAACCTTACACTCCTATTTTGGGGACAAAAAGGATCAAAGCATGGGACAGGAGGAAGACAGTGAAGTCAGAAATCCTTCACCAAAAGCTTCAAAGAAAAATACGAACTGGTTACAGGCCACAGAGGACATTAAGAAGGATTTTGAAAACCAAATAAGAGAAGTGGAGGAAAATTTGGGAAGAGAAATGAGAACAATGCAGGAAAATCATGAAATGAGAGTCAACAACCTGACTGAAGAAAATAACACCTTAAAAATAGACTGACTCAGATGGCAAAAGAGGCTCAAAAAGACAATGAGGAGAAGAATGCATTAAAAAGCCAAATTTGCCAGATGGAAAAAGAATCTCAAAAGCTCACTGAAGAGAATCATTCCTTCAGAATTACATTGGAGCAAATGGAAGCTAGTGACTTATTGAGAAATCAAGATACTATTAAACAGATCTAAACAAATGAAAAAAATAGAAGGCAATGTAAAATTGGGAAAACCACTGACCTGGAAAATAGATCCAGGAGAGATAATTTAAAAATTATTGGACTACCTGAAAGCCATGATCAAAAAAAGAACCTAGAAATCATTCTTCAAGAAATTCTCAAGGAAAATTGCCCTGATGTTTTGCAACCGGAGGGCAAAATAGAGGTTGAAAGAATCCACTGATGACCTCCTGAAAAAGATCCCCAAAAGAAAACTCCTAGGAATATCATAGCCAGGTTCTGGAATTTCCAGATTAAGGAGAAAATATTACAAGCATCCAGGAAGAAGCAGTTTCAATGTTGTGGAAACACAATCAGGATAACTCAGGACTTGGCAGCTTCTACACTGAGTGCTTGGAATTCAATATTCCAGAGGGCAAAGGAGCTGGGATTAAAACCAAGAATCACCTACCCAGCAAAACTGAGTATCATATTTCAGGGGTAAATATGGTCATTCCACGGGATAGAGGACTTTCAAGCGTTCTTGATGAAAAAAACAGAGTTCAATAGAAAATTTGACATTCAGATACAAGAAGCAAGAGAAGCATGAGAAGGTAAACAGGGAAAAGAAATCATAAGGAACTTATCAAAGTTCAACTGTTTATATCCCTACATGGAAAAATGATAATTGTAACCTATGAAACTTTTCTCAGTATGAAAATAATTGAAGGGAATAGAAATGTGTGTGTGTGTATATACACACACCCACACCCACACATACATAGATACATATATATGTCTGTATAGGATGGTATATAGGTGTATAAATACATATGTGAATGTATGTATATATGTGTGCAGATATTCATAGATAGAGGGCACAGGACCAATTTAATGGGAAGAGAAGATACTTAAAAGGTGAAATTAAGAGGTGTGATATGAATATAATGAGAGGAGATCGGGAGACACAGAATGGGGTAAACTATCTCATATAGAAGAGGTAAGGGAAAATGGTCACAATGGAGGGGAAGAACAGGAAGGCAAAAGGGAATGGGTCAACCTTATTCTCACTGAATTTGGCTTAGGGAGGCAATGACATACACACTAAATAGGGTATCTCACCCTACAGAAGAGTAGGGGGGAAGTGGATGAGAGGGGGGATGATGGAAGGGAGGGAAGGCTGGGGTGGGAGGGAAGTTGGAAGCACCCACTTTTGAAAAGGGACAGGATGAAAGTAGAGAATAGAACAAGTGGGAGGTGGGATAGGAGGGAGGGAAATATAGTCAGTTTTTTACAATATATCCACTATGGAAATGTTTTGCATACACACGTACAACCTAAATTGAATTGCTTATCTTCCCAGTAAGGGTGGATGACAAGGGAGGAAGGGAATAAATTTGGGATTCAAAGTTTTAAAATCAATTGTTTAAAAAATATATGTGTGTGTGTGTGTGTGTGTGTGTGTGTGTGTGTATATACACACACACTATTAGCAATATTATTTTACATGTAAATGGGAAATAAGATATACAAGCACTGGGGCATAGAGATCCACCATGCCCTACTGGAAAGTCAGAGGGGGGATGGGAGAAGATATGGGAGAGAGCAGAGTACAGGAGGGGATATCCAAGGGATCGCTGTTTTGCAGTGGTGGGTAGGGGGAAAATGGGGAGAAAATTTGTAACTCAAAATCTTGTGGAAATGAATGATGTAAACTAGAAGTTAATAAAACATTTGACTAAAAAAATAAATTCTGTGTGTCAGGCTTTTTAGTAAAGGTTTTTCCTTCCCTTAATTAGGATCATGATTTAATTAAAATCTTGGGTTCAATTATAGATGTAAAAACTAGAAGAGACTTTAGAGGTCATTAAGTCAAGCATAAGTTGCTTTTCTTTTTCATTGTATGTAGTTATTGTTTGTTGTATAGACTGCTTTTACTTTTATAAAATCAGATTAAATGTACTTGTGAAACAGAACATGAGCATCTTAAATTAAAATTATTACCAAAAGGCTATGGAAAGATGTTTGTTAGAGGTAAGCATGCTACATCATTTTAGTAATTTTACTAATTTTAGTAAAATCTACCAGGGCAGATTGGCACTTTCTCTATAATTTATGGTCACAGAGGTTATATGACTTGCCCAAGATCACACAGTTAGTAAGTGTCTGAGACTAGATTTCAACTCAAGTCTTCCTCATTTCAGGCTCAGCACCTTTATTAAGGTCCTTAATACCAGGTCCTCAATAAAGTCTTGTCTCCATATCCTTTGTTATGCATGAGATACATCTCTTTGGAGGACAACCTTTATTTTGTGCTACTACATCAAATTTTTATAAATAATCAACAGATGAACAAAGTAGGGTTTTGTATTCTCTATACCTTTCAGTTAACTGTGTGTGAAACAAATTTGTGGGAATCCCAGGACTTCCCAGGCAGGGTCAGGAAGTTAGTTGGATGAGCTTCCACTGTCCACTGCTTCGGCAGGGGCACTTAGGAAGATCCACATGAGATGCCCCTTCTCACAGAAAGAACTCAGAAACAGAGTGTGCAGAGAAAGGCATTTGTTTATTATGTTTCCAATGAGAAAGCAGGTGTGGTGCTCACTAGGAAAATACGCACACTGACACAGAAGCAGGAGTTATACAGTTCTGTCCTTCCTGGAAGAGTTAGAGTTAGTTGAAATTCCTCTAATTCCTCACTTTATTTCCCTACATTCCCTCTTTATGCAGATTACGGTAGTAGGTGTGATAGTGAGGATACTTTTGAGAGGGTCTGAGCTGTTTGTCAAGCCCCCACCCCCCACCCCTGGGGCCAGGATGGCCATTGTCTTAGTAAAATAAAATACATTAATTTCCTCACAGCTATTGATTATCTCCCAATAACTTTTGTGGGAGCAAAACAAGGTACTATAATATCCCCCTCTTACAATTTGTGACTACAAACGTGAGGTCTGCTATGGAAAATCTTTTGTGAATGTCTGGCTGCTCTGTTCTAAAGCCTCTAATACCTGTTCATCAAAGAGGCCCTCAATGTATCCCCAGATCATTCTCATAGCAATTTTGTAGAGAAGCAAGCAAAAGCACATATTAGCTCAAATACTTACAATATATTAGGTACTTTGACAAAATATTAAAGGACACTGTAAATGTCTGCTTTTTTCCTTACTTTCTCAGGCTTAGTTTTTAAGTAATAGTAGGAACATCTATGGTTCTATTGGTTTAGTGAAATTCTGATAAAAAAAAAACCCACTACTATGCAGATTATCAATTATTTTGCAACATATAGTTAGAAGTTTTCCTGGAGCATTAAAAAGCTAATTGATTTTCTCACACAGTCAGAAGCAGGAGTCGAAGCCTTTTTTAATGAATGCTAAACTGACTCTATATATTAAAGTTAAAATGGTAACAACAATGATAATCACAAAAATATGTGAGGTTTTTTTTCTAAACACTTGCAATCTACTTTTCCCCACCAGAAATCTTGAAATTCTATCATCTCCAGCATAGATTTCCTCTGTGTTTACTGTGTCTAGTGTAATTCCTCTTCCAATAATTGTTTTCCTTAGCGCCATTTCTATTTCCTCATAGATTATATGTGTGATGCTAAAGTCTAAATGTGACAGCTCTGTCATTGATAGCGAAAGGAGTTATTTTCTAAATCTTTACAGATCCTTTCCATTTTTCACTTCTTAATCTTTCATTCCCATCCTAAAATGCTATTTTGATGATCTAACTTATCTGGGTCTTTTATAAAACCCATTATGTGCTTATCTCAATATCGCCTTCTATTTCTCCCTATTTTCTAAGAAGTATATAATCATAACTTGCACTATTCAATTATGTGAGATACTCAACTGTAACAATAAAACTTTTTGCAAATTTTCCCACATCCTTGGAACGTCCATTTGTTCATGAAAATTAACATAAACCATTTAAAAAATTATGAAGTGTCTCTTTCACCTGAAGTTGATATATATGTTTTCAAATTCTCTTAAATGATGATCTGTGGCAATTTTCATGTTATACCCAATAAATAATATTGAAGGCTATGTAATGTTGTTATTTTCATGCTATACCTAATAAATATTATTGTAGGCTAGATAATATTATTTTCATGCTATATCTAATAAACATTATAGGCTAGGTAATGTTATTGATTTCATGCTATGCTTACTAAATATTATTATAGGCTAGATAATAAAACCATTTATTTTAATCTTCATAAACAAATTAACATTCCAAAGATGTGGGAAAATCTGTAAAATGTTTTATAGTTACAAGGGAGACATTTCTAAGTGTGACATAATCCCTGTTATCAAGGGTTTATGATATCCAATCATAGGGAATATGTTACATGTAAAGATAAGTATAAGCAAAACAAAAAGGTAAATATAATCATTTAAAGTGTAGGAATAAGTTACCTTAATTTTTTTGTGTGTTTCCTATCACATGTTAATAGGCAAATAGTTGAAGAAATGTAAGATTATGTTGATGGGACTTACCCAATGCTAATAATAAGTTAGTTGAAAACTTAGAAAAAATGTCTTTTTAATATAGAAGTGGTATAAGAAGAATAAATAACACAATAATATTATGTCCACAAATACATAAAGGATAGTGAGCTGGTGTCTTAGGAAAACTTAAGCTCAAGTCCCAGTTCTAACATGAACTATCTCTGTGACTCTGGTTAAGTCATTTGACTACCCAGAGTTCCAGACAGCTTTCTAGGATTATTAATTTAAGAAAATGTGTCAACTTGCATTTTCAGATAAACCCTAAAATCTTAATATGGAGTCACATCCTTTGGCCCAAGGTTCTATCTCATGTTTCCAATTACCTACTGGTAATATATACTTGGACTGATCACTTCAAAAACCCCGAATCAGAAGGTGAATTCAGGACCCTCTCAACAAACAAACAAACAAAGACTCCTTGTACAAACTTTCCAATTTCTGTTAATGGTGCAACCATGTTTCTATTTCCTCAGGGTTTAAAAAAATATTATGAAAATCATCTTTGAGTACTCCCCATTCCATATTCAGTTATTAATCTATGGTTAAGGAGGATGATATATGATCAAATAATGAATAATGCCTTCCTTTCAACACTTAAAATATGGTAAGCTCTCAGTAATGATTCATGAAATGAATGGAATCTTCCATTAATTACACCCCCTTCTTTTCTATTCCCATTATGACTACATCTGTTAACATGTCAAAACAATTGGCCAATTTAGTGAAACCACCTAATAATTAACTGAAGCCAATAATTTTTTTGGGGGGGGGCAGGGAGAATTTTAGTACACACCACCTCACAACTATATTGTCAAGTTATATCTTTTCTTTGTTTTGATCCATGTATCTTTAATTTTAATAAATAGAGCACATTCATAGCTTGGGATTTTGAATGACAGATGTAAATGGAAAGATTCCAAGTCTAAATGCTTAAAAAGAGTAATACTATGAATGCTGGAATAAATGCATATTAAAGTAACCCATAGAAATCAAATACAAAGAGGATATAATATAGCTCACATAGCTCCCTCCAATCTAAGCTAGATCACAGAAAAAGGAGTCTCAGTGAAAAACATGCAATTGTTATGTAGTCCCATTGTCCCTAGAACATAATCAGAACTTAGTCATTTCTGGGTCAACTAGGTTATTTCTTGGCAATTTAAGCCCAGAAATATTCTCCCAAAGTTAACATTTAGGATGACAGCATTCTATAAAAAGGCCATTCCACTGGAGAACACAGGACAGCATCAGAGAACAGAAAAAGAGGAAGGAACACTGATAGTTGTTTCTTCAATTTTAGAAACTTATAGTTCATCAATACAGCAGATGGAATGGATCTCTTTTCATCAGAAGCTTAGCCCAAAAATTGCCTATTGGCATTACTACCAAACAAGGCTGCTAAGATCCAATCTACTTTCCAGGGTATTAGAAACCTTTATTTTATGATCCCCATTATAGATTTCAACACCTCTGTTTCCTCTGCCAAGTATGCTTCCTGATCAATTTGGACATCAACATTGTTTTTGGTCACAATCTTGTACATAGGGATTGCTTTTGAACTGTAGCCTTGACCAGAGGGAGATCCTGTTTCTTGTAATGGACTTCATTGATAAAAACCCTGAAGGACAGGGGTGGGGAACCTGTAGCCTCAAGACCACATGTGACTCTCTAAATCCTCAAGTGCAGCCCTTTGACTGAATCCAAACTTCACAAAACAAATCCTTTTATTAAGGGGATTTGTCCAGTGAAGTTTGGATTCAGCACTTGAGGACCTAGAGGGTCACATGTGGCCTTGAGACCACAGGTTCCCCGCCCCTGGACCAGACCATCCAAAAGCACCTGATACCTGGTTGTATTTTTCACTATTTTGGAAAGCCTCTTTTTTGCTTCACTTAATAAATCCAATATAAGGTCATCTCTGGCCCTAAGGACTTTTGATGTTGCCTAATCCCTCACATGGATATCTGAATTTTCTTCTGCTGCTTCATTTGTTTCTCCTTCTTTTTATAATATTCCATTATCTTCCGTCTCTTGTGTTTACAAAAGAAGACGTTTCTCAATGCTGAACTCCTCTTCTGCTTTTGTGTCTGTTTCTTCAGTTTTCTCATTTGCTTCCTGTTCAATGAAAGCAATCATGTGTTTGATCTGCTTTTGGCCATCAGAGTCACTAAGGGCCGTGGTGACAGCAGAAACACCTACATGGAGCTGGCAGCCTCCAAGTACAGCAGAACGGCAGAAGAGAAAGCAGCCTGTCACATTATATCTTCATCACACTTTCTGCCTCCAGTTTCTCCACCTACAATTTATCCTGTACATGACCATCATTATATAAGGATGCTTTTATTATCAACACATACAATAACAGAGGTGTATCTTGCTTCAAATAATATACGTGTTGCTGAAAATTTCTGCATAATCATAGTTCAAGTACAATATTATGATGTATATTTTACAAATAAGAAATTTTTAAATTTTACTACATCAAATCCTTTTGATCATTTTGAAAAGTCAATTAGTATCAATTTTTCTTTTTCCTTTTTTGGGGGAGGGAGCAGAGATAAGTCTAGATTTCTCTATCTTTGTAATTGGTTGAAACAGAAATAAAACTATGCCTTTAGGGATTCTTTTTACTTTTTTGGAGGGGTGGAGCAGAGATAAGTCTAGATTTCTCTATCTTTGTAATTGGTTGAAGTAGAAATAAAACTATACCTTTACGGATTCTTTGAAAATTCATGAATGATGAATGTCAGGATAGAATGAACATCACACATCTGGAAAATCTGACTAGATTATTTCATTTTCATCTCTCCCTCCAACCTACCCTGCATACTATCACTTAACAAATCTTCCTAAAATACCCTCTGATTACCTCTTTCCACTTCGGACATTTTCAGGGCTTCCAATTACCAATTAAGGGCAGCTAGGTGGTGCAGTAGATAATGTCAGACCTGAAGTCAGGAAGACCTGGGTTCAGATCCAGTTTCAGCTATGTATTGGCTGTGTGATTCCGGGCAAGTCACTTAACCTTGTTTGTCTCAGTTTTCTCATCTGTAAAATGAACTGGAAAAGACAATGGCAAACTTCTCCAGTGTCTTTGACAAGAAAACCCCCCAAAAGGTTAACCCCTGAGTCTGACAGGATTGAAAAAGGGGTCAACAACAATTACCAACAGGATAAAATCTGGGGGACAAGGACCTCCATACTCAGATCCCGGCCTACTTTGTCAGCCCATAGTTCTCTCTACTAATCTTCTACTTAAATTCTTACTTGTCTGGCTGGCCTATTCTTTACTCAAACATTCTGCTCTTAGTCCAGTGTCTAAGCCTTCCTCCTGTGGTTTCCTCTGCCTAGAATATTCATATTTAAATCTTTCCTATTGTTTAGAATCCAATTTAAAACCTCTCTCCTCCCCCCATTAAACCTTCCAGGACTACCCTAATTCACAATAATCTCTTCATTTTAGTAATTCCCATACAACAGAATGGAAGGGACCACAGAAATCTGGTATTCCACCTGATACCTTAATTCTGGATTGGCCATAGGCATTTCAAAGTCAGTATGTTCAAAATGGAATCATCATTTACTCTCCAAACCTTTCCACTGCTGGAGAGGATGCCACAATTCTTTTAGGAACCTATACTCACAATCTCAAACCCATTCCCAACTCTATCCTCCTTTCATGGTTTACGTCCAATCATTTGCCATTTATTGTGGAGATAAGACTTAAATCTCCATGACCACTGCCCAAGTGCAGGCCCTCATCACTTTGAAATACAAGTTCTTAATTATTCTCCCTTATTCTTGTCTCTCCCCTCTCCAATCCATCCTCCACACAGGAAGATAAATTAATTTATAAGAATTTAAGTGGTGCATAATATTCTATCCACACAGCTGCCAAAACAATCCTCTCAAAGCATAAATCTAAGCACACAGTACTTCAGTCCAAGAACAGCTAATACTCCTTAGAATCTCAGGGAGAGAGCAACAGATTCTCAGTTCAAAATCTTACTCTGATACTTGATACCAACATGATCTTTGGAAAGTTACTCCATCTTTCTTAGTCCTCAGTTTCCCCATTTGTAAAATTAAAGAGTTGAATTTGACTTTCTTTAAGGTCTCTTTGAGATCTTAATCTTGTTCCTAAAATCTGTACCATTCTCTTGGCACTTAATGATATATTCTCCAGTCATCTGCACAGGGCAGATGAAAGGTCTGTACCTCTTTGATCTCTAAATTCCTTTCCAGTTCTTAATTCCTATGAAAATTTTGAGAAAATAAATAGCATTTCTTCAAGAGCTTAATGAACATTATGTCGATGCATAATAAACGTTTAGTAAATACTTTCTGCATGAATGAATCTATGGATATTATTCAGTTCTATCTACATTCAGTATCTTTCCTTGGGTGGATAAAATTTAGAAATGGTTTTCCTCTGCCATCTCATGTTCTTCATCTCCTTCCACCATTTCACTTATAATTTGCCTTGCTTAATGCCAGAGTTGGATTCCTCAAATATTATGAATAAATTAAACTTTTGTGAGGAGTTCAGTTTAAAAGAATCCCCTTGAAAGGAATAGATTCCTTGTAATATGAATCATCAGCCCTGGATTTACTTATCTTACAAATCTGAGTTTTTACATATTAATATTCTTAGTCATTATCTGTATAATTGCCCAGTCCAAAACATTACAGTTTCGGTTTTTTAACTACTCACTTATCTATAATGTGTTCAAGTCTTATGTGTCCAAAGAAGAACTCATTATTTTCCCCCCTAAACCTACCCCTTCATCTTAATTTCTTTTTTTAAGGGTACCACCATTCTTCCAGTCACTGAGTTTCAAAACTCAGGAACAGTCCTCAACTTTTCACCTCTGTTCACCTCCCATTCCAATATCCAAATTAATTTTCTTGATTTCACTTCCTCAACATTTCTTTTATCTGTCCCCTCTTTTTAACCTTACCCCAATTATCCTGGTTGGGGCCATCGTCGCCTCTAAGTTGGACTGCAGAGACAACTCCTAACTTGATCTCCCTGCACCCATTATCTGCCCTTTTCAATCTGTATTTCACACCAGTGTCAAATTTATATTCTTAAGACTTATGTCCACCCATGGCATTCCCTTATTCAAGAACCTTTAGGGCCCCCCACTGCTTTCTGGAAAAAATTTTTAGATGACCCAATTTATTATTAATAACCCTTAACAATCTGGCACCATTCTTTCTTTCCAGACTGATTACACATTCATCTCTTTCCCTATACTCTGTACATCAGTTAAATTGGTCTATTTGCTGCTTGTTGTACAGGACATTCTATATCCAGTCACTACTGTACCTTTAAATAGGTTGTCTATCCTGCACGCTAATAAAGCTCTCCCTTTTTAACCTGGTAGCCTCTTGGAACCTCTCTCTTTAAGGTTCAGCTTCAAGTATATTTCTTTCAAGAAGCCTTACCTGACTTCCCTGGCTGTTGGTGCCCTACCTTCTCCATCACTGTCTATTTATCTGTGATTTTATTTATTTTATTTCTTTATTAACTATGAATCTTTTTGCATCCCCCCAACTTCTCCCTTCTAAAATGTAAGCTCCTTGAGGGCACTGATTGTCTCACTTTTGTATTTGTTTCATCATCATCATAAAGCCTAACACAGAATGGACAATTACTAAATGGCTGTTGATTTATCGATGTGGTCAGTATTCATTCTAGAGATAATTACTTAATATAAAATTTACTGTTTGAAAGCCCTGTAAAATTCAGGGTATGAGTTGGCAAATGGAATTTTTAGATTGAAGCTTTTCCTACCACTCTGACCTGTATATTGGCAACATATGCCTTTATAACATTTGAAAGGCTGCCTACATTCTGAAAATAATTCACAGACACCATTTTAACTAGCTGCATATCATCTCCTCAGTAAACATGATCATGTAATTTGCAAAAAATGAAAGGGGGTGACATTTATATAAATAGTATACTAAATTTTTTTCATGAGGTAAAAGAGGCCATTCTTTGACTCATTTCTTACCTAGTCTTAATCACTGAATGGCTGTTGCCTCAGAAAAAGTGAGACCTAGGAAAAACTTTAGCTTAAAAAGGTCATTTTCTCCTGCTGCATCTGGGGACATCTACAGTCATTCTGATCTATATTTATATGGACCCAGATGACTCGGAAGAAGAAAGTGAGATTAATGACTTTGCATAGCCCTACTTCACTTAAATCCAATTCACTTGCAAGTCATGGCATCACCTTCCTGATGCCAAGTTCCTCTTTAAGAACAAAGGACTAACAATAATACTGAAATATTGAAAAAAGAGAAATGATGAGTAGGAAAGTAATACCGGAGAAATTTTCATCATCCCATCCCGCTCTCCCAAAAAAATATGTTCATTTTTTTCAGTGATCCTTGAGGATGGGCTTTTGTATTTGTATACCCAGAATAGTGCCTAAGTCACACAGTATACTCTTAATAAATGTTTGTTGATTGCTGTTGAAGACTTTCAGTACATATTTTAGTTGGGGGGGTGCTCATTTCTTAGGAGCAAAGTCCCTTTCCCTACAAAAAAAATGGCAAATTCAGTCATTTCAACCATATAATAATTAGGTCAATGGAATTAAAATTTAAAAAATAAATCATACAGGTTGAAGTGAATTAACTAGTAATTTCTAACACAAACTAAAAGAAAATATTAGTAAATCAAAAGAGAACCCCAATTTCAAAAAAGTATCACATAATCTCAGTTGGAAAACATCAAGGAGGTCTCCTACTCTAATTCATCCTTAAATAAAAATATTCTTTATAATTTTACTGCTAGGAGGCCATCAAGCCTCTGCATAAAACCCCTCAAGTGACAGGGAATCTTGGACAGTTCTGTCACTTAATCCCTGTGTGACTTTGCAGGAAGTTGTCTAGACCTCAGTTTTTTCTGATTTGAAATCAAAGGGCTTTCTACTAGGACCTTTTCAGCTCTACCTCTATGATCCTATGATCCTAATTGTCAGGAGCCTTTCTTTACATTGAAGGAAAAATCTGCCTTTCTGCAGCTGCTACCCATTGTTCCTATTTCTGTTCTCTGGGGCCAAATAGAACAAGCCTAATTTAATTCATACCTGACTTTAAGCACTACATTCATCGTCTCTTAAATCTACTTTGAGGTTCCTTTTTATCATGTATCAATTTCAGCATCTGATTTTTTTTTCCATTGAGATTTTTAACCCCTAAGATTAAAATTTTCTAATCAGAAACTTAGTTAACTTTTGGGAAATACATTTCATCACCATTGAAGAGTCCCATACAGACCTGTCATGTCTGACAAAAATGAAGCCAAAGTGTCAAATTCCCTCTGGCCTCTTCATGGAATTTTAAAAGACATGAAGTAATATCCAGACAAAATAACAATGCTAACACTGTCAACCTACCAGATAACAAATGCAAGAGCTGCAGCATGACATGAAACATTTATAAAAAGGATGAAAAGAATAACTTTAAGACTGTCATTAGCTAGTAACAATTTACATTTTTTTAAAAAATCACAATGTTGAACGTTCATTTCTTAAGAAGCTCAGAAGGCAATTATTAACTCACTAAGAAAAGACTTCTCCTTTTCATCTAAGAAATATTTTGCTTCCTTCTGTTTAGGAAGAAATCAATATGAACTGATTATCAAGGGATTTTAGTTAAAAATTTATTATGGGAAAGAGACAAATACCATAAGAAATCTTAACTTGGTACTTGCTCTGGCTTCAAATGAACTGATAGACATTATCAAGAAGTCAGGAATTTAAAGCTCCTATGAACAATTATAAAAGACAGAAACAAAAGTCCAACACACATCAAAATTTCCATAGCATCCCTCCTGTGGTAGAAAAGAAATGGAAACAAAGTCGGCGCCCAGTGATAAGAGAGTGGTGTGTGAATGGGAAGGTGCATATAGCAGTTGGAAAGGATAAATATAAGCAATTCAGAAAAGCATGGGAAAATTTGTATGAACCAATTCAAAGAAAAACAAGCAAAACCGAGAGAACAATAATACAGGACTATAGAAATGTAAATCACTTAAAAAGTTGAACTTTAAGTAAATGAAAAAATGTCCTAGAAGAAAGAAAATGAAACAATTTTTATGTCTTCCTTGACTAGAGGCTTTTAACTGATGTCTCATTGGCCAGATTTTGTAGAAAGGATTTTTACTAGGTATGGTTGGACTAGATGGCCTCTGTGCTGGTAATTTTAAAAAAACACAGATTTATATAGAATTTTAAAGTTTGCAAAACAGTTTACATATATTTTCTCATTTGAGCCTCTGAAACACTCCTGGGAGGTAAGTGCTATTATTTTCCTAATTTTACAAAAATGCCTCTGCTTATGTCTATTAATCCAGCCTCAGACACCTTGACACTTACTAGCTGTGAGACCTTGGGCAAGTCACTTAACACCAATTGCCTTGCCTTCCCCTCCTCAAAAAAACAAAACAAAACAAATGGTCAATTTTATCTAAAGATTATTTCTCACTGAGTGATGGTCACACATTAATTGTGTGACATAATCTAGGTGACACAGTGGACAGAGCACCAGGCTTAGAATCAGGAAGACTCATCTTCATGAGTTCAAACCCAGCCTCAGACACTTACTAGCTGTATGACCCTAGGTAAGTCATTGAACTATTTTTGCCTCAATTCTCTCATGTATAAAATGAGCTGGAGAAGGAACAGCATCCCGGATCTCTGCCAAGAAATCCCCAAATGAAGTCACAAAGAGTAGTCATTGATAAATATTTTATATACATGTGTATATATATATATGCATACACATATGCATAAATTGTATACATACATTCATACATGTATATATAAAATGATGTGTGTATATATACATATGCATATACATATCAGTAGTTTTTAATAACTATTAAATTCATAATTAAAAAGGAAACTTTTTAAAAGTTAACTATATGATGTTGTATGTGGGCTATCAAAATATATCCTAATGGTTATAGAACATTCTCTGAATAAGCATTGTATCAGAAATGTGGATGAAACAGTCTCTAAAGAGCTTTCCCATTACAGACTCTTAGCAAAATACTAAGCCCTTGCCACATGGGGTCAGTCACAAGAACTACCTCAAATTACTGACACATAAGGAAAGGGTGCATTTCACACTCTTCCTTAGTCTGCTTTCCTGCTGATTAGTACACAAGGGAAAACACAGTCACATCAGGAAAATTTCACCTTGGGAAACCTAGATAATGAAAATATACCTCTAATATCTTGGAAACTGACCAGGGTCTTAGTCTCACTCTGTGAACAAATCAAATTAACAAGAGGCAACAAAGTAATACAATCATAGGAATTAATTCTATGAGGTGTAGAGAACTTTCAGGAGTCCCCCGGCTCTGCTAATGAAATGTCCCCTTCCCTATATTAATACGTAAAAGGTTACAGGGCAGATAAACAGGAGGATGTATAAACTTGTATTGGATGTAGAGAACTTTTGGGGTCCCTTGGCCCTGCTAAAGGAATATTCCCCTGCCCTATACCGTTACAGGCAAGGTTACAGGGCAGATAAGCAAGAGGGTGTGTAATCTTTTTTTGTTTATGCCTCCGGATATGGTCCTAGGATATTACCCTAATAAATAATTAAGCTAAAGGAAGGGTAAAAAGTAAACAAGATTAAGGGAGGGTGCTTGTACATTGTCTGCATTCCTTTGGGTCACCTATAGGGAGGGTCTTTGTACATTTTCTGCATTCTTTTGGGAGGCATATAAACTCTGTGAGTCCCTTGCATCTTTGGCTCTGTATGAAATGGTCCTGTAATAAACAGACTATTGATTACACTCCCATCTCGTTATTCTCACCACTTGCTAGCCCACCAACTGCTCTGGCTGCAGTAATGAGGAATCAACCTTTGAGGACCTGTAACTTATCTTCCTTAATTCACAAATTATGAAACTGAAGGCCCCCTGTAGCAGCAAGCACCCCAAGCGTCCTCAGGGTGGCTGCCCATACAGGTTCTTGGATCTGCTTTGTTAAAGGAAAGCAACTCAAAATGGGTTAACAAGCTTACTTTAATCAGTCAGACATATATCGTTTACCTTGTTCAGGAGAAAAGGTCAGCACCACGAACTTCAAAGTATAGAGGCAGAATTATCAAGACAGAAACAGATCAAGTAGACAGATTTCCAAACTGTCCAACCATTACATCCATACCCAGTCAACATCTGGGTTTCCACATCTGGGTTTTTCAAAGCCGGGGGGGCCCTGGACAACAGCTTCCCAGAATACAGATCAAATCACAGAACACTTCTCAAAGTGAGCCCCCAAAACAAAGCCTCACATCAGGGCTTATATAGCCTTCTCCTGGCTCAGAGAATGTAACAACCTTCTGGACCCACTGGCCAATCAAAAAGTATCTACTGAAAAACAAGCCTCCCACCTCAGGCTTCAGGTGCACTTTAGCCTAGGGGCAGGGAAGATCTTCCAAATTTGCATTCCCATTACACCTCCCAAAATTAAAATTATTTCCTCAAGATTATACAGGTGTTAAAAAGCAAAATCAACATTGGAATTCAGGTCCCTTGACTCCAAATCCAATGTTGTTGGGGTATTTTCCTCCCACCACAAATATACCAACACTCCTAATAGCCCTTTTACTTCCATAAATGTCACCAGGAAAGCAACCTTAATAACACAGTGAGGCACAATGCAAGCCCTATTCTACCTGAGACTTAGGACTAACTGTAAGAATTTTTAGCCTTAGTCATGATGCTAACAACACTGCTAATAAGTACAACTTGATATGAGCTGGCTTTGGAAAAGGTGTGAAAATTGGGGCTATTGTTTCACTGAAGTGTTACTTAGGTCTCCTACGGTCTTTGCTATCCAATTCACACCTAACAAAATAGTCAAGCATTTTTCCAAAAAAAGCAAAATATGATAAAGGCTATGATTGGAAATATGTGCTCCTTGGACAAAATGGGGCAGAGTGAAATTTTTAAAAATCATTTCAGAGAAAGAGTAAAAGTAATTTCCATTATGATGTCAGTCTGATATCAGTTGTCTGCCTGTTGAAATGGGAAAATCATCAAGGATTATTTCAATCCAAACTACAGAGTGTTCCCAAAATCTTAAGAGTAAGAAGAGCACTCGATAAACAGAATTTCACTATACTTCATAATATGCTCCACAGAGAAACCTGGGCAGGTAACTGGTACTAGCGGGGCCTGAGAAACAATCATGGGTGGCAGAATCAAGTCAAATAACTGAGGAAGAAAGCAGGAGAAAGCTCCTAACATGACATCATCACCAGTAGTTATACAAACATAGATACAAATTGTGTTCATATACGTGTGTATATGTGTATGTATGTATAACCAGCATGAATATATGTATTGTTTTGTATGTCCAACATATATATGTGTGCATATGTACATATATAAGGACAGTTTGTGTCTGTGTTGTAAGCATGTATGAGACAGCACCTGTTACTTCATGATTCAGGATACTCTCCATAGAATTCAGTTACCTCTTCTAATGTAGGTCAACAACTTCTCTACAAGAGTTAGCCATGGAGAGTTGAGTGAAATACTAAATCATCCAGTGACTTGCTTAGGGTCACACAACCAATGTGTGAGGTGCAGGATGTGAACCTAGATCTTTCTCATTCTGGAGCTGACTCTTCATTTGCTATTGCATATATACACACACACACACATATGTATATATACACATATATGTATATATATATATGTTGAAAATCACACATTTTGCTTCACTTATAGCCTATGAAGTTTTCTAATGATCACATCAAGTTTTTTCAATAGTCTTTGAAGTATAATAAATGAATTCAACTGTTAATGAATTTATTTATTCAATTTTAACTTAACTGTTCTTCACTTGTAAACTAGTGACATTTCTTTTCAAAAACCATAATTGTAGCAGCAAGCACCCCAGCATACCCAGGATGGCTGCTAGCACAGTTTCTTTGATCTGCTTTTCTAAAGGAAAACAACTGAAAAAGGGTTAACAATATTACTTTAATCAAACATATATATTATTTACCTAGTTTAGGGGGGAAAGTCAGCAAACTGAACTTCAGAGAATACAAAAAGAAGTTACAAGCAGACAAAAAATACTGACAGAAAAATAACACAATTCAACAGACCAACAGACAGGGATTCTATCTGTCTGATGATCACATAGATATAGTTAGTTACCAGAAAAAGAAGCACCAACATCTGGGTTTTGAAAGCCAGAGGGCTCAACAGCTGCTGGCCAAGTCACACAACTCTTCCCATAAGTGAGCCCCCAAAGCAAAACCTCACCCTGTCAGAGTATAGATAGCCTTCTCCAGGGTCAGAGAATATCACAACCCTCATGACCCCCTGCCTAATTACAAAGTAACAAGGTGTGGGTCTTCCTGAAAAACAAGCCTCCCCTAAGCAAGCTTCTCCTGTTGGGCTCTGCTCCACCCTTCAGCAAACTCCTCCTCCTACAGGCTCCATTGGACCACATTCAGCCTATGAGGGGGCAGAGTATATTTACAAATCAGGGAAGGTTCTTACATTCACTTAGGCTTATTAAGGGCAGGGAAGATCTTCAAATTTCCTTACTATTGCCATAATTCATCCTGACACATTTCTTATAATTTTTAAGTGGCTATTATACAAACATAGATGCACCTATGTTGCATCTCTAACTTCAATACTATTAAACAAGAGCTGTGGTTGATATGAAAATCACACACATGGGGGGCATCATTCCATCACAATTGATGTGGCAATTTCAACCAGAGTTAGTTCTAGGCAAAACTTTCAGATGGATTTTTCTTCTGTAGTACATCTTTTCTTACTCATTTCCCTTCCTGTCTATTTTGTGGCATCTCAATCAATTGTACCATGCATCCATTGTCTCCTCCCTTACTCCCATGAGATGATGTAATATCAGCTATTTTTAATTAATTTTGAATTTGCTATACATTGTAAAAATTATTTAGTGCAATGAGAGGATTTCTACCATGTTAACAGAATTTTAAGCACCAAGTAACAAGTATATTTAATGATGCAAAAAATCTTCCTGTTGCCCCTGAATTTATAACATGTAGGCATGGAACAGTCTGCCACGTGCCCTACTGGGGTTCCTCTACCTCTAGAAGTCTTCAAGAAAAGTCTAGATAATTACTTGTCAGGAATATTATTAAAAAGATTCTATTTCTGGGCAGCTAGGTGGTGCAGTGAATAGAGCACTGGTCCTGGAGTCAGGAGGACCTGAGTTCAAATGTGACCTCACAAGTTTAACACTTACTAACCGGGTGACCTTGAGCAAGTCACTTAACCCTAATTGTCCTGCCCTCACCCCTCCAAAAAAAAAGAAAAAAAAAGATTCTATTTCTAAAGAAAACTTCTTTTTTTTTCTAAAGCAATCGGGGATAAGTAACTTGTTCAAGGTTACACGGTCAGTTATTTCTGGGTGTGGTGCTATGTATCTGAGCCCAGACTTGATCCCCAGGTCATCCCAACACTGGAGCCAGTGCTATTACTGGCTGTGCTACCTGGCCACCCCAAGAAAACTTCTTAAGCTAGGATCTGTGAACTTTTAAAAATATATGTATATGCTATTTTAGGAGGCAGAGTCAAGTTGGCAGAGTAGAAGCAGGACCTCCGCCGGGCTCCGGCTTCCACCTTCCCCAATCCATGTAAAAGAGGACTCTAAACAAACTTTGGAGCTGCAGAACCCACAAAATGACACAGAGAAGTTAACCTCCCGCTGAGGACAACCTGCCAGGAATCGGCCAGCACAGTGCTCTGGGAGCTCAGCCCAGGCCCACTCCAAAGCTTTAGCCCCAGGGTGGGCCTGACCAGCCGCCAGCCAGAGGAACTCCAGATCAGCAGCAGCTGTGGCTGTTTCCAGATTTATCAACACATAGATGTGCAGGACAAAGTGAGAGGTCAGTGCAGTCTGGACTTTGGGACCGAGTAAATAGGAGCGCCTGGCTTTTGCCCCTGGGGCGAGAAGCCACTGAGACACCAGCACAGCCAGCCAGTGCCAAGTGGCAGCTTCAGCTCCTGGCCTGCATAGTGTAGGGGGACCAAGCAACCAGTCTGAGGGGTAATCACTCTTGCTTTAACCTTATTGGATCTGGATTGCAGTTTAGGGTGGAGGTTCTGGGGTGTGTGTCCAGCTTGCCAGAGCATGTGGAGACTTCAGAGAGGGCACCCAACTAATACCTCTGGCAGCTGAGAAAATCCCAGCATTTGGGACGAAAGTTCCCCTGTCTGGTGGCAGAGTCCTACTGTGGTAAAAAGACCAGGGTTCAAGTGACTGAGGGGTGACATGACCAGGCAAAGGAAACAAAGCAGACAGAAGATTCCAACATTAGACTCCTATTTTGGGGACAAAAATGAGCAAAGCATGGAATAGGAGGAAGACAGTGACATCAGAACTCCTGCACCAAAAGCTTCAAAGGAAAATACGAGCTGGTTACAGGCCATAGAGGACCTTAAGAAGCAGATAAGAGAAGTGGAGGAAAAATTGGGAAGAGAAATTAGAACAATGCAAGAAAATTACAAAATGAGAGTCAACAGCCTGACTAAGAAAAATCATACCTTAAAAAATAGTCTAACTCAATTGGTAAAAAAAGGCTCAAAAAGGCAATGAGGAGAAGAATGCCTTAAAAAGCCAAATTTGCCAGATAGAAATAGAATCTCAAAAGCTCAATGAGGAAAATCATTGCTTCAGAATTAGATTGGAGCAAATGGAAGCTAATGCCTTTATGAGAAATCAAGATGCTGTTAAACAGATCCAAACAAATGAAAGAATAGAAGGCAATGTGAAATATCTCATGGGAAAAACCACTGACCTGGAAAATAGATCCAGGAGAGATAATATAAAAATTATTGGACTACCTGAAAGCCATGATCAAAGTAAGAACCTAGAAATCATCCTCCAGGAAGTTCTCAAAGAAAACTGCCCTGATGTTTTAGAACCAGGGGGCAAAATAGAGATTGAAAGAATCCACTGATCACCTCCTGAAAAAGATCCCAAAAAGAAAACGGCTAGGAATATTATAGCCAGGTTCTGGAATTCCCAGATTAAGGAGAGAATATTACAAGAACCCAGGAAGAAACAATTTGAATATTGTGGAAACACAATCAGGATAACACAGGATCTGGCAGCTTCCACACTGAGGGATCAAAGGGCTTGGAATATGATATTTCAGAGGTCAAAGGAGCTGGGATTAAAACCAAGAGTCACCTACCCAGCAAAACTGAGCATCATGTTTCAGGGGAAAATATGGTCATTCTGTGGAATAGAGGACTTTCAAGAATTCTTGCTGAAAAAATCAGAGTTGAAAAGAAAATTTGACATTCAGATACAAGAAGCAAGAGAAGCATGAGAAGGTAAATAGGGAAAAGAAATCATAAGGAACTTATCAAAGTTGAACTATTAACATTCCTACATGGAAAAACAATAATTGTAACTGATGAAACTTTTCTCAGTAGTTGAAGGGAATAGAAATATATATATGGCTATATATGAGGGTATATGGGCATATGAATACATATGTGAATGTGTGTATACATGTTTACAGGTATACATAGATAGAGGGCACAAGACCAATTGAATAGGAAGGGATGATACTTAAAAGGTGAAATTAAGAGGTGAGAGAGGAATATAATGAGAGGAGATGGGGAGAGACAGAATGGGGTAAACGATCTCATACAGAAGAGTCAAGGGAAAATGGTTACAATGGAGGGGAAGAATAGGAAGGCAAAAGGGAATGGGTCAACCTTATTCCCATTGAATTTGCCTTGAGAAGGGAATGACACACACTAAATAGGGTCTCTCACCCTACAGGAAAAAAGGGGGTAAGGAGATGAGAGAGGGGATGATGGAAGGGGGGCAGGCTGGGGTGGGGGGAGGGAAGTTGGAAGCACCCACTTTTGAGAAGGGACAGGATCAAAGTAGAGAATAGAACAAGTGGGAGGTGGGATAGTATAGAGGGAAATATAATCAGTCTTTTACAATATATCTACTATGTTATTGCTTTGCATTAGCCACACATGTACAACCTATACTGAACTGCTTATCTTCCCAGTAAGGGTGGGTGACAAGGGAGGAAGGGAATGAATCTGGAATTCAAAGTTTTAAAATTATGCATATATATATGTATATATATATATATATACATGCTGTTATTCATACTATTTTACATGTAATTGGGAAATAAGATATACAGGCACTGGGGCATAGAGACCCACCATGACCTACTGGAAAAGTCAAAGGGGGTATGGGAAAAAATATGGGAGAGAGCAGATTAGAGGAGGGGATATCCTGTGGGACTGCTATTTTGGGGCAGTGGATAGGGGAAAAACAGGGAGAAAATTTGCAACTCAAAACATGGTGGAAATGAATGATGTAAATCAGAAGTTAATAAAGCATTTGAAAAGTGAAAAAAATATTAAAAATATGTGTATATATATACATATATGCATAGTATATGTACTGATAATTTTATTTCAATGTAGTTTTCATTATAACTTTAGTGTTTTACATTATCTTTTTTAAAACCTTATTCTTAGAAGAAATCCCAAACCTTTACCAGACTACCAAAAATGTGCATGATACAAAGAAAGATTAAGAAATCTTTTTGGAGTAGCTAGGTGGCTCAGTGAATAGAGCACCAGCCCTGGAGTCAGGAGGACCTGAGTTCAAATCTGACCTCAGATATTTAACATACACACAAAAAAACTATCTGTGTGACCTTGGGCAAGTCACTTAACCCCAACTGCCCTCCAAAAAGCAAAAAAAATTGTTTTTACAAGAACAAGAGAAAATGATGGAATGCTAGCTTTTTAAAATTAGTTTATTTATTTGGTTAGTTTTCAACATTCAGTTTCATAAGTTTTAAATTTTCTCTCTTTCTGTCCTCTTCCTAAGATGGCATGCAATCTTACTAATATACATTCCTATTGAACATATTTTCACATTAGTCCTATTGTATAGAAGCATTAGAACAAATGGGAGTAACCATGAGAAAGAAAAACAAACAAACAAAAAAGAAATAGTCTGCTTCAATATGCCTTCAGACTCCATATTTCTTTTTCTGGATGTGGGTGGCATTTGGGGACACTAGCTTTAAAAACAAGTTTCTTTCATTGATCACAGTTTCTGGCACATATTAGGCATTTAAGCAATGCATATTTGTTGATTGCTTGTTCAGATACAGATTGGACTCATCTCCAAATCAGGAAGACCTGAGTTCACATCCCATCTCAGATATTTTACTAGCTGTGTGAACAAAGACAAATCATAACATCCCTCAGTGTTTGGTTCCTCATCTTTAAAATGGGGGTGAAAACTATAACCCCTACGTCATTAGGATGTTATGGATCACAAATGGTATGGTGAATACAAAGTGCTTTACAAACCTTAAAAAGCTATACAAATGTCAAAAGTTATAATGACAGTGATAATCACCATGATGATGGTGACAATGATGACATCAGAGATTCACAGATGCATCCCTCACATCTCATGGTACTCTAGAAGTATCACTGAATTTAGAGTCAAAGGACCCAGGCTCAAATCCCATGTCTCTCATTTATTGGTGACGTGATTTGGGCCATGCCACCTAATCACCCCAACTCTCAGCTTTGTAATCTGTCCAATGAGGGAAGGGGCTTGAACTGGAATATCTTTAAGGTCCATTCCCACTCTTCTATCACACTATGCTCCTGTGATTCTGTGTGTACTCGCTGACTTTACTTACCCAAATGCTGACCCCCAATTGCATTTGGAGTGAATTTCTAAAATTTCCTAGGAACAAGAAACTGTGAGAAATAAGGCAAGTTGTTGATTAGCAAACTAAGAGCTGAAAGCCTATTAGCATGGCAGGAGCTGATGAGGTGACCTTTTCTTAAGAAGTAATTCTTTCAAAGGTGAAGCTGCCTGCCTGTCCTGAGCAGGAAGATGTGAAAAGATTTTCCTGTAGATAGCTGACAATTGATTTAGCCCTTTTAATAGACTGGCTGTGGGTGGGTGGGGGGAGGTGTTCAGTTGTCAGGAATATGGCCAATTCTTTAGCTTTATTAAAAACAACATTAATCAGTTTTTCTTCCCCCAGAAAAGCATCATTATTTCAAGTATCACATCTAGGTAAACAACATGGCCCAACTTAAATGAGATTCACATAATCAAGTTACTTGTTATGATACCTTCTCTCAGTTTGTTCCCTAATCTTCTCACTGAAACACAGGTGGGATATTTGGCTGCCAGAAAAGTAGGAGGGCTGAAGGATAGGGTAGAGAGGGGGAAAAGGGTAACATGCCTTTTATGCTGAAATTAAGGAACATTTTTAAATAAAAATCTTTCATGAAATTCCAAAGAATCATTCACATGTAGCATCACTTGTTTCAATGAGCAAATGTATTTCTCATCCCTTAGACAGAGCTATAGGGACATGCCACTTAGAGAATTCTGAAACATAAGGTTTAAAATATCCCATTACTGAGAATGAAAAATAAGACTATGAAATTCAACAAGTTGTCACAGAATTTATCTTATGGATTTCATGGGAAATGCCTACTAAATAGAGTTACATTCCTATCTCACTAGGCTTCAGATATGAGATATCCTTGTACAAATTAAAATACTAAAACAAAGGATGGTCATGTAGACAATTCAATATTATCCTTTTCATCTGGAAGTTGTAATAAGCTAAGCATTCCTTTAATAAGAACAGTCGTCCCAATCTTTTAATATGTCAATTCAATTTACTCTTTGAGTGGGGGGAGCAGAGGAGACAATTCACTGTGACCTACATGGGTCCTTACAGGCCTATTCTGTTCCCTCACTGGACTTTGTCACCATGCCTCAATTGCCTTTTCACTCACTGCAGTCCCCTTCTCCCATTGTTCTCAGAACCCCCATTTTGAAGAAGCATTCAAGGTGGCCATTCCTCATTCCCCTTCTGGCTTTGCTTCTGACTCTCCAAACTTCCCCACAAGAATACCTACCTTCCCTTTTTCAGTCTCTTTTATATGTTGTTCCTCCATTAGAAAGTAAGCTCCTTGAGGGCAGGGATGGGTTTTTTCCTTGTATTTTATCTCCAGTCCTAAGAACATTCCCTCCTAGCACACAGTAACACTTTATTACTGCTTGATGACTTGACTTGATTTGATTGCCTTAAGACCTAAAACAGACCCCTTCCCTTACCCTTTCCCCATCATAATTAATGATTACTTTTCTGAATCTTCATTGTAGAAGCAAAGAAGTACTCCCTATTATGTTCAGGTCACATCTAGAACATTGAGTTACATTCTGGATGAAAGATTTGGGGTCAGGTCACATCTGGAGCATTGCATTACATTCTGAATGAAAAATTTGGGGAAAGGTCTAGAAAAATTGGAGTACATCCAAAATGGTGGGAACACTACCAAAATAATGAATAAGTAAAAAACGCCAAATGAAGATAGGTCGAAGGAACTAGAGGAGAAAAGACTAAGAAGGACACGACAGCTATCTTACAGGAACCGAAAAGGAAGATAGATTGGGTTTGTTTTGCTTGACACCATAGAACAGAACTGGAGGCAATGAAGAAAGTAAGCAGGTATAGGAGGTAAAGAGAGGGCAGAGCAATCCGGGCTCAGACACTTAACATAAAAACTAGCCATGTGACCTTGGGCAAGTCACTTAAACCCAACTGCCCTCCAAAAAGCCAAAAAAAAAAAGAGAGGGCAGAGGAACTTTCCAGAAATGAACTCTCTCTCATACATGTACATATATGTAGATGGAAAGATGTACACATATACCATACAAAACATATGCATATGTGCATGCATACATGGATGCATATGCTTTATACGTATGCACACAATTACACAGTAAGTGCTATACAATAAACCAACCGTAGGATGCAACCCGTAGCCTTGGCCTCGTTATCATACACATAACATATGTGTGCATGTGTGTAACTTGGGATACAATTCTGGGATACCAAGATAAAAATGAGTGACCATTGCCTTTGACAGTTTGAATTGGTAAAAGCTCCTGGACAATTAGGTAGTCGCTCAGTCATCAGGAGGGAAGAGTGACAACAAACAGGTCTTCCCTTTGGACAGAGCTCGCGCCTCTTCAGCGTTATATGTGTGTCTATGGATGTTTGTGTGTATGCAGACATATTTCCATACACACATCCCCTTTCATTTATTATGCATATTCACTGTCCCTTTATTTCCTTACTTTTTTCTTATCACATCCCTGAACAATCAAGAGAGTTTGGTGAAGCAGCATCATAACCAAAATGGTGGGTCTAAATGGCAAAAAAGAACATCTGCTCCAGGGCAGCTTTTGGCAAGAAATAACATTAATGAATCAATGTTTGAAGGAACTGGAAGATAATAGATGGGGCTATATGTTGTATATTCATGTAGCATCCGGATTCTTTTGTTGTTATTGAGTCATTTCAGTCGTGGCTGACTCTTCCAGACCCCATTTGGGGTTTTCTTGGCACAGATACTTGAGTGATTGCCATTTCCTTCTTCAACTCATTTTGCATATGAGAAAACCGAGGCACACAGTTTGGCAAAGTGACTTGCCCAGGATCACACAGCTAGTAAGTGTCTGAGGCCAGTTTCCAGCTCAGGAAGACAGATCTGGCCCAATACACTATCCACTGTGCTACCTACCTGCCTATCCACATTCTGTCACAGCACAGCATAATAACAACCCTAACAAGCAATGACTGAAAGAAGTCACTTAAAAAAAAAAAAAAGATAAACTCTCTTAATCAGCTATCCATTTTCATTCATTATCAAAAGAGGCAGTATGGGGGCAGCTAGGTAGACAGTGAATAGAGCACTGGCCCTGGAGTCAGAAGAACCTGAGTTCAAATCTGGCCTCAGACTCTTGATCATACTTACTAGCTGTGTGACTTTGGGCAAGTCACTTAACTCCAATTGACTTGCCTTCCCCCCTCAAAAAAAAAGGCTGTCTATTGTAATGGATAGTGGAGTCTTTGAGTTAAGATGTGGGTTCAAGTCCTTCCCCTGATATGTACCATGTGTTCATGGGCAAGCTGCTTTACCTCTAAGTGCCTCCTGATGATGTAAGATTATAAGGGTTAGAAGAGTTGCTGATGGGCATCACTGCTGAGAGTTTCCATAAGGAAAGTTCTCCTCACTGATGAAATCACAGGTCCAGGCCAATAATAATAACAACAAAAGGCCTCAAATTAAAATAGGAAAAAAACAACAGAGATATTGATAAAGCACAATTTATCTAAAACATTAACTTATGACTTGCTATAGATATTAAACTACTGCTTATTCATATTTTCTCTTCCTAAATAAAGGAAATACGATAATACTGTATTGTACTGTCAATGCTTTTCTTCAATTCATTCTTCAAAACAAATTCGGTACAACTTGATTTTCAATATATATAAAGACCTTTATGTATTCAATAGAGTATAAACTCCTTGAAGGCAAGCAGTGTTCAATTTTTATCTTCAATTTTTTTATCCCAGATACCCAGCATATTGTTGGCCACATAGTAGGCATATTTCTCGATTGATTCCCAGAGTTGTATCAAAGCAGAGAAAAATTAGCAATAATGACCCTCTAAGAGAGAACTGATGAACTCTGAGTGCTGATTGAAGCATCTTTTTTTTAACTTTATTGTTGTGTGATTTTTCTTTTGCAACATGACTAATATGGAAACGTTTTGCATGACTTCACATTTATAATCAATGTCACATTGCTGGCTTTCTCAAGGGGTGGGAATAAGATGGGGTGGGGAGAATTTGGAACTCAAAAAATTTTTAAATGGATGTTAAATTTTTTTTGCATGCAATTGGAAAATCTTCAATGAAACAAATTAAAAGTATATTAAAATTAATAAAAACGACCCTCTAAAATATAAGGATTGAGGACACAAACTGTCTCACTTTTCTATTTGGCTCCTCAGTACTCACCACAGTACCCAAAGTACATTGAGCATATAATGTTTGTTAATTGATTAAATGTTAATAGATAGATGTGTTAATAAAGTATAACATAACCATAATGTTTTCTGTCATAAGCAAATGATCCATCCTGAATAAGATATGAATTGTGAATTAGGATAAAAGAACTAAAGTTGGAAAGGACCTCAAATGTCCTCTACCCCAGCTCTTTTTTCAGATGAGTAAACAGAGATTGGAGGAAATTAAATGACCAGTCCAAGGTCACACAGGCAGAAGTAGAATTTGAACCTATGTCTCTAACTCCAGAGCCAGTGCTCTTTCTAATGGATCATGCTGCAGTAGGGATGAATTTGCAGTTGATCCACTTTCACTCCCTCTGGTCTCCTATGCCAACTATACACATCCTCAGATTAGCTGGCTGAGGCTAGTTGTGCAGTTTGTGGACCTCCCCTGGGATAAAACCTATGCCCTTAGCCTCATTATCACTTAACTGACTAGTACTCAAGTGAGACTGTTCCCTCAAAAGAAATGCATCTTCATTTTATCATTACATTGAAATATCCAGTTAAACAACTATTATTTTCTAAAGCTTTTCTCAAGAGTGTTGTCAAGGAAAATGATTCCAAAGTTCTTTTGGCTATCATGACATAAACACACAAAATACCCAACTGTGTTGCAAATTAATCTCACTTTGCAAAAAATGTGAGGGTTCTGCAGTTCACATTCCTAAATCAGGCTAATTTTTCCTCCTACAACAAGGACTTCAGTTAATCTTGGGGAAGAGCTGTAGAACTAAGTGGAAAGTAGAGTAATGGGGTTTGTAGGAAGAAAAAAGATTAGGGAAAGAATCTTTCAATTAGTCATCATTTTCCTTGATGGATTTGGGGAAAGTCACTGGTTCCATTGCAACTTCTCTGCAGTGGAGGGGTTCGTTTTATTATTTTTTTTCCCATGACCCACTTTGGCAGTCTGGAGAATCCTGAGGACCTCCTCTCAGAACAATGTTTTTAAAATACAAAGGATTACAAAGTAAACCAATTCTATTGAAATAAAGATATATTTTTTCCCATTCAAGTTCATAGCCTCCCTGAAATGTACTGTAAAAAAACTCCTGCTCGGGGGGATTGAGAGGTCAATTGAGGCAGTCTTGCCTCTTTTAAGAAAGAGATGTTACATACGCTCTATTGTTTCCCTCTTTATTTCAGTTGGATATGCTAGCAGCCAAGAAGAAGGTAACATATATGAAATTTCAGTAGTCCTTGGGGAAGATACATGATGAACTGCTAGTTCATTTGACTGAAATAATATTGAACCCTTAATGGGCAGTATTGTTCAGTAGTTTCCATTGCATCCAACTCGTCATGACCTTATTTGGGATTTTCTTGGCAAAAATACTGGACTAGTTTGCCATTTCCTTCTCCAGATCATTTTACAGATGAGAAACTCAGGAAAACAGGGTTAAGTGACTTGCTCATGATCACACAGTTAAATGTCTGAGTGTCTGATTTGAACTCATGTCTTCCTGTCTCCATGCCCAGTGCTCTATCCACACTGCCACTTAGCTCTGGTGTACAAACATCTATCTGGTACAAACAGTAGAAAACTTGAATAACATATTATTTAACTGAAAGCAACAAAAAAGAAACATACAGGGATGAATTCAGAAAAGAAAAATGTATTACCAAGTTTAGATTTTTCTAACCAGCTCCCATAAATAAAAGTTAAAATACTAAGGTAATAGAAGGAGTCAGAGCAGGACAAAGAGCTAAGTTAGCAATGTAATGTCAATCAACTTTAAAACTCTTACCTCAAAAGCTTGAGGAAGAAAGACATCTGGGACAAGACCAAACTCCAAAAGGAAGAGAAAGTAGATAATTTCTGGTCATCTATATGACCAAAAAAGTACAACACTATGAAAACATAACTTGAATTAAAGGAGAAACAAAATTTTAATATACTGGCCCATGAAAATAACAAACAACTCAAAAGTTCAATTAAGGCAGATGACAAAGTCTGGCTTCTCTGCAAAAATGTAGAAAGCAGTGGGACCCAAGAAGATTCATAATTATTGGTTCTAATAAATTCAAATGTGGTCAATGAATTCCTAGCAAGGCATTTCAGCTGCTTCATCTCATATGATAAGCCTGGTCTCACTTTTTCACATATCTATAGCATAGCATAGCATCACATATCTATTACCAAAAGATAAGAAACCCAGTGATACCTTCAAATACAAGATCAATTAAATATTTATCCACTTTATGCAAAACATTCATAGGTTTTTCTATGGGGGAAAAATCTATTAACACTTACAAGAAAACAGTATATTGGCTGAAGAGTCCACATGCAAGGAGTCCCCTAGGTATGACACTGTTTTACCAAGAAGATTGAGGTCATACCAAAATGTGAACTCATTCATTTCCTTTGAATGACTCAATGTCCTCATTCTCTCCAGTACTGAGGAAGTATGGCACTCTCCCTTGCCAAGCATTCTTTCTCTTATTTTAGTCCCATCCCCAACTCAAGATCCTTTATTATCTTTTTTCATAAAACTCCTATCATATAACATCTCCAATTTCCACCTCTAAATTAGCTCTATTTTCTCAGCTTACAAACATTCATAGGTCTGTACATCCTAAAAACGACCATCCCCCTACCCCTGCTACATGTCATGTTATCATGACAGAACTCTCTTCCTCTAGACTACATCTATCCTTGCAGTTTTATTTTCCTACTCATTCTTCAGTACTCTAAAATTTGCCTTCTATTCACGTTTTACAGTAACAGCTCCATCCAAAGTTTCTATCTCTTTATGACCAAATCTAAAGACTACTTTAGTCATTGCCATCTGTTATCCCTATAGAATTTTATTTTTCAACTTTCTTGCTACCTTGTCCTTGCTTGACTTCCAAAATCCTATATCCTCATATTTTTCCTACCTCTCTCACCGCCATTTCCCTTGATCTTCTTCATCACATCCAACCCTGTCAAAGTGGAATCCAGTATAGAACATTAGGGTTAGAATCAGATAACTCTGAGTTCAAATCCCAAATATGCCACTACTAACCTGTGTTATCAAGGGAAAATCCCTCCCCTCTCCTTGCCTAAGTTTTCTCCTGTGGAAAATGAGGGTAACTGAACTTGATGGATGACCACTGGATTTTCTTCCAACACTAATGTTCTATGACTCAGTTTTATCCTTGGCTTCTTCCTGTCTTTAATCTCTCCCCTTGCTAAATCCATTCATTCTCATAATTTCAGTAATTACCTCTTGTTATGGGAATGGGAACTTAAGATCTTCCCTGCCCCTAGGCCCTTTGATAGGCTTAAGTGACTCTAAGAGCCTTCCTTGATTTGAAAATATACTCTGCTCCCTAAAAGGCTGAATGTGGTCACCTGGAGCCCACTCCTTGATACTTTGTGACTAGGCAGTGGTCAAGAGGGGTGTGACATTCTCTGAGCCAGGAGAAGGCTATACACATCCCTGGTGTGAGATTTTGTTTGGGGCTCACTTTGGGAAGAGGTGTGTGATTTGACCAGACGAGACTCTAGGCAGCCATTGAGCCCCCCGGCTTTGAAAACCCAGATGTTGGTGCTTCCCTCTCCGGTAACTGACCAGGTATGGATGTAATGGTCAGGCAGCTGGAAGCCTGTCTGCTGATCTGTTTCTTTGTCTGCTTGTAATTTCTGCCTGTAACTTGTTTGTATTCTTGAAGTTCGGGGTGTTGACCTTTTTCCCTGAACTAGGTAAAGGACATATGATTGATTAAAGTAAAATTGTTAAGCCATTTTGAGTTGCTTTCCTTTAAAAAAGCAGATCTAAGAACCCATGAGCTTGCTGTTACACCTCTATACATATAGTTCCCAAATCTATATTTCTAACTGCAACTTCTCCCCATGACTCTAGTTCTGTTTTCAACTGCATGCTTGATACCTCTATTGGTATGTCCTAGAAACACCTCAAATACAATGTGCACAAAATTAAAAATCACCTTTTCTACTTCTGTTGAAGGTATCAACATATCAGTCCAGGGGTCACCAAAGTTCAATTACCTTGGCCTCGTCTCCATTTTTCCTTAGATGCATTGTGGTAAAATGGAAAGGGTACTGGATTTGGAGTCAAAAAACCCAAGTAAAATGGCTCTGCCACTAGTTAGCTAATGCTGTGACTGCAGACAAGTCACCATTTCATAGGATTTCCAAGCTATCCTCTTCATTTCCAGTTTCAGTCTATGTTCTCCTAACCTTTCTACTCCCTCCCCAAAAGCCTTGTCCCCAAGAGGATATCCTTCTTCCCCTTCACTACCCCTCCCTTGATAGCCATCTTTTATGCATGGTCTTCCTCCATTAGAATGTAAGCTCATTGGGTATGAGGGTACACACCTCTAGTCTAGTCCCTGCTGCTCAGGAGGCTAATGCTAGTAGACTGAGTTTGGGATATAGTAAGTTCATTCCCTTCAAGTCTGGCATATAGCAGTTGACAGTTGCCTGCACAAAGTCTGGCACTGATATGGTGAGCCTCCAGGAACAGAAGAACACCAGGCCACTCAAGAGGGGGCAAACTGGACAGATTTTTTTTAAATGGAAAAGGTTAAAGTTTCTGTACTGATAAGTATTGAGTATGCCACAGACCTTAGTACAGGTCCCAGTTGCCACCTAGTTGAACTACTTCAATGGCCTCCTTATGGATGAACTACTTAATCCTCTGTACCACCTGTAATCTGCCCTTCATATGGATGTCAAACTAATCTTCCATATTTATAATCTAGTTACATCAATTCACTGTTCAGAAATCTTCAGTACCTCCCTATTATCTATTGAAAGAAGTTCACATTTCTTTGCCTGGTATTAAAGACCTTCTACTCTTTCAACATGAGATAATTAGAAGATTTAGAGATAAAAAGAACTGAGAGTTCATCTAATCTCCCCTCATTTTACAGTTAAAGAAATTGAGATCAGGAGAGGGGAAGCTGCAGAAGTAGTAAATGACCGAGTCATGATTTGAACTCAGCTCTATTACAAATCAAGAACTCTTCCCAATTCCAGAGTCAATGAAAAAAGTATTTATATGATATTTCAGACATTATACTAAGCTCTGGAGACACAAATACAATGCAAACAACCAAAAACAGCCCCTGCCTTCAAGGAACTACATTCTAATAAAAGGAAGTGGTGGTCAGGGAAGGGTGTTTTGGTCTCAGAAGTCACAGATTTGGTGAACTTGTGAGAGAGAACATTAGTAATCTCATTTTTTTTCAAGGAATGCTAGTCTTCATTTCATTATTTTTCAGAGTTAGATTTAAAAAGGAAGTTTATGAGAATGGTGCAAAAAGCATGCATAGAGTAGCATGGCCTAGAGATGGCAGGAAAATAGTATGCTAGGCCTGGGTCTAGGCGAAATAGGAACAATTGCTCCCAAATTCCTGTAGCTTTTAATGGTGGTTTCTAGTAGGAGTATGTGTGAATGACCAAAATTAATCTCTGTGACTGGATCAACAGCATCCCATACCAAGGGTGGGTTAGAATTATCATCTCCAGAGGATGTGCAACATAGTTTACTTAAGCTCCTTTTCTATACTTTATTAAAAGTCTAATTATATTTAAGGAACAACGGAGTCTTGATTTAATTCTTGCTTGTGCTAGACACAAATTGAATGGTGGTACCAAACATAGAAAAAACATGGTCCCTAGCCAAAGGAAAATTTATAAGTTGATCCAGATTAAATATAACAAAGCTAAGAGAGGGGAAAGAAAAATAAGTAGCCAGAAGACCAGAACAAGACATAAAATAAGAGGCATGTTTCCAACTAGAAGTTTCCTTCAAAACAGTGCATTAAAAAAAATCATTAGGGAAGACATTTGAAGTTAAAAATTAATAATGGGGGCGGGGGGGACTTAGGCGGCAGATTAGTCTTTTCACTAGCATGCTTCTCTAGCATAGAGAAGTATAAATAATTGGCAGTAAGTGTGAATACAGCACAGTCCAACTTAACACACCACTTGCTACTATGTCAAAGAACATAAGGAAGGAACAAGTTTGATGATTCCCCAACAGCTTTTGGAGCTATTAGACCCTACCAAGATTTGTTTGATTCCCTGAATCTTTTCTTTTTGAAATTGGAACACAAATTTGAAAATACTTCCTTTAGTGGAGAAGGGTGGGGGTGGGGAGTGGGGATAGAATAAGCTTTTATATAGCATCCACTAGGTGCCAGGAACTGTGATAAGTACTTTAATTTATTGGCATTCTCAACAATTGTTATATGATATAGAACTGGGGGGGGGGAGTGCGAGGGGGATATAGGAGGAGTTGTTAATTTATTTTTGGCCTAAATATTCCAGATCTGTGATTTCATTTAGGTAAGGAATTCCTGGTGTGAAATACTCTCAGTTTTAAACTTACAGTCTTAGATATCGCCTGTGGCACTGAGAAGATAAGTGATTTGCCCAAGGTCACCCAACTACTATATGTCAGAGACAAGACATGAACCCAGGTCTTTCAGGCTCTAAAGGCTGATCTTCTGCTCACCACAGGACACTGTCTCACTCATTTCTAAAATATAACATTTAAAAGAAGGCATTTATATTTTGGTTAGAATAATAAATGTTTAACAAAAGAGCATGCCATTTTGAATTTGAAAGAATTAAATTTGATTGATCCAGTTGACACACACCCATAGTCTTTGCTACTGGAAGACAAGATACCTTAAGCTTGTTAATTCTGAGCTTCATTAGGGTTAAAGTCAATCAGGCATCTGAACTGTCTGACACCACTGTGGTGAGTTTCAGTACTGGACAGCTCCTAGGCTATCTAAGAAGGGGCAAACCAACTCAGTTCAGAAACAGAAGAGGAAAAGAGAAAAGGAGATCAGGAAATGGGAAGTGGAAGAAAGGGGAAGGGAAGTAAAGGAGAAAGGAGACAAAGGGGAAGGAAAGGGAAGGGGGAGGGAAGAGGAAAAAAGGGAGATGGGAGAGGAAGAAGAAAAATAAATAATTCTTGAGAACTTTTTAATAACACTTCAGCTAATATGATCCATCTTGGGCCAGGCAAGTTGAGGGAAAACATCCATTGTACCAATCCCAAAAAGTAGAATGGGAATTAACAAAGAGGAAGCAAAACAGTAAGGTGAAGGGGAATATCAGGTTTGGGTTTTGAATGTAAGGTAGTGAATTTGTTCAAACTTGTAAGATAAATTCCATCTGAATTCAGAAAATGAAAAATGCTGGGTTGGAAAGATAGAAAAAAAATGTTCCACTTTGCTTAATGTAATGGGTCTGAGGAGTCATGTTAGTGTCTCTATAGAAAAAAAAATAGATGGAATCTACCCCTTTTCCCAAATACTCAAAGGAAAAGTACAAATTTGAGGGAATATAACTCTCCTAGGAAATGAATTTTTCCCCCCAGCCTAGAAGAGGAAAATAATTAAAACCCTTATTCTGAGCAGAGACCCTATGGTATAACAACCTTCCCCTTTCATACCCCTAAGATATGAATAAATTCAACCTCATTCCATTAATTTTCCACAATTTAATTGCAAGTGACAAATGTTATGGTTAACCTCCCATGGCTCTTATTATGCCTGCATTTTCAATTTGCTTCCCCCTTCTCCATGGCAACTTTCATTCTCTCAGGCTTCTTGTTCCCACCTAGGATTTTTTAAAGATATTCCTGAAGTTTTCTCAATGAGCAGAAAACTTGGTTATTTAAGACCTAGGACTAAAAGAATGACATGCAGGTGACATTTCTCAATTCCCAAGTAAACCAACATGAAAAAGAAAGTTCATAACTTAGGTTCTGCTAGAAAATTCAATTAGGCAGCATCTTTCTTGCCTTTCTATTAAAGAACAAATGTCAACCATGACTATCCCTAAAGGCAGATTCTTACAGAAGACTTTTTCCTACTCAGTCTGCCAAATCCAACTTCATAGTATTCTTTGCAGCCTGGATTTAACAATATGTCAGGGGAATTGGCCCACTGATATTTCACCTTAAGATTAAATTTTAAAGAAACAATAATGTGAAACAATAATGACAAGTCTTCCTGACATGTAAATCCCTTTCTTGAAATGAACCCATTGTGAAACCTCTGGAAGTAGTTCACTCTGCTGGAAACTGACTTAATTGACCTATAGGGTCTGTTTAACTTGGCTTGTTTCCTTAGGGGACATATGAGGTTATGATTCTCTTTAAATAAGTTTTTTAACTTCTATGGCACTGAAAGAAGCATGAGATCATGGCTGTCTTTTTTTTAACTTTTATAGCCTAAAAGAATATATGAGCTTGCAATATATATCTAATATCCTTTTTTAATCCCAGGCAAATATGTCTTCTTTCAACACAGCAAGTCAAATCAAGTCAAATCAATGAGTACCTATCAAGTTCCTACTATGTAACAAGCATTGTGCCAAGCATCGAAGATAGAAAAACAAACAGTTCCTGTTCTCAAGGAGTTTATAATATTATGGAAGAGACAACATTCAAACAAGATAGATAGATAGAGATATATACAGAATAAATTGGAGATAATATCAGGATTAAGTGGGATGGGGAAAGTCTTCTTAAATGAGGTAGGGTTTTAGATAAGAACTGAAGGAAATCATGGGGGCAGAGACGAGAGGGAAAGAAAATTCTAAGTACATGGGGTAGTCACTGAAAATGTAAGAAGTCAGGAGTATCATGTATGAGAAACCATAAGGGGACTCCTGTTCTCTGGCATGGAGATGGGGATGGTACAGTATAAGAAAACTGGGGAGGTAGGAAGGGGGCAGGTTATGAAAGCCTTTGAGTGCCAAATAGATTTTATTTGATTCTGGAGGTAATAGGGAGCCCCTGGTATTTATAGAGAGGATAGGAGGGAGGGAGGGAATGACCTAATAATACATGTGCTTCAGGAAGATTGTTTTGGCAGCTGAAGCTAGTCCAGGCATGAGGTGATGGGGATGTGCAATAGAGTGCAATGGCGGCAACAATTGTGGTCATGTCCAAGGAGAGGAGGAGGCATGTCTGAGACATATTTATGAAGGTAGAATCAAGAAAATTTGGTGAATGATTCAATATTGGAGGTGAAGGATCATTTTATCCAAATCATTTCTCCTATTTAAAAAACAAAACACGATTACAGTATAATTTTATGGCACACCTGTGGCTTACATCCATTGCAACTGACAAAGCTTAGAGATCTCTGATACTGTTGTGTGCTTAACCAATTAGTAATTGTGCAAACTGAAATGTTTCCCTTATGGGTTGCCCCCTTAGGAAATCTTCCCCTTTCTTTCAGAATGAAAATTAAAGTGTTTAAAATGTGGATATTATGATAAAAAGAATCAGTTTTTCCCCTCTTTTAATTCCAATTTGATACCAACTTCAAGCACACCAGCTGGATAGCTCTAGGGAATGGTCCTGAGAAATAAAACTATTCAAATCTTGGCTTGTGTTGACACTCCATGAAAGTTATTGCCATCTGAAAAACCACACTTACAATTGTAGATCTTAACAAATATGCCAAGGATTAAATGAGCATGGAGATTAAACCACTCTCTTGCCTCCAGAAGAAGTCCCTCTGGAATAAGACTTAGCACATATGGTTAGAATAATCAAGAGAAAACTTTTCCAATGTTCATGACATAACTTCTGTGTTTAAACCAAAAACAATAGTCTCTGGTTCATCTAGTCAGTAATGTAAAATCTTTCATTTGCCAGAAAAATTGCGCCAAATATACATATTGGTAAATGATATTTTAATGGGACCATTCTATAAGACTTATTATTAAAGAAAAAGTAAAAAATTACTTGAGGAATTAAACATCTGCCATTCATATTGATTTACTCAGCCAAAGTTCTTATAGAATTGTGATACAGATAACTTAGAAATCTGTTCTGAAGAATTTCTGGTTTTGGGGGCCACTGATGAGAAATACCATTCAGTCTCAGTAAATGAATAAAAATGGAGAGAAAAAATATGATTATCAGTGATAATTGGCCTTTCATTATTTTTGTGCACACACATGTATGTATTATGTACATGTGTGTACATATGTGTGTACATGTATGTGGAGGAGAAGGTTCTATATTAATTGCATCACTATAGTTATTTCCCCTGTGACAGGAATTTTTTAAGTTTTCATTTCCTTTTGTTAATTTTTTCACTCAGGGCTCAACCCCATTTCTCCAATAACTTTTGGTTAATGGAAAGTCTGTGTTCTGCTAATATTAATCTCACCCAACTAAAACCTGACTCATGAAACAACTTGTGATATTCCTGAAATAAGAAACCAAATGACAGGAAGAAGAGAATTCAGTCTCTTTACAACCTCCCCCAAAAGATTTGTAGAAGAATTCCTCTGCTATAAGTCTTTGTTGTCGTTCTTTAGTAATTCAGTTGTGTCTGATTCCTGTGACCCCATGGACCATACTGTCCACAGGATTTTCTTAGCAAAGAAACCAGAGTGGTTTGGCATTTCTGTCTCTAGTGGATTAAGGCAAACAGGTTGTCATTGACAAGTCTTCCTGACATGCAAATCTCTTCCTATCATTTGTGAACTCTGTAGATATAATTCAATTTGTTTCAACCTGACTTAATTTACCTATAGAGTCTGTTTAACTAGGCTTGTTCCCTTAAAGAACATATGAGATTATGATTCTCTTTAAATCAGTTTTTTCAACTTCTATGGTATTGAAAGAAGCATTAGATCATGACTGTTTTTTTTAATTGTTGTAGCCCAAAAGAATGCATGAGCTTGCAATATATAAATATATCTATTTCTCTGTGACTGATCTAATTTTGTCTATTAAAAGTTTCTTTAGAGTTCCAATCTTGGTTCAGGTTTTTGTTTTTATAAAATCCTGAATCTGGGGGCAGCTAGGTGGCGCAATGAGTAAAGTGCTGGCCTGGAGTCTGGAGGACCCAAGTTTGGTTCCAGCCTCAGACACTTAACACCCACACAAAAAAAAACTAGCCGTGTGACCTTGGGCAAGTTACTTAACCCCAATTGCCCTCCAAAAGGCAAAAAAAAAAAATCCTGAAGAATCTGTGCTTAAGTATAATAAAACCTAAGGTTTCTTAACTCTATAATCTCTGCATTGTGGTAGAATTATTTTGGAACCTACAACACAAATTCACAGAGGAGATACTTCTCCCATAGTACCCTTATATTTAATAAGTGATTTACATTTCAGCACACAACCCCATGAAAAACTGGGAAGTTCTTCACAAGCAAATGCTTACTCTCATTCTACAGTTTGAGAGTTAGTAGATCTAAGCAGAATTAAATTCAGATACAGAAGTTTATATACTTGGGCTAACTAAATTAAATGGATTAGCATCTTAATGATTCTATTCATTTCACTGAAATAAGAATAAATAAAATCACTTATTGCTACATAAGCAACCCAAATGCAATATAGAATTAGATTTGACAAAACAGATTTTTGAACAAGAGAACTATGAATTCCCAATCTGAAGTCAATCAAACTGCAGTGTTCAATGAGTACTACAACCAGCTGTTATGGAGACTTACAAAATAAAAGATTAATTGAAAGGGCATTCAGGAAACACTTATGAAGCATTTACTTGTGCAGGGAATTTTTTTACTAGACAATGGGCAGACAAAAAATTTAGATAAAGTCTCTGCCCAGGTCACGGTTAGTGGACTAATAGAAAGATGGGATGGTATAGTAGATAGAGGGCTAGCCTGAAAATCCTAGGCTCAAACGCCACCTCAGACACTTTTCTACCCATGTAACACTAACCAAGTCACTCTGAGCCTCAATGCTCACATTTGTAAACATGGATATGAATATGTGGGGCATAAAGTTGTGGGGAGGATCAATAAGACAATATGCAAGAAGTACTTGGCAAACCTTGAAATGCTTTATGAATAGTACCTTTATTATTAGAGAGTGAAACATGGCTTGAAAGAATCTTCTTTAAAAGCTCCTCGAGGATAAGGTTTGCTTTTATTTTGTCTTTTAATTACCAGTGGACTTTTTTTTTTCAAAGCAATCGGGGTTAAGTAACTAGCTCAAGGTTACACGGCCAGGTGTTTCTGGGTGGGTGCTAAGTGTCTGAGCCCGGATTCGATCCACAGGCCATCCCGACACTGGATCCGGTGCTCTTACTTGCTGTGCTACCTGGCCACCCCTATCAGTAGACTTTTAATGTTTTTGTTCTTCAGTTGTTTCAGTCTTGTCCAACTCTTCATGACCCCATTTGGGGTTTTCTTGGCAGAGATGCTGGAGTGGTAGCAAACAGGGTTGAGTGACTTGCCCAGGGTCACACAGTTAGTTAAGTGTCTGAAGCCACATTTGAAGACCTGGCACTTTGTGCACCATGGCGCCACCTAGCTGCACAATATAGATATAACTATGTTAAACTCCCAGAAAAGAAGCAAATGTCTAAGTAAAAAGTAATGTAACTGCAAAACTTTTTCTCCTGTTAAGATTGTTAAGCTTTAATAGGGCCATACATTTTTCCATTATAAGTTGCATACAAACAATAAAGTTATAATACATCAATTGAAAAAATATATATATTTAGCACAGTGCCTGCACATACATCTTGATTGATTCCTGAAAATTATTGTAACAAAACTATGCCCAAAGGGCTACAAAAATGTGTACACCCTTTGACCCAGAAATAGCATAGGGCTGTATCCCAAAGAGATCATACAAGTGGGAAAAGGACTCACAGGTACAAAAGTATCTGTAGTAATTCTTTTTGTGGTGGCAAAAAATTAAAAATCAAGGGAATGCCCATCAATTGGGGAATGGCTAAATAAGTTCTGGTATATGAATGTAATGGAATACTATTGTGCTATAAGAAATGAGGAGCAGACCACCTTCATAATAACCTGGAGAGATTTATATAAACTGATGCTGAGCGAGAGGAGCAGACCCAGGAGAACATTGTACACAATTACAGACAAGTCATATCTGTGATGACTAACATTGATAGACTGGGCTCATCTCAGCAATGCAAGGTTTTAAGACAACTCCAAAGGACTTATGGAAAAGGGCCATCCACATCCAGAGAAAGATTTACGGAGTCTGAATGCAGACTGAAGCAAATGACTTGCTCTCTCTCTCTTTTGTTTTGTTTTGTTCCTTTTTTCTTGTTCTTTCTATTGGTTATAATCCTTTACAACTTGACTAATGTTTAATGGAAAGATATTGGTAGAACCTATATGGGATTGCATGCTGCCATGGAGGTGAGGGGGGAGGAGGAGGGGAAGAAAATTTGGAACTCCAAAGCTTGTGGAACTGAATGTTGTAAAGTAAAAGGAAATTAATTAACTAATTAAATTAAAAAACAAAAGAATGCAATAGCCAATAAAGCAAACATTAAGTGACTAATATATAGTATAATATAAACTAATATATGTGCTAAACACTAGGCTAGAAAGGAAATATCTAGACTAGATATGCTGAATAAGAGAATCCAGAATAGAAGCCTTCTTACCCATAGCCTTTTGGAAAACAACCTTAGGATTATAGACTTGGATCTTGAAGGGGACTCTGAGGTCATCTAGTCCAGCTCATTCACTTCACTGAGAGGCACAGTGAGGCCCAGAGGCCAAGATCACAGAGCAAGTAAGTGACAGATCACAGGTGATCCTAAAGCCAAGTATGTACACATCAAACCCCATCAAATAGCTCTATGAACCCAGGAAATATATTCCGTTCTTCGTCTCTTGTATCCCTAGCAACCATTAAAGTACATATAGCTTTATATGTATTTCATGCTTAATAAAAGTTTTGTTCTATTTATTTAATACTCTAATGCTATTATGGCATGTAGAAATGAATTAGAGGGAGAAAGTAGACAGGTGAGAATTTCTAATATAATATTGGGAAGTGAAGGAAAGGGTTAATGGGCTAGCATGGTGGGGATAGCAACAAAGGAACCTGCAGTATCGTAGATTTGGAACCGGAAAGGATAACATTGTAAATTACACCCTCCAAACTCCATATTCTCATTTTTGACATCTATAGAGAAAGTGATATTTGTCTAAGATCACATAGATAGTAGCAACAGAGTTCTGACTTGAAGCTGCGTAGTCTGTCTTCAAACTTAATGCCCTTTTGTAATCATTTTTAAAATATTATCGATGGGACCAGTTAGGTGGTACAGTGAATAGAGCACCAGCCCTGGAGTAAGGAGAACCTGAGTTCAAAATAGACATCAGACACTTGACACACTTACTAGCTGTGTGACCTTGGGCAAGTCACTTAACCCCAATTGCCATGCCTTCACCACTCAAAAAAAAAATATATATATATATATATTTGTGTGTATGTATATACATACACACATATGTATAATTAATGGTACTAAGCTAATAATTGAAAGAAATTTATTTTCCCATCCAAAAAGCACTTTCACTAACTAGCTGTTAGAGTCACTAAGCCTCTCTAATCCTTCATTTGCTTATCTACAAAAAATTCTTTTTCACTAGAAAATTTTCACTAGAAGCCCTAAGGTCCCTTATAGCCCTAAGAGCTATAACAACTCCAAGACTGAAATAGAAAGTTGCTAACTTTTATTTCCTTCCACTGATATATGCAAACTATTGTTGTTAAACAAAAGATGGGTCTTGGTTTCTGAAAGAAACAAAAAAAAAAACTAAAAGTATTATTTTTTTTAAAAATAGAGGTGTCAAACTCATGGTTTCTAGTGCCAGTAGCACCAGAACCAAATTAAATGCAATTGGGACATGTCTAACAAAATAAATATGCAGTACAATATAGATTATGTTAATTTGTCATTTTCTAAGACATATGTGACCTGCAGAGATCCATTTCTATTTGAGTTTGACACCATTGATTAAAAAAAACTAAGCCATTTTCCCAAATGGAATCCATCCCAACCCTCATTTTTCTATTCAAGTCTGGACCAACTGCCTTGTCCATTTTTCCAGTGATGTCCTATAGTCATGGTATACCAGAGTCTCCAAAGTAATGTACACATTGCAATGGAATGACTTGAACTTTATGTGAGTTAGCTGCCAAGCGTTACAAATCTAGAATTTTGTAGAGATGACCAATGATCAGAAAAGAAGGTAGACACAACTGAACACGTTGTGGGATACAATTGTGAAGGAAAACTATAATGCTATGAGAAAGGATGAGGGGGACAAGTTAAGAAAAACCTGGAAAGATTTATATGAACTGATACAAAGCGAAATGAGCAGAACTAGGAGAAGGTTGCACACATTAACAGTAATATGGTAATGAAGATTAACTGAAAGAATCAGGTACTCCGATAAATACAGTGATCTACAACAATTTCAAAGGACTCATGAAGAAAAATACTACCCACTTCCCGAGACAGAAGTGATGAACTCTGAGTGCAGATCAAAGTATGTTGTTTTTCACTTTCTCCATTTTTCTTCTTTTTTTTTTTGCAACATGGCTAATGTAGAAATATTTTGCATGACTTTACATGCATAATGGGTGAAAGAGAGGCTAAAAGGAAGGAGATAATTTGGAATTCAAAATTATGAAAATGAATGTTTTTAAAAAGGAAAGAAGGTGGGCCCATCATGTAGTAAAAATGAGGAGCAACCAGCAGACAACTCACTTGTTCCATTGCTATCCACACAACGCCAAGAGTGTGCATGCTCTCCCTCCCCACACATGATTTTTTTTTTTGCTTTTTGGAGGGGAGAAGGTAGGGCAATTGGGATTAAGTGACTTGTTCAAGGGCACACAGCTAGTTTTTTGTGTTAAGTATCTGAGGCCGGATTTGAACTCAGGTCCTCCTGACTCCAGGGCCAGTGCTCTATTCACTGCGCCTCCTAGCTGCCCCCATGCATGAATTATTAATAGGAAAATAAAAATAAGAGCTACCCAGAATCAGAAGTTAAGAAGGCATAGAATGTGAACTGTACCATCCTTGACTATATCTACATGGAAGAAATTATGGATTTATTGAATAACCAAGGCACATGCAGAAAACTGTGCATATGGCAGGCAAAGGCTCATCTTTTAAAGAAAGATATAACTTAGAATGATTTTTCTGAAGATTGTTCTAAAATATCCATAGGCATGCATGTTGGGTTATTCCTTTCATTTAATTTATAAACTTACCTAGGCATAACTAAGCAAAGGTAGCATATGTCTTATAGTTCAGCAGCAACCAAATCTCTTCCAGATTCAGAAAAATCAGCTTCTGAAAGCTTTCAGCTTGAGACTTGCTCATAGTAGGCATTTATACAGTACTTTTAAAGTTTATAAAGTATTGCCCATATGTTAACTCTACTAACTAATAACTTTTCCTAGCCAAGGGCTTGCCCTAAAAAAGGGCATGCTATTTTAAATTTATAGCTCGTGTATCCATGCTACAAATGAGTTTCAAGCTACCCTCAATTAGAATATTCTTTCCCACTTCAGACTTTCCAGTATAATGAAACTGAAGTTTCTTCCTGTCTCTATGACTACTATTAAACCTGCTTTCTGAATATTACAGATAATGATTATTTTAATTTGCAATTAAATACTTTTTTCAGTTACCACATAATGAATTGTCTAATGTTTTAAATTAAAAAGCGTATGTAACTACTAAAGCCTGAGTGACTTGTGAATACATATTATAGGTCTCACTAATGATTCTATGCCATTTATTTCAGAACTTAAGAAAAGATAAGAAATTGAATAAGTTTAATAAATAGAGGTGAAAGTGTCCTTTGGACGATATATAGATATTTCTTATTACTGCCAAGTCATTCTACTTGAAAGAAGCAAACCACTATTTTTTTTATTTGAAAAAACTTCAATCATGCAGTAATCCTTCAGAAAACAAATATCACCAAGAAGAATAGCTTATTAAGGCTCAGAAGACATAAATTCTATCTATAATTATTTTCTCTGACATATGTAATCATAAATTGAAATGATACATTCATGTAGCAAAGGTAAGGAGGAAGTATGAAAAGTCTCCTTTGTTGTACAATATAGAAACCTTCTATAACAAGAGACAGTTTCCAGGTTATTTTTTAATTTCAATTTAGTTGTCCACGTTTGTGTCTCCCCAATAAAATTTAATCTCCTAGAGGGTATTTTTTTCATTTTTTGCCTTTGTAGCCCCAGGTCTTAGTTCATAATAGGCATTTAGTAAATATGTTTATTGAATGATCATTTTCTTTAAGAGACTTAAATGAATCTCCCTTTAGCCTGAGAGAGTCATCTCATTTCTTTAATTAAATCAATAAAATTTTGAACTTCAGGTGGATCTAAAAGAGATCTAATTAAACTGACTTTCTGTGTCCTTATTTACTAAGTTTCTCCACAAGTGAGAATGAGATTCAAGAGAGAAATTTCCCTTGTTGGTTCCTCCACCATGTTGCTAGAGAAGGAACTCCTGCCCAATAACAAAGGCAAACACCACAAAAAAAGAGAAAAATCATGATATGCCACTGAATATATAATCTGCCTTACTCTGCCAATTTAGTGATAAAGTCTCTTAGTATTGCCAGACCAATATAGGTATCTTTTATAATAAGAGATGGCTTTCAGGTTATTTTACATCTGTGGGTAACCAGCAAAATAGATATTCACTGAATGCCAGATAATGTGCAAGGAAACATATTATAGCGGATTTGTACCAAGAGCACAATTTCTGTCAATTACTACCTGTCAACACTGGGCATGGTCACTTCACTCCTCTGGATCTAATTCTCCTCATATTTAAAATGAGAAAGTTGTACCAGATGACTTCTGAAGTACAACCCAGCATTAAACTCCTTTTTCAATATCCAGGTGATTTTTAATAGTCCGGTACCTTCAAATACCATCAGTTAAAAAAAAAAAACTATTCTCTTCTCATATTTGTAACACAATTATTCTGTACCTATTTAATGGGCATAAATTTGTTAGAAGCAGAGATGCTTAAAAGCAGAAAGAGAGAAGTTTGCTTGTAAAGAAAGCAAAATCTATTCCTTTTCCCAGTTACAAATTATACTCCCAAACCTGAGTCTGCTTAACATTACAAAAAAAAAAGTTGTGTGTTTCTATCTTCTGAGGGTACACAGTGAAGAATGAGACTGTAAAAAATTGCCCAGGTTCTTGCATGATAGTCTACAATGAGGGGTTGGTGGAGGTGGGGAGAGGGGCATGACCCTTGAAGCTCATCATTTCTATGTGTTCCAAGTATGAAGAGAAAGTATAACAAAAATAAGAGGGAACAGCAGGTGCCAAGCATCAATTGTACCCAACAGGTATATGAAAAGAAATATAACCATTCTCCAGTTATCCCTGACATACCATTAGACACCTACATTTGAAGAAAGCATGGGCTCATTATCTTTCATGTTTATAAAGATCTTTAAAAATATTTCTATTAAAAACACAACAATTCCGGATATTTAAGCGATCAGAGAAAGTCAGAGACGCAAGTTTTCATTTTGTCTACATTCCCAATTGAAAGAAATATCCTGAACATTTCATATCACTAATTGGATGGGAAAATAGGCATGTGGTGGGCTGATTACCTTAAAAAAATATCTGACCTCAACATAATGTCAGACCAAAAAAAAAAAAAGGACAGTCTCTAATTCGTTTGCTTATCATAAAACCTGACTGACTGGTTATAACAAATGGCCACAGAGGATTATCTGTCCTTTTAGGGCTAAGTGTCAGTTTCAGAATAAAGCTAGGGCACAGAAAAGATTTTTAAAGCTTTGCAAAACACTGGATGGAAGGAGGTGGTTAAAAACCCCATGGTCTAGATAACAAAAAGCATATTTATACCTGCAGTTTGAGAGTGGGCACATCTCATTAGAAAAGTCTTTCATCATCCTGGGTATCTAAAATTATTGACCCAGGGCACAAGATGTCACGGTAGAGAAGTCAGTAATTAAGGAAAACAGCTATCCCTGGGTTCTTAAAAGATCTATCTCTGCAGGTAGAAATATTATTTTCTATGTAATGGAATAATCACATAAATGTTCATTGGCATTCACCTTCAGGTGAAAATATTCTCTTCCCAGAAAGAAAATATAATAGTTAAGATAGAAGCCTGTTTCTTACTGGAGTCTGTTAATTTTTTTTTTTAAGCAAATGTGGAGATAAAAAAAGCAGAGTGATTTTGAAAAAGAAAGACCAAAAGAATAGGGAAGAAAAAGACTAGCAAGGTTGTCCATCAGAACTCATGCCTGAATTCACACAGAATTTCTGGCAAAGTCATCTACAACTCCAATTCATGACCCAATGGAATAAAGTGACTACAGAAAAAGGAATAAATGTGCAAGTAATGCCCCAAAACACATATCTCTCAGTTTCATACATACTTTATTCAGTTCATGAAAATACAGTAAATGCTACCCTTTCTTATTAAAAATATCAAATATACTAGATTATTATAAAAGGTAAGATACATGGTTTGCTTCCTTACTTAATATTTATCAATTACTATGCCACGCGGTTAATTGTTCCATTATCATATGGAAGGCCTCATTTTGTTAACTGAATTCTGATTTGCTCTTCAACTTTAGGATCTAGGAACTTTCCAAAAATAATAACTGATTTTCATGTAGCAATTTAAATTTTGCAAAGTACTTTCTACAGATTATCTTATTTGGGTCTTATCTTACAACTCTGTGAGGTAATATGTGTATATATTACTATTATATTACTACTACTATATTACTCCTATCACTACTACTATTATATTATTACTATTATTATTATATATTACTACTATATGTACTATTATTATTATTATATATTAAAGAAACAACTGAGGCTCACAACAACTTGATGAGGTAAGAATTCTTATACTAATTTTGTAGATGAAGTTCAGGGAGATTGAGTGTCTAGTCAACAGTCACATAGCTAGTATCAGAGAGATTTGAAACCAGAACTTGATTGACTTTGAGGGAATGGGTACAGCATATAGGATACTGGACTTGGAAATCAGACAATCCAGGTTTAAAATCTTCCTTTGTTGTTTACTACCTGAGTAAGTGCAGGCAAGTCATAACATCTCTGGACTTCATTTTCTTCATTGTAAAAATGAAAGGGGGCAGAGTCAAGATGGTGGAGCAGAAACAGGACTTCCACGGGACTCTGGCTTCTACCTCCCCCAATTCATGTAAAAGGGGACTCTGAACAAACTTTGGATCTGCAGAACCCACAAAAATGACACAAAGAAGTTAACCTCCTGTTGAGGACAGCCCAGCAGGCTGGCAGGAATTGGCCAGCACAGCATTGTGGGAGCCAACCTTGGCCCCTTGTAAGCCTGAGGTTTTAGCCCCAGGGTAGGCCTGACCAACCATTGGCTGGAGGGACTCCAGATCACCAGAAGCTGTGGTGGTTTCCAGAATTATCAACACATAGATGCTAAAGACAAAGTGAGAGGTCAGTGCAGTGTGGACTTTGGGATCCAGTAGTTGGGTGTATGTTGGCCTTTATACTCTGGAGGGAGAAACCACTGAGGGCTGCAGCTCAGCTGCCGGCCACATGGCAGCTTCAGCTCCTGGCCCGCAGATTCGTCCAGGGGGACGAAGCGACCAGTCTGAGGGGTAATCGCTCTTGCTTTAACCTGCTTAGAACTGAATTGTGGTCTAGGGTGGAGTCCTAGGGTCTGAGACCAGCTTTCCAGAGTGAGTGGAGGCTTCAGAAAGGGCACCTAACTAATACCACCGGCAGCTGAGAAAACTCCAGTGTTTGGAACAAAGCTCCCCTGTCTGGTATCAGAGTTCTACTGTGGCAAAAAGCCCAAAAGTCAAGTAATTGAATGGTAACATGACTAGGGAAAGGAAGCAAAGCAAACAGAGGAATCCAATATTAGACTCGTATTTTGGGGACAAAGAGGATCAAAGCATGGAACAGGAGGAAGACTGTGAAGTCAGAACTCCTGTACCAAAAGCTTCCAAGAAAGATACGAGCTGGTTACAGGCCATAGAGGACCTTAAGAAGCAAATAAGAGAAGGGGAGGAAAAATTGGGAAGAGAAATGAGAATGATGCAGGCAAATTATGAAATGAGAGTCAACAGCCTGACTGAGGAAAGTAACATCTTAAAAAATAGGCTGATTCAAATGGCAAAAGAGGCTCAAAAAGGCAATGAGGAGAAGAATGCCTTAAAAAGTTGAATTTGCCAGATGGAAAAAGAATCTCAAAAGCTCACTGAGGAGAATCATTCCTTCAGAATTTTATTGGAGCAAATGGAAGCTAGTGATTTTATGAGAAATCAAGATGCTGTTAAACATATCCAAAAAAAATGAAGGAATAGAAGGCAATGTGAAATATCTCATGGGAAAAACTACTGAACAGGAAAATAGATCCAGGAGAGATAATTTAAAACTTATTGGACTACATGAAAGCCATGATCAAAGAAAGAACCTAGAAATCATCCTCCAAGAAATTCTCAGGGAAAAGTGCCCTGATGTTTCAGAGCCAGGGGGCAAAATAGAGGTTGAAAGAATCCACCAATCACCTCCTGAAAAACATCCAAAAAGAAAACTCCTAGGAATATTATAGCTAGGTTCTGGAATTCCAAGATCAAGGAGAGAATATTACAAGCAGCCAGGAAGAAAAAATTTGAATATTGTGGAAACACAATCAGCATAACACAGGATCTGGCAGCTTCTACACTGAGGGATCAAAGGGCTTGGAATATGATATTTCAGAGGGCAAAGGGGATGGGATTAAAACCAAGAATCATCTACCCAGCAAAACTGAGTATCATGTTCCAGGGTAAAATATGGTCATTCAATGGAATAGAGGACTTTCAAGCATTCTTTTTTTTTTTTAAAGCAATCGGGGTTAAGTAACTTGCTCAAGGTTACAAGGCCAGTTATTTCTAGGTGTGGTGCTGAGTATCTGAGCCCAGATTTGATACAGGTCATCCCGACACTGCTCTTACTCGCTGAGCGACCTGGCCGCCCCTAAGCAATTGGGGTTAAGTAACTTGCTCAATGTTACACGGCCAGGTGTTTCTGCGTGGGTGCTAAGTGTCTGAGCCCGGTATTCGATCTCCAGGTCTTCTCAACACTGGAGCCGGTGCTCTTACTCGCTGTGCTACCTGGCTGCCCCACTTTCAAGCATTCTTGATGAAGAAACAAGAGTTGAATAGAAAATTTGACATTCAGATACAAGAAGCAAGAGAAGCTTGAGAAGGTAAACAGGGAAACCATAAGGAACTTATCAAAGTTGAACTATTTACATTCCTACATGGAAAAATGATAATTGTAACTTATGAAACTTTTCTCAGTATGAAAATAGTTGAAGGGAATAGAAATATATATATATATATATATATATATATATATATACATATATATGTCTATATAGCAGTCTATATGGGCATATGAATATATATGTGAATGTGTGGATATAGATTTACAGGTATACATAGATAGAGGGCACAGGACCAATTTAATAGGAAGGGATGATACTTAAAAGGTGAAATTAAGAGGTGAGAGAGGAATATAACAAGAGGAGATGGGGAGAGACAGAATGTGGTAAACTATCTCATATAGAAGAGGCAAGGGAAAATGATTGCAATGGAGGGGAAGAACAGGAAGGCAAAAAGGCAAAATCTTATTCTCATTGAATTTGGCTCAGGGAGGGAATGTCATACACATTCAATAGGGTATCTCACCCTACAAGAGAGTAACGGGGAAGGTGACGAGAGGGGGGATGATGGAAGGAAGGGCAGGCTGGGGGGGAGGGAAATTGGAAGCACCCACTTATGAAAAGGATCAAAGTAGAGAATAGAACAAATGGGAGGTGGGATAGGAGGGAGGGAAATATAGACAGTCTTTTACAATATATCTATTATGGTAATGTTTTGCATTAACTACACATGTATAACCTATATTGAATTACTTATCTTCTCAGTAAGAGTGGGTGACAAGGGAAGAAGGGAATGAATTTGGAATTCAATGTTTTAAAATCAAATATTTAAAAATATATAAATACAATTATTAATACTATTTTACATGTAATTGGGAAATAAGATATACAGGCATTGGGGCAGAGAGATCCACCATGCCCTACTGGAAAAGTCAAAGGGGGTATGGGAGAAAATATGGGAGAGAGCAGATTGGAGGAGGGGATATCCTGTGGGACCTCTATTTTGGGGTGGTGGGTAGGGGAAAAATGGGGGAAAAATGTAACTCAAAATCTGGCAGAAATGAATGATGAAAACCAGAAGTTAATCAAGCATTTGGAAAAATAAAAATAAAATGAGAGGGTCTGACTTAATGAACTTTGATATTAAAAGAGTCATTCTCAAGAGTTCTGTTATTTTATGTTATGAAGGGACCTCTGCTAAAGTGCAAAAATAATAGTAACTCCTTCAGCCAACAGCTTCCAGACACACTGCAATGGTTCAGATTCACTATCACCTTGGAAACCAGAGATAACAACCCAGGGAAAGGGCCCCAGACAAATCAATTTTGATGAAGGTGAGTTGGGCATAACTGCTGCATATAGGGCAATACTAAGTGAATGAACTCTATAGATTTGAGTACCGGGTGGCCATGGGAGGAACAGCAAGACACAGAGCACCAATATATGTGAGGCAAGTCATCATTATAGGAGAAAAGGTGATAAACAAAGTATGCCTCATTAGCAATTTTGCCTGGTCAGGTTTGTCCTGCCTGAACCACAAGACCGTCATTATATAACCATATTTTCTGAGCCAAAAATTGAGACACGTCATCCAACAAAGGCTATTGCATTTTTTAAAGTCTTATTCAGTGTGTACTTCCTATTCCTGAAGTCAGAACATTCCTAGATGATTGTTGCAGAATAATAACACTGTCATTAACAACACACATTTATATAGTTCACATTCTGTTAAAATATGAGCTACTCCAGAAGAGGGATTGATTCAGTCTTTGTATTTTTACCACAAGGCCTAGCTTGCAGTACATGTTTTACAAATACTTTTTGGTTGTGTAAGAAACATCCTCACTCTAAAAGGACAACACTCTTTGGTAAGTCAGGAAAGGTTTTTGTTGATTTATACATTCATTCCTGAATGAATGAATGGGTAGTTCCTAATGGACTACTGCTACTACCCTTGTTCAGATAAATGCAACCCTTTTTATGCCCTGTTTACAATTTGAATGTCTCACCTGCCTCCCACTGGCTAGACACTTCAGGGTTCAGTAAACCCCCACCCCACTTGGGTCTACACTTTGGTGACATTCTTTATTTTCTTCATAGAATGGCATATTTTAAATTCACTTAAAGGAATTCCCTTAATTGATAAAAAGGCCAAACCCAGAATGTTTTAAGGTTCCTTCACCATTTATATAAGAAGAGTAATGAAATTGTTCTCTGTTCTTTGAAGTTGTGGATTTTATCTAAAGGGAAAGGAAGGAGTTGCTGGCCTTTAGATAAGTTAATAGGAAGGCACCCACATCCTGGTAGATTTCTAATTTCTAATCTGTTTGTTTCTCAGCCTTCCCCAGCAAATACATGATTTCTGGCATATTACATATTTTCTTGTGGAAACAGAAGTTTGGTTCATCTCTTACAGTTGATTGACTGTTTTGAGATGGGCAAAGCCTTTTGTTCACAATACCCAAGTAAGACAGGTGGCAGAGGTTCTGATTTCAAAAAAACAAAACAAAACAGAAAACTATAATAATCTCTTACTTGAAAGCATTCCCCTTGCCAGATAACAGCCTCCTGGGAGGAGTCAGCTCCATTTGGAGAAATGGTGGATCCATTCCTTTCTCTGCATTTTGCTTTTTAATAAATTGCAACCCTCACCCCCCTCCAAAATAACCCTTTTTTACAACCTATCAAAAACAAATGCAGCCTTTTCAAAGCAGATTGCCTTATAACAAAGATAAATTGGAGGGGGTAAATCATCACATGCAAAGTTAGAAAATGATATGCCATTACAAATTCAGATTGATTTGTTGTAGAAGTGATTCAGCCACTTGAAGGCAATAGAAGACTTTTATAAGGCAAATAAGCATATTAACTTTTCCAAAAGAGGAAGATAAAATGCAATATATATATATATATATATTGTATATATATATATATATGCACATGTATATATGGAAAAGTATCAATCAAGAAAGAACAGTACTTAAGCTTAACAAAGAGAAGAAAACAATAGTTTAGGGTCCTCTCCCCTCTCCTCGAGCTTCTCATGTTCTCAGATTCAGGAGCAGGAACAGAGAGTAGCTATCTCTGATGAGCCAATATTCCATAGGACTTTACTGGTATACACTTGAAGTTGGATCCTCTGTGGTTGAAGGAGGCCCTGAGTAATGAGATACATTCCTGGAACTTCTCATATTTTGTCTTTTAATCATATCCAGAGGATCTAGTGCAGGGGTAAGGAACCTGTGGTCTCAAGGTCACATGTGACCTTCTAAATCCTTAAGTGTTACTTTATGACTGATTTCAAATTTTACATAACAAGGAACAAAAATGGATTCAGTCAAAAGGCCACACTTAAGGATTTAGATGTAGGGGATAGAGCACTAGGCCTAGAATCAGAAAAATCTGAGTTCAAATTTGATTGTGGATATTTACTATGTGACCCTAGGTAAGTCACTTGACCTATATCTGTCTCACTTTCCTCATATGGATAATAACATCATTTACCTCTCAGGTAGAGGATAAAATTAGATGGTATTTATAAAGCCCTTTGAAATCATTAAGGTGCTATACAAATGCTATTGCTATGATTGTTTTTTTTTTGGAGGACAATTGGGGTTAAGTGATTTGTCGAAGGTCACCGCTAGTTTTTGTGTTAGGTGTCTGAGGCCGGATTTGAACTCAAGTTATCCTGACTCCAGGGCTGGTGCTCTATTCACTGCACCACCTAGCCGCCCCTATTGCTATTATTATTATTATCTGTACATTCCAAATCTCAAAGGGCTTCAGAGGAACTGGGACATTTTATCTGTGAACTTTCACTTCCTCCTGGGAGTCTTTCCCACCCCTTATATAACCAAAAAAAATAACTCTACTTCCTAATGGAGGCCACTGGAGCTCTTGATTAAGGACTGAATATAATGAAAGGGAAACTGAGAAGATTCCCACAGGTATCATGTATACAATTTTACAAATGTGTCCAAAGTGAAAGTCACTAAGTGTTAGAGGCAGGATTCGTGCCCAGGTGTCTCCTCGCCCTAAGTCTTAACATTCACACACAGTCATCAACTTCATTCTCTCTTCCAGAGTCATCAACATTCAGTGGCAAGACAGAAGTCAGGATGACTGGCAGTGGCGCAGGATGTAGTGGATGACCTTTCATCTTTAATGTCTGACCAAGCTCTAAGCTCTCCACCGTGCCTGCCGAAATGGTATGAATTGTTCTCGTCACCCATTCCACCCACAGAAGTCTTCACATACCTGTAGATACCTCTCAGTTCACTGATGGGCTTGAAGCCTGTCAGTTACTCTCAACCTGGTTTAGCCCATATGCCAAGACAATTTACCAGAGTGTGGCCACTGGGCATGCTATAGCTTCTTGCAGCCACAGGTGAGAGTTGAATGCCATGTGGATATCAAAGGTGAATTAACAGCCCTGAAAAAGACTCAGTGAGCCCTCATTCCAGAGGTATTAGTCCTCCTTAAACACATAGGGAGATGCAAAGTCTCTTTCTTTTTTTTAATTTTATTTTAGTTTTCAATATTCATTTCCCAAAGATTTTCACTTACAGATTTTCTCCCCATCTATCTCCTACCCCCCATCCCAAGATGGCAAGCATACTGAATATCCCTTCCTCCAGTTTGCCCTCTCTTCTATCCCTCCCAACCCTCCCCCCCTTACTTTCATGTAGCGCAAGAGGGATTTCTATACCCTCTTGCCTGTATGTCTTACTTGCCAGTTACATGTAAAAAACAATTTTTTTTAACATTTGTTTTTAAAACTTTGACTTCCAGATTCTCTCCCTTCTCCCCTCCTCACTCACCCCCACTGAGAAGACAAGCAAGTCTATATAGGTTACACATGTATACTAATGCAAAACATTTCCATAGTAGTCATACTGTGAAAGACTAACTACATTTCCCTTCATCCTATCCCGCCCCCCATTTATTCCATTTTCTCCTTTGACCCTGTCCCCTCCCCCTTTTTTTTTTTTTGCTTTTTTGGAGGGCGATTGGGGTTAAGTAACTTGCCCAAGGTCACACGGCTAGTTTTTGTGTGTGTGTGTGTGTGTGTGTTAAGTGTCTGAGGCCAGATCCAAACTCAGGTCCTCCTGACTCAGGGGCCGGTGCTTTACTCTCTGTGCCACCTAGCTGCCCCGACCCTGTCCCTTTTCAAAAGTATTTGCTTCTAACCACCCTCTCCCCCAATTTCCCCTCCCTTCTATCATCTCCCCTCTGAGATACAAAATTTCTCTAAGACCCTCACGGAGCCTACAACTTAGCAGGATGATACAAAACCAACATAGATATAAAATGAGGAGGTTGAAAAGGTGGTTACTAGGATGCCTCTCACTTCTACGTCTAGGGTCCAATGGTCCTGTGACCAGTATCTGTGCAAAAATCCATATAATCTTATTCATAACTATATTCTAATTGTAAATGAGCATAATCATGGCAATTATTAATCTTGGTATGAAATTCTGATTGATAATATATTGCTTTCCTAAAGGTAAGATGAGGCTACAATGCAAAATGAGTGCTTACCTATGGACTCCAATCAGTCCATAGATAAACACTTATATTCCATCTTGTGATAAGGAAAGCTGACACATTATACAGCATGGTCAAATTAAAATTTCACTCCATATTTGAGCTGGCATAAGAAAGATGAAGCATCACATCTATAAGATTTTAAATAGTGACCACTGTTAATAGAAAATACTCTAAAAGAGATAGTAAAAGATTACTCTCACAATTTCAGCAGGGACAAAGTGGAAGAGGGGTTGTACTTAAAAATCATCAGTCTAAATTATTAACAACTTAGGTGACATAGTTGAAAATTCAAGTTGGAAGGAACCTCAGAGCTTGTCAAGTTCAATCTTACCTAAGTAGTCACTTCTACAAAATCTCCAAGAAAGGATCACCTAGCGCCTGCTTAAAGACTGCCAAAGGTAGAGAATTTGCAGCCTGTTGAGACAGTCTGTGCCACTTCTGAATAGCTCTAATTGTTAAAGAGTTGAAATCTACCTCTATGCCATGTACACCCACATATCTTATTTCTGCCTTCTGGGACCAAGTAAAACAAATCTCATCTTTCTTCTGTATGACAGCTTTTCAAATACATGAAGATAGCTATCGTGTGCCTCCTAAGCACAGAATATGTCATCCTTTCTTCAACTGATCTTTATCTGACATGGTATTGATTCTGCCTTCCCCCTTCCTCCAACACACAGTTGGTAAAGCCCAAATTTGAGTTGGTCAACACCTTTTGGGACAGTCAAACATTTTATGAACATCAAGATAGCCTTTATAAAATTTGTCTACTCTTTGACCCTCTAGGGAATTATTTCTGGAATCTAAACAGTCTCCTCAACTGAAATTATATGTACCTTCAATTTTATTCAAATACATCAATAACTTTTCTCATGTCTTATCACTGTACTCTCTCTTAATAAGTATTTCTTCCTCTTGCTGCAATTACCTGAGTTAAAGTACTTTTGAAAATCTGTACCATGAGTCTCATGTCAAAATACATAAAATTATATCAAATTTTAAGTCAATATTTTGAAGTTAAATTAATTGCTAAAAATAAAAGAGGTTTCTCTTATTCTGCAAATGCCTAACTAGCCTATTAATTCTATTGCCATTTAATTGCTAAGCCACTCTTTGATTTCTAGCAGCAGAGTGTTATGACTCACCAATTATTGTTAATTACTGCTGCTAGAGTAGTCACCAGAACATTCATCACTCTTGTCTCTTTGGACCAAGAGCTACCAGGAGCCTTAGTCAATTAGTAGGTTATTTATTCATTTAAATAGTAGGTTAAACACACAAACATACACACACATACACACACACATGCACACACACACACACACACACACTCGCTTTCCCTGTTTATTTTCTAGGCTTGAAACCTCAACTTTTTTAAAGAACTTCCCAGTTTCAAACTGACCCTTGAAAGCAACCTTTCATGAAACTTTAAAATTGTATTTGAGCAGACTAATGAACAGAAACTCAGACAAGCTAGGCACAGTCTCTAGGTAACTGAAAGCTTTCAGTGTGGGGTCAAATAAGTAACAAAATGTACCAGTTCATTTAAATAATATTTTTCATCAAAAGTGAAAATATGTGTCATGCCAGGATAATTCTAGATAAGAAAATAGCCTATGATCTCAGGATTATTTTTGAATGAATCATGAGTTCCATTATTGTAGTGAAAACCAAACCATCAATACAGAAGAAAATAATGTCTGTATTGCCAGTGTTTTCATTCAAATAAAATAAAATAAAAGCCATAGAAAATATAAAACTCTATTGATGACTTTAAAGGTAATTTTTTAAAAAGCTGTAGCATTTCTGAAAGTGATCCCTTGAAAATCCTCAAAAAATTACATTGTATAATTCTCCATAATTATCTTAAGACATAACACCATTTGACATAATCTTCTTCCAAATGACTCCATGTTTATATTCCTTTTAAAATGAAGCCTTAAAGATTTTTCATTACTTCCCCCTTCCTTTTCTCCTCTTCCCCTTAAAACCAAAAACACTCCCACAGTAAATTCTAATCTATGAAGATTAGATGGTAGTTTTAAATTCAATTCAAACTTTCAAAATAAGTTTAAGAAAATTGGAAATTTAGAGATTCTGAGTCACTATCTAGAAAGATGCAATGAAGCATTAAATGAAAGTAAATTAGACTTACGTTAAAGTTAGGTGTTTGAGAGTGATTATTACTATTTTATCACAACTATGACATTTTATTTTTTTCTATATTCTTGTACATTAAATTCACTTCTCTGAATAGAATTTGATATTTTAAAAGATCTAATCATAGATAAATGATTCAAGAATAGTAGCCATACTAAATATCTTTGATTCAAAATGAAATTTCAGTCTAAATAATAATTATAATCATGTTTATTTCCGTATTTGTCAAACGTATCCCTGATTTGCATCCTTTATATATAGATATGGTTCTACTGATCTACCATGAGCAGGTTACAGACTTTAATAAGTCTGGAAGAATCCTCATAGACCATATATTCCAATGTATCTTCATTCTACATATAAGGAAACTGAGACCCAGGGAGGTTATGACTTGCCCAATGACACACAGTTAAATGAGTCTCATAGGTGGTAGTTAGATCATAGCCCTCTGATTCCAGAGCTATGTTTTAAGATCATTGGTTGTGGAGGCATCATGGTTTGATAGAAGGAACCATGCTTCTAGAGCCAAAAGATGTGGTTTCAAATACCAATTTTGATGCTTGCTATATGACCTGTGACATATCATGTAAACTCATTAGTTTAATTAGAGGTTGAATTAGATCATTTTTAAGGTCCCTTCCTAGTCGAAGTCCATGATTCTATCCAAGCTTTCACCTGGGTACTTTTAGGCACAAGTTTAACTACAATATGAGGATTCATTATTGACACTATTCAACTATATAGTTCACCCTACAGTCAATATACCTAAAGATGTGACATTGGTCTGAACATATAATGAAGATGATGCTATAATGAATAACCAAAGTGTTTCATAGGTTGTCATCTTCTGTTGAAAATTTTTATCCTCCTTCAGTCTTAATTAACCTAGAAAATAATGTCCCAATGCAATGTCCATAACCAGCCTAAGAAATATGAGTAGCCTTCAGATTTTCTTCCCCACAATAGCATTTCCCAACCAGATATTTTACAAGCTATATATTAGCACAAGGATGCTCATGTCTTTTTAAAATTAAACTTTTATTGATATCATTTAGTTTTATATCAACCAAATTTACAAATTTATCCTTTTTTCTCCCTCCTTTATAATAAATTTTTAAAAGAGTAGGAAAATAAGAGTTCAGAAAAACTAATAATATATTATAAAAGTTAGGCATTATATGCAATATTCCATACCAATATTCTTCCACATCTGTAAAGGATTCCAAAGGAATTGCCTTCTAATATCCATTCTTTGAGGTCAAGTTTGGCCCATTTTGATTTCTGTTGTTGTTGCTTAAGTTTCTTTCCATTGTTGATTCATGTTATAGTTTTGTTTGTCGGTTTTGCTTACTCCCTTTTATATCAGTTCGTCTAAGACTTTCCCTTCTGTTCTGTATTCGTCATATTCACAATTTCTTATATGACAGTAATGTTCCATTGTGTTAATGAATAATAAATTGCTTGACCATCTCTCCTTTGATGGACTGAGTCCCATGTGTAAATGGGCATTATTTAAATTATTAATAAATAATACCCTCAATTTTGCAGTACTCATGGGATCCATACCATGGAAATATTTTAGGGGTGACTTCTTTATAAGGAGGGGTTTTTTAATATTCAGGAATTAAACTACTTTGTGTAAAACCTAATACAGAACCGTCTCATGCTAAATGGCTAATATGGTCCCATTTAAAAAAAAAAAAGAGGATATATTCTGCAAAGTATAGGCTAGTGATTCTAATTTTGTTTCCTGGCAAAAGTCTTGGACATATTACTAAAAGGATGCCATGCAAACATTTAGAAATGGAAAAGATGATTGCAAAGAGTCAACATGGCTTCATAAAGAACAGGTTATCACAGGTTAACTTTATTTTCTTTTTTTGACAAGGTAACATTGTTAGAATTTTATAGGCCTAGCATATGTGAAAATCATTCTTTCATGCTATCTTTTGGCAGGAAGTCACTTGAGAAGTGCCCTAGGGAACTTTCTTTGACTCTATTCTGTTCAACATTTTTAATGTTTTAAAGCATGCATAGGCATCCAATTTGCAGATAACAGAAAGCCAGACTTACAAGAAAAACCCAAACCCAAAAATGAAATAATGCTTACTGTCAAGGTGCTGAAATTCTGCTCTGGATACAACATATATCCAAATAGATACGGAGTATGTCCAAAATAATACAAAGTAATTTTAAAATGGAGATAGGAAAGGTAATTAGGTAAAGAATTAGGAAGTGTTGCATGTGCACTATCAGGTGTGAATCTAAATTCAATTCTTGTCACACTGATAACAAACTTTTAAATACTATTTTACATAGTGAATCCTATAGCTAATAATACTTCTATTAGCTTAGTTAATAAGTTAATAGTAATTCTTTATTCTGATTTTAATAAGAAACAAATGAAAAAGTAAGGAAACTATCTTTCCTGCTTACCTCCATATTTGTGTATTATTGCTAAATCATACTCAGACAACTTAAGATTTGGAAAGGACCGCTGACATCATGATGCAATGCTTAGAGTGCTAGACTCGGAATCAAAAAGACCTCAGTTCAAATGTTACCTCAGACAATACTAGGTGTGTGATCTCACACAAGTCACTGGCTTCTTAGAACATGAGTCTTCATCTATAAAATATGAGACATGGATTTGGCTCCCATGGTGTTTTCTAGTTCTAAATCTATAATCCTACAAAAAGTTGAGAAATTCATTATGTTGAAATGTAGGTATTTGTAATGGGAATGTAAATTTTAAAGATCTTCCCTGCCCCTAGGCTAAAGTGCCACCTAGAGCCTGGGGTGGGAGGCTTGTTTTTCAGTAGATACTTCTTGATTGGCCAGTGGGTCCAGAAGGTTGTTACATTCTCTGAGCCAGGAGAAGGTTATATAAGCCCTGATGTGTACCTTTGTTTTGGGGGCTCACTTTGAGAAGTGTTCTGTGATTTGATCTGGATTCTGGGAAGTCGTTGACCAGAGCCCCCCGGCTTTGAAACCCAGATGTTGAAACCCAGATGTTGTTTGGTATGGATGTAATGGTTGGACAGTTTGGAAATCTGTCTACTTGATCTGTTTCTGTCTTGATAATTCTGTCTGTATAATCTGAAGTTCAGGGTGCTGACCTCTTTCCCCTGAACTAGGTAAATGATACATGTTTAATTGATTAAATTAAGCTTGTTAACCCATTTTGAGTTGCTTTCCTTTATCAAAGCAGATCCAAGAACCTGTGTTGGCAGCCACCCTGGGGATGCTGGGGTGTTTGCTGCTACAGTATTCAAAATGAAAAGGGTTAAAAGTTTGTCTTATTGGTATCATATTCACAATTAATTTTCATAAAAATTTAGAGGAGATTAAGGCAGGGAAAAATATCTAGGCAAGAAAACAGAATGTGTAAAGGCAGGACACAATCCCTGCCCACAAGAAACTTACTGTTAAAGGCAAACACAAGACATAATATAATCAAGTACTAAGATATGTTCTAGGGGGTGGCTAGGTGGCGCAGTGAATAGAGTACCGGCCCTGGAGTCAGAATAACCTAAGTTCAAATTCGGCCTCAGGCACTTAACACAAAAATTAGCCATGTGACCTTGGGCAAGTCACTTAACCCCAACTTCCCTCCCAAAAAAAGCAAAAAAAAAAAAAAAGATATGTTCTATAGTGAGTGCTATGGAAGGTCAAAAACAGGAAAGATTCAAGTGAACTAGGGCTCCTAAGGAAGGAGTTATGGAAGATGTTGAACTTAAGCTTGGTCTTTGAGGATGAATATGTTTTAGGTATGTAGAAAAAAAAAGAAGACATTTTATAAAGAGGCTGGGGAAGAAACAGCTTGAGCAAAATGTTAAAGAAATGCAGCATTACAGAGAAAGTGAAAATGACAAAGGTGGAACAGGGTTATGTGTTGCCAAGTTGTAAGCGAATGAAGCCATCCAGGTAAGCTAAGGCCAAATTCTAGATGTTTTTGAATACTTGAATAATGTATTTGGACATAAGTCCACAGATCATGGGAAGTTTCATGTGATTCTTGAGCCAGAGAATGACACAACAGAATTATCTATATGCTTGTCACCTTAGGACCTGACTGACTAATTTAAGATGGCCCCATCACCAGAAAACTGAGAACCAGTTGACAAATTGTCTTGGCCACAATAACTCAGGAAATAACTCGGTAAAGTATACAAAGGTCATGATCTAAAGTTGTAGAAGAACTAGAACACTGATGAAATAATGGATCTTTTGGTAGATTATCTAGAATTTCAACTTAGTCAATATTCTGAGGAAATCTCCAAAATAGTTGTGGAGGTGAAGTAATTTTTATGTATTGACATATAGAAAAAATTATTGGGCATAAGGTAGATTTACTCAATGATATAAAAATTTTTAAAACATGAATATAACTAACTTTATAAGGAAAAATACTGAGCAAAATATGACAATAGGTACAAATATAATATCTAAAATAGAGAAAGTATCACAAAATATTCAAAGGCAGTGTTCAACTTTTAATGGAATTTTAGGAAAATTCTAAAAAATTTATTTTATGTTAATAATAAAATTATCAGATTCTTTTAAACACAGTTTTCTATTACGGATGATAGAATCCTGAAAACACATATTTGTACATCTTTTAAAAAACATGTAGGGGCAGCTAGGTGGCACAGAGAATATAGCACCAGCCCTGGAGTCAGGAGAACCTGAGTTCAAATACAGACTCAGACACTTAACAGTTACTAGCTGTGTGACCTTAGGCAAGTCACTTAACCCTAATTGCCTTGCCTTCCCCCCTCCAAAAGGCAAAAGAAAAATGTGACAGAGGCAGAAGGGAAGTGGACCTGAGATTTTATTGACATAGTAAACTCCCAGGGAGAAAACTCCTATCTATATAGGTCTGCATCTGCTCTGTAACTTAGGATCTTAAAGAGCTAACTGGGGAACAAAGAAGTTATTTTATCCTCAGAGTCACACAGTCACCAAGTTATCTTGGATATCTTCATGCCCCAAAATTCCCACCAATCCCACAATTAGACTAAATATCGCTTCCATCTTTTTTTTTTTTTAAGCAATTGGGGTTAAGTAACTTGCTCAAGGTTACACGGCCAGTTATTTCTGGGTGTGGTGCTAAGTGTCTGAGCCCGGATTCGATCCCCCAGGTCATCCTGACACTGGGGCCGGTGCTCTTACTCGCTGAGCCACCTGGCCGCCCCTTTCCATCTTTCTTTTATTACAGCACTGAATTATTCTCTCTTTATTAGCCTGAGAATGGAAACCAAAAGCACTAGACTGAAAGTAGACTTGGGGTGAGACATACGAAAGGACTAATGACTAAAATGTTATCTTCTTAAAAGAAGTCAAAATCAATCCTTACTTTAGAAGAACTACTTATGCAGTTACCTAAATTTTAGGGGCCATTGTTTGCAATACCTATTTAAATCACATCAGTTTTCTGTGAAACAAGATAATTGTTGCTGCTCAGGTTTGTCAAGGCATGAATTAATTATTATTACTTGAAACAGTCTCTATATAGTAAAACAGATAACAGGGCATCTATGTTAGTCCTGATTGGCTCACCAAAAATACTTGCCTTGGTACATCCACTGCATATCTGGCTTTTAGATACCTTCTGCTGGATACCATGAAAATAACATTTGAAGCACAGACTTATCTATTAGATATACCTACCCACAGAAATAATAAAACTATCTTCCAGTCAAATCTGATGAAAGAAATTCAATTTAAGTAAGAAAGAGGTGGGAAAAGGATGAGAATTAAGTTCCTAAGTTTGATGACCATCTAAGGACTAGTTGCAATATGCCTCACATTGTAATGCTTTGGATTTTGTTTTCATGTTGTCATGAATATAATAAAATTTTAGTACTCAGAACTTTTCCCTCTTACTTGTAGGACCTTGGACAAGCCACTAACATTTCTGGGGTTTAGTTTCCTCATCTATAAAAAGAGGTAATCGGGTTAGATGGCTTCTAGGGTGTCTTCCAGCTCTAAATTGATGTATTTATAATGATTTAGTTCTAACACTATATGGTCAACTCATATGGAAATCACCGAAATCTGGTTAATCCAGCTTTTATTTTCATACCTCAGGGATCTGTAATTTTATTGATATGAGTAGTCTTGTCATCAATGACCTTCACATATACTCTAAAGCCTTAATAAGTTTCACATTTATCCAAAGCATTTATTAAATATTTCCCATGTACCAAGCACTATACTAAGTACAGCCTTCATAAGTATTGTGGCAGAAAAACAGGCATTCCACAATCACCATTCTTCTAATGAGCTTCTCCATTAGTGAGGCTTGTGGCCTGAGGACAAATGTACAGTTTGTCACTGGCTCTTCCATGAAGACTTTCCTGCTTGGAAGGGCCTTCTGGAGCTTATTCTCTCCTGACATAGACCTCAAAAGCTCCAAATCACCTTCCTGTTAGGAAGAGGCATTTGAGTAGAACCTTAGTGGAAGATCCAATTTATTTATGCTAAAAATGAACAAACAGAAGACTTCTCTGACTTTCTCATATAAAATTAGGTTGACAAAAAATCGTACTGATTTCCTTAGCAATGGGCCAAATATAATGGAATTTTGTTCTATTGTGAATGGTCACTAAAGCTGAAGACCATTTTTAATCTCTTTCTCCATTATCTCAAAACAGCATTTGATACAGCCCATGACTCCCTCCTTTTAGACAGTCTCTTCTCCCTTTTGATTCTGTAAAAAAACATTCTATTGTCTAAATCTATATGCTTTCCTGTCTTCTTTTACTCTTCTTCCTTCTAAAATGTGTCCCTCTTCCTAAATTCTATTGATATATCTCTATTCTTATTTGAGAATAATAACTACTCTAATTTATTATTATCCATTTATTATCTTTCGGCATATGGCTTCTGAAATAGTATCTTTACTTCCAGACTGAAGACCAGGATAACTTCTGGCTAGCAATTACAAAGCACCTTCAAATTTGCACAGAATTTTCCAAATAATATCTCATTTGATCCTCACAACAACCCTGGGATATAGGTGCTGTTATTAACCCCATTATAGAGAGGGGGAAACTGAGGCTGAGGGATATTAAATGGCTTGTCTAAGGTCATAAATCTTTTTTTTTTAAGAAATCAGGGTTAAGTAACTTGCTCAAGGTTATACAGCCAGTTATTTCTGGGTGTGGTGCTAAGTATCTGAGCCTGGATTTCATCCCCAGGTCATCCCGACACTGGAGCTGGTGTTCTTACTCACTGAGCCACCTGGCCTCCCCTAAGCTATTGGGGTTAAGTAACTTGCTCAAGGTTACATGGCCAGGTGTTTCTGGGTGGGTGCTAAGTGTCTGAGCCCAGATTCGATCCGCAGGTGATCCCCACACTGGAGCTGGTGCTCTTACTTGCTGTGCTATGGTCATAAATCTAATAAGTGTCTGAGGCTGGATTTGAACTCAGGTCTTCCCAATGTGGCCCAGCTCTCAACTCACTAGCTGCCTACAGAACCATACTCACAAATGCCACTTAAATATTTCTGTGTATTTTCTACATCACCATAAATTGAGTATATTCAAAACTAAAAATCATCTCTGTCCCTTCTTCCCCTCCTCCAAAATAAACAAAAAACACCTCCTTCCAGTTCTCTTCTTCCTTCTGATGGCATTACCATTCCCCTAGTCCCAGGCTCAAAATACCAAAGTTGTCTCAATCTTTCTCCTTGTCCCTCCCCCACTCCATACACACAGTCATTTGCCAAGTCCTGTTAATTGAAATTTTTTAATACTTCTCTTATCCATTCTCTACTTACTCCCTAGTTTACTACTAGCTTTTTTAAAGACCTCATCACCTCTTGCCTGGACTATTTTCATATCCTCCTAATTGGTCTCCTTGCTCCCAATCAACCTTCTTTTCTAATTCAATCTGTCCACTGCTGCCAGAGTAATTTTCCTAATGTGTAGGTCTGACCAAGCCACTCCACTGCAAAAGCCTTAAGTTGAGTCCTTGAGACATTGAGTCCTGAGGAAAATCCAAATTCCTTGTTGACCTGGTAAAAGCCTTCTTTTGTTTATGGACCCATCTCAATGACACTTTCTCAATATAGTCTGCCAGAATCCAATAACTGCTCCTTTGCCCTCCTCAACCCTCCGATTTTCTTTCTTCTCAACTCCCCTTATGTCTATTCAAGCATCTATTTTCAACTTCCCTTTGGATCATCTTCTTTGTACTCATCCCAGCATAACATGTATTCTATTTGTGTTGTGCATGTGTTAGAGTTTTCCATTTAGATTATAAGTCCCTTGAGAGCAGAAACCACTTTCTTCCAATCTTTATATATTACCCAAAATACCCATAATCAGGCTGAGTGGCAAATCTTAAAGTAATTTTATCTTTGGATCAGTCCATGTGACATAATCATTTTGGGTCATATTATACAAGATATAATTTCATAAAAATGTATAAAAATCACTGAGTTATTAAGCTAACCAACATAAAATTGGAAGACTTTTTCTAATTACATAAAATAATGTTGTCAATCATTTCCCCTGTTTTCTTTTTTTTTTTTTTTTTAAGGAATCGGGGCTTAGTAACTTGCTTAAGGTTACACGGCCAGTTATTTCTGGGTGTGGTGCTAAGTATCAGCCCGGATTTGATCCCAGGTCATCTCGACTCTGGGGCCGGTGCTCTTACTCGCTGAGCCACCTGGCCACCCCTCATTTCCCCCATTTTCAGTCAATTTTATATTTCCAGAGTATAACTTGAAGTAGATTCATTCCTTTTCTATGATTCTTCTTATGCCTGAAGAAGACTGCTACCTGTTTTCCATTTTAGTTTAATTCCCAATTCAAGGGGACAGGTATTTACAGGATGTTTTTCAAGTACTCAGCATTGCATCAATCAAATCTAGTAGAACTTAACTGTGTTTGTGTCCACTATTTGGGTTTGACTTAGAATCTACTATTTCTTATGGATAAGGGACAAGTAGGAAGATCCTATAGACTTTAGGCAGAAGAAACTAGTATCTTTCCTTTTTGAACTATTTATTGACTTCTCTCCTGAGGCACTTAAACAAGTAGGAAGATGGCAATTAGCTATAGATAACTGATGGAATTACAAATTTAAGGAAAGTTTGTTTTCTTCACATAGCAGTGACTTGGAAAAATCTGGATAATTAGATTTCTATATAAAAAATTTTAAAAGATTCACTATTTGGCCTTATTGCAAGGGGGTATAATACAGAAGTGTCAGCTGAAAGACCCTTCAAAGTAAGTAACTATAATAAGGGATTTTGCTCTATGTAATAACAAACCTTTCTTGGCAATAATCACCTATATCAATTCTTTGGCCAAAAGACCTAAAATAAATCCCCTTATGGGGAATAATATTTATAAAATTAACGTATATAATATCAACATATATAACATGATGACATGAATAAAGATGTAACATATTTGTTATTAGTAATCTCTTTTGAGTCTCCATAGATACGTATTTATATTACTTACGTCATTTCAGTTTATCTATTCAACACGAGAGGGACTAGTTTGAATTTCATAAAATAGTAAAATTATGAGGGGTGGGAGACTGGAATCACACTTTAAAAAACAAAGATTATTTTGTGAACTTTCATTTTAGAAACCATAACCTATATTTATTTCTTTTTCTATTTAGTCCTATCATTTTGATGAAAATATTCAAGTAAAGTCTGGATGCTTATTTATCAGAGATAGCTTCTAAATGAAATTTCTATGCTATGTGGGATATATCTATGTCTAAGGTAACTTAGACACTGCTGCTAGGTGCTTTCCAAAGACTCTAGGATTCTACAATTTTATTACTTAAATAATTTATATTAATTTACATTTCATCTGGAGACCCCTAATCCAAATCTATAAACCTAAATCAACCATTTCTTTGAAATTATACCTAACGAAAAAATATTGATGTTAATCTGTATAAGAGTAATTTAAAAGTCTGTTATACTCACCCCAAATGCAAATGTGTTTAGCTAAAGTCAGGTAGATTCTTCAGAGAACTTTCGATTTTCACACTTGTTTATTACTTAAGGCAAAGAGTATCCAATATATTTTTATAATACTTCAAAGACTTAAAAGTCAGTTGTTCACTGTACCTCAGTTATGTGCTAAAAAGATGGAAAATAATTCCTATTTTTTCCTATTTATATACATGAGCAGAAAGGGAAATTGTTCCTGCTGCTAAAGGGTCGTGTGTACACACAAAAGTGAATATGTAATAGTTTGGTCTTCCCTGGATACTAGAGACAAAAGTGCACAAACAAATGTACAATGAAAATAATTTATATTGAAAAATTTTTATATGTGTTTATTAAATCAATGAGTAAAACTTTTTTATACTGTGAAAATACCAAATCAGTGATCTGCAAATAATAATTTTAAATATTAAAGAAAATAATAGTCTTAACAATGCTTATCAGTTCAACTGGATCTCTTCCTGACCTTCACTAGTGTACCTTTAGCCCTTCCACCCCTGACTCTTTCCATTTCTGGAAATAATCAAATCAACACTGCCATTTCTCCATCACCATCTGAAGGAACTGAGGAGATGAGGACATCAAGTGGTTAATTGTAGGAATTGAGTGAACCACACCAATTCCATCATGCTACTCAATTCTGGAGCTAGCTAGCTCAGTTCTCTTTCTAGTGAATCATGAGTCTGGTCCAATTTCTGCCTCCTGAGAAAACATTATTCAATTATAGGAATTGGGAGAAGAAAAAAAAAAAAACCTGGGGGCAGCCCAGAGTCAGGAGGACCCGAGTTCAGTTCCGGCCTCAGACATTTAACACCCCCCCCCCCACACACACACACACACAAAAACTAGCCATGTAAACTTAGCAAGTTACTTAACCCCAACTGCTTAAAGAAAAAAAAAGAAGGTAGGGGCTGTAAACGACCTTCTGAACATAAGGGCTAACCTGCAGCAAACCCTTAGATCTTCGTTCTCCTGTCTCAACACATTTCTCTCTATCTCACAAAAGTAGCTCTTCTTTGTGGGGCTTCAGTTACTGTTCACAACCATTATCAGCACTGATCTTCAACTCCACTTATCTTGACATATGGTAAGTTTGGGGTTCTCAAAGGTTAGGCCAATAGGAAAGAACATGGAATGTTCATACAACAAGGAAATTGACCTACTTACATCAAAAGATAGATGTCAGGAAATAAGGTGAGATGATAGCATGAGATAAAATTTGGAACGTGAGTGAATTGGATTACTCAAGGCTAGTGAGGTATGATTTAGGCCACTGAAGAAATAACTAAGGTATTCTAATTACCTGAAAAGGTTTAGTTAGGTTTAGTCTTCTGAAAAGAAGATTATGCCTCTGCCTCAAACATTATAACCCAACATGGGAACTGGAAGCTCCAAGAATTCATTTAACTTCTTAAAGGATTTACATAAAAGACCATAAAATCTGAGTCCTAAAGACAGAGCAAGTAAGAACTAATGCCCTAGGGAGGAAAGGTGAAAACAAAACAAAAAAAGCAATTGTCTGAGAAAAAAGGAAAGGTGTTAAAAGATATCTTAATAAAAAGAAATTGGAAAAGGGCAGTGAAGGCATGTTGGAATTTGAAGATTTTATAAAGGTTAAGTACCTAAACATAAAGAGAGAGAGAGAGAACTGTAAGACAGGAAACTTAAAAAGGACTCCATACATTTCAGAAGAATGAGTTTGCTGTAGCTGTTCTGAGTTTTCACAGACTCCCTAAGCCACTCTTTATCACAGCTTATTTTTTCCCTTACTGAATTGCCTCTATACAGTGACACATGGTTTTGCAGATATAATTGTGCTAATATTTTCCTAGTAGAATTAATATCCCCAAATAGATCACTAGCTCCTGGTGGACAATTACCATGTCTCTTAATTCTTTTGGATAATTTTGCAGAATGCATTATAGGTGCTCAATTGCTAGGAGTCATCATTATAGGAAGTTTAGTAAATATGACCCTATGATGATCATATTTTTATGACCAGGAAATCATTCACCACACTGTTTGCTCAACTCCAGTGAACTTCATCTACATTAATCAAATCAATACAAACTTATTATCAATTATCAATACACAAAATGCCAGGCACTATGCTAAAGATACAAAATGAGGGGAAAGAACATTCTCACCCTCAAAGAGATTACAATCTACTGGGGGAAACATTATACTTCAGCCACCCAACCACCAATCTGCCTGTCCCTGTGTATGTGATGAGGGGGGCTCTGAGAACTCCCTTGTGATGAGGTATGGGCTCTGGGAGCCCCCTCGAGCTCTTTGAGGTACAGGCTCTGGGAACCCCCCCCTTGAACTTTGATTAAATCATCCTATTTGATGAGGCATTTGCATGAGGCCATAAGACTTACATTATGGCAGGGCTCAAACCTCTGTTACTAGACTTCCCACCCTTGAGCCTATCAAAATATCAAGCCACCCTTGAACTGGCCTAGGCCACCATGGCCTGTAGTCTCCAGGTAGCCTCCAGAATCACTTATTGACCTCATTAACTCCTCCTGAAGACCCGTCCCAAACTCCTCCTCTAGACCACCCCTAGATTTCTTTCCCCCCTTCCCCCCCCATCTTCTGTATATAAGATCCCATCTTCCCTCCATATGGTTCGAGAGTGCCATAGAATGACCTAGCACAGGCTTAGAGCTGTGTCTAATACAAGCGAACTTTATACTTTGCCTGAGAGAAGACTTGAGTTGAATTCATTCGGCAGGACCTGGCATGTTGGTATTTTGGGGTCTCCAGGGCAACCCTAACCCTCTTTATGGGCAACCTCTTCATTTTTATGGTTCCCTGATACTGGAAACACTGCTAATCTCAAGCTCTTCTCCAGCCAGGACTGGAAGGTATGTAAGCCTCTCTCTTTCCCTAGTACCTTGGAAGTGCAGTTTTTGTTGTTGTTTGTTTTAGGGGGTTATTTGGGGGGCCTGACCTCTCAGGTCCCATTAGGTCAGACAGCTAGGAGGCTGTTTTGTGCTCAGCCTGACCTCAGGTTCTCGGTCCTGTTTGGTTATTTCGGAGAACATGGACCTGGATGCAGCTTCTGAAGAATGGAGGACAAAGACAGACGCCCCATCTAGAAGTATAAGCCAGATTCTTTCGATTCTCTCCGCCCTAGGGACCTGGGGAAACTTCAGGCACTTTTTTGTGGGATATTTTTTTGTTTTTCAAGGCTTACTCTCAAACTTTATGGAGGAAGGGACTTCCAGGCCCTATGCCTGTAGCTCCCAAAAGTTTGCCTCTGGGTTGTCTTTTACAACATTGGAAAACAATTAGTTTCTCTGGAGACATTAAGAAGTTGGGAGGGTTTTTGTTTTTTTTTGCAACACTGTTTGGCCTACACATCCTCTAGAAGATCATGAATTGTGGCCTGTTTGGGGGTCTTTAAAAGATAATACTCTCTTGCAGTTAGAATGATACCCTGGAAGAGAGGGAAAATGGGATCTTTTATATAGAAAATTGTGGGAGGAATCTAGGGGTGATCTAGAGGAGGAGTTTGGGGAAGGTCTTCAGGAGTCAGATGACATCTATGAGTGATTAAGGGTGGGAAGTTGTTGGAAGCTACCTGGAGACTACAGACAATGGTGGTTAGGTCAGTTCAAGGATGGATTGATATTTTAATAGGCTCAAGGGTGGGAAGTCTAGTAACCAGTCTTGGCCCAGACACTATGGCCTCATGCAAATGCCTCATCAAATGGGGACAATGTAATCATAGTTCAGAGGGGGTTCCCAGATCCTGTACCTCAAAGATTCAAGGGGGCTCCCAGAGCCCATACCTCATCACTTGAGCTCTCCTTGAAGAGGAACTTTTCTTTGACTGAGAAGACTTGAGTCGAATTCATTCAGCAGGACCCAGCAGGTTAGTATTTTGGGGTCTCCAGAGCAACCCTAACTCTCTTTATGGGTAACCTCTTCATATGGACTTTCTTCATAGGATCAAAAATCTAGGACTAGAAGGTGCCTGTAAGATCATGTAGTATAATATCCTTATTTTACAAAGGAGGTAATTTAGGAAAAATCAAATTAAGTGACCAAGATCTCCACTTCAAATTCCTTGAATAAAACTCTTCCTTTTACAAACTCATTCTTTTATTTTAAACTAGATCTTCCCTATTCCCTTAGGCTCTCAATTCTCTTCTGATTTCACTTGTCTCCCCACCCAGTCTGGTTTTCTGTTTCTCACCTAGTACCTTAGAATGCCTCCACCTCATGACCATGCAAAACTTTATCATTCTCCAAATTTGGGTAGCATACCATCTATAGCCAGGTTGCAGAGCATTGCTGGAGAAAGTCACAAAACAATGCTTAATGATTTTTCTATGAAACTCAGCTAGCCCCTGACCAGGTCTCAACAGTGTTTCTTTATTATTTATTGAGTTCCTTTGCTGTTGTTGTATAAGTGTATCCAACTCTCTGTGGCCCAATTTTAGGTGTGTTTTTTTTTAAAGATACTGGAGTGGTTTGCCATTTCCTTCTCCAGCTCATTTTTATAAATGAGGAAACTGAGGCCAACAGGGTTAAATGACTTGCCCAGGGTCACTAGTGTTTGAGGCCAGATTTGAACTCAAGTCTTCCTGACTCCAGACCTGGTGCTCTAGCCATCACACCACCTCACTTCCCTTTATCAAGTCGCTATATAACTCTAAATCTCATCTTTCCATTCCCTAAATGGAGATATTCCTAGAGTCTCTGAACTTAGGTTTCTTTCTCAGTACTCTCCTTTACTGATCTCTTCTAGTCCCCAGACAAATTATAATTCTGCTCAAATGATTCCCCAAACTATCTCAAGCCTTGACCTTAAATTCCTTTTACAACTGTATGCTGGACAACAGCATCTGAATATTACATTGACACCTAAACCATCATTTCTAAAATCAAGTTAATATCAGGTTGAATAGTCCAAGATTCCCTCCTCTCTTAAAGAGACAATGGTATCTCTAGTCTCTGTGTAGAGGTGACTGAAGCTGGTTATTTTTTCTCCAAATTTCCCTTTTCTTGCTAACTTCCCTGTTAATGGCACCACCATGCTCTTAGTGACTTGCCCAAAATTTTAGGATTATCTTTGATTCCTCCTCTCTCTCAATTATGTTTGATTCCTCACAATAGCATCTCCCGGTGGAGGGCAAAAACCTTTCCAATATAATCTCTTTGTCTTCTCACCACTACCATACATTTCAGGACTTTATCACTTTCTTTTGACCTTTTGCAATAATTTGGTAACTCTTCTCCCAGCCTCTACCAGGGGTGAGGAACTTATGGTCTCTAGGACACTAGGGGCCTTCTAGGTCCTTGGGGGTGTGTTGCCTTTTGACTGAGTCCAAGTTTTAAAGAACAATCCTTTTATTAAGGGGGTTTGGTGAAGTTTGGATTCAGTCAAAGGCCCACCCTTATGTCTAATCTTTCCTCACTCTGATCCATTCTACAAACTGATACAAAACTAATCTTTTTAGTGCATAATGCCCATCACATCACTCTTCTGTACAAAATCCTTCTGAAGTTCCCTACTACCTATAAAATAAAATTCAAATTCTTTACTCCACAATTCAACTTTTACTTTTCTAGTCTTTATACGCCCTTCTTTCCAGCCCTAAATTATTGACTTAAATAAATGATCAATGTTTTCCACACACTCAGAACTTTTTTCATGATATTCTATATATATTGGAGTTGTCTCCCTACTTTACCTCTTGAAATCATGCTCATTCTTCTAGGTCTTATTCAAATACTACCTTGAAAGGAAGGACAAACTTAAGTTTGGAAAAACAGATCCTTTATTGTACAATGTGGTATTGTTAGAATTTTTGGCTTTTTGCTCTATGCAGACCTATATGAACATTAACTGAATGGATAGGAACTAATTATTATTTGAAAAATCCTAGCCAGGCAAAGTGCTGGAAGCCCATATTCCTTGCTGTGGGGGTGACTGAAACAGGCGGATCTCTCAAGTTAGGAAGTTTTGAACTATAGTTGGGTGAAAACCAACACATTGTCTGCACTAAATCCTTCACCAAGATCGTGAGCCACCATGGAGGAGGAAGAGGGAACCAGGCTGCCTAAGGAGGAATAAAGGAAGCCAGGTAATTAGGGGAACAAGTGAAGTTTCCAAACTGATTAGCGTTGGGATAAAGCCTATGAGTGGCCACTGCACTTTCAGCCTAAACAAGTTAACTAGATCCAACCTAAAAATGTTTTTCTTTTAAATATAGGGGAAATTCCTCTAAATAACCTTCATTTTCTTCAGCACCTATTTGTACATGTCACTATAGTATGAGGGGAGGTGAAAACTTCTCAGAATGTCCCTCCCCCCTCCCCTACTCCTTCACTTCTGCTGTTAATCAGCAGCAAGCCCTTTCCAGAGGCTTTCAGATTTCCCACCTCTGCCTGTCCCTCCTCCCAGCCAGTGGGGGTCGGGGGGAGGGGGAGCCTGAGCTCACTCTTCCCCCTTCTCCTTTCCCTTGATGTCAATCAGCATTCTTGTTCTTTGTAAGCCATAGTGGTGGGCTCCCCTGTTGTTTTTTTCGAGCTGAGACTTGCACCTCTTGGCCAATGGGAGAAGGGATAACCATGGGAAGGTTTGACTGGGTTAGGGTATAATCTCTTGTTCTGCCTCTTGTACAATGCCTCTTCCTCATCATCAGTCATGGGGAAGACCTCCCTCTTCACCCCGGGAAGAGAATAAGTTCCTGTTCTTATTCTAAGAGATCTCCATGTTATTGACTAAATTTTGAATTAAGTTTTTCATCACAAACACTATCAACTGATATTGCCGTTTAACCCAGCCTTGAGAATATGTAACTATCTCTCTAACCATTTGATAAATACACTCCATGAGGACAGTTACTGAAGCTTATGCTGCATTTGCATTTCCCACAGCACCCAACACAGAATCCAGAATCATGTATGTACACAATGAATAATTATCCAAGTGAACACACACTTATCACTCTGAGGTAGTTCTACAAGAGAGGATACTCAAAGGAACTACAAAGAGTTCAAGACTTGGCCCAGAAAAAGTAATGTCTTTGATCTATACTTTGTGTTGCTTTCTGCTTGTCTTCTTTTGCAGCAGGGGCAGGACCTGAACAATGTTTTTCCATTAGATATTTTATATAAAATGGAAGGCATGCAATCAAGTAAAGTAAGAACTATGCCATTGAGAAATTGGGTCCTTAATCGATTCAAAAACATATTCTTGGGCAAGAAATTTCTCTATTTACCATCCTGTGGTCTTTGAGATTATTCTTGGTTAACATATATAATTCAATTTTTCAATAAAATTGTGAGGTCACTGATGTGAACACTCCTTCCAATGTTGCTATTTTTCAGTCAATGCTATCTTATGAAATACATGCAGGTTGTTTATAATGTGTTGCAGTTTGAGTAAACGTGACTTTCTTATCAAGAAAACGGCATGAAAAACCACAAGACACAATCGAAATGTTTGATTCGGTAGAGCCATTTTTTAAAATGACCCAATAGGCTTTCAAAAGTAAATCTCATGAGCATACATTTCCCTATTCACACGGCTGTAGTCATGGAGACCAATCTCTGGTGCTTATAATGGTGTAACTCCACATCTTCCTACCCCACAAATTCCATTGTTACCATGGAGACTGCCAGTCACTAGCCTTGCTATTCCTCGGTGTTCCCAAATACCACATAATTCAGTTATGAGTCCTCTTGCCTTTGGCACAATGAGAGCTTTCAAGCAGTGCCAGGAAAACCCTTGGCATATTGCACCAAAATTTAACAAAGCATTCCAAATAACAAAAGCTGTGCAATAGCCACTCTATGTAGAATAATTGTCTTTGAAAACATCAGTTGACCTTTAAAACTTATGAAAATTAGTTCATAATTCTTGAATAAACAAATTGTTTTTGTGAGGGCTTTGGTGTTATGCAGCTTTTATTAAAAACTTAATAAAATTAAACGATATGATCAACCAAAAATCAAATCACAAGCAAAACAGTAAACTCAAACTTTCACTTTTAATAAAATTAAAACAGTTTTAACAAAATTACAACTTTATGACTGTTTCTTTCTGATATCTTTTGTCAGTAGACATGAAAAGTTTCATTGACACTATTCTTATTGAGTATTGAAACAATGTATATTTTCTTCACATTATACCTTACTTTTTATCACTTCATAAAAGTCCATATATTTTTTCAGTCTTGATATGTGGAATTTTTAATGCAATAATATTCCATCATGTGTTATTTATAATTTATTCATGACCATATCCTAAATAATTAATAGTCCATTACATTAATATAATCTACTCAGTCATTCCTCTTTTTGTTAAGTACACAGATTATTTCCAGTTTGTGGGAAATAAATAGCTGAATGAAACAAACACCTACTTTGGTTGTATTAAGTCAAAAATATTCTATGTAGAAAAGTCCTTCCCTCCCTTTTAATCATGTCTACTGTGTTTTTAATGTCAATGGCCTTAGGGGGCGGCCAGGTAGCACAGCGAGTAAGAGCACCGGATCCAGTGTTGGGATGACCTGGAGATTGAAACCCGGGCTCAGACACTTTGCACCCACCCAGAAACACCTGGCCGTGTAACCTTGAGCAAGTTATTTAACCCCGATTGCTTTAAAAAAAAAAAATGACGACGGCCTTAGGAAGCATTCACTATTCAATTGCCAAACACTTAAAAAGGAAAAAAAAAAAAGTCATAGATTCTGAGTCCCAGTTCTTTCTGGCAAAATGTTACCATGGATTTCCAAGATGGGGATCCTCCTGAGAAAACTCAATGGCAACAGAAACATTTAAACTCATTTGGGTATAAAAGCAAGCTCTTTCCTCAATAGATTAAAGAGAGAAGAAGAAAAGTCCTAAATTCAAGATTATGGAAGCTCCTTTACTAAACCTAGGGAACTGTCTCCAGATTACAAAGAACCAGTATCATATTTCTACATTTGTCTTATTATTTTTCTAAAGGGAATCAAACAGTAGACAACTTTATTTCTGAAAAACAACTAGGAACAAAGTTGTTTCTTTAAGATCTTATTCAGAAAAGAGTAAACCAATTTAGAAGAGCGTGAAACCTAAATCCCAGTACAGATTATCATCTACAGATAAATATAAGAAGGACCCAAGTTGAAATATTTGGAAGAAATTCTACACATGTGACAATCTATCCTTTTCTCTTCAAAGTACATCTCATGGAATAGTATCCTCCCCTGGGCAAGCAAAAAATAGTCCTCTAAATTCATTATTTGTCTCACTGACATCTCACTAACAAACACTATTTACAGATGATGGCACATATACAGTCGCAGAATCAAATTCTCAAGAGTCTGAAAGGGGCATTCAAGGTAAGATAATCTAATCAACCGCTATACAGAACATTCCTCTGTATTTTCAACAAGGGATCATGCAGCTTTCATCTGAATACCTCCAATGATCAGGAACCCCCTACCTCCTGACATACATAACCTATTCCATTTTGGGGCAAGTCTTATCAGCTAGGAAGATTGCCCTTAGGAAAAACTTCTTTTTCCCTCTGCAGCTTCTACCTATTTACTCCTTTCTGGGGACCATCTGGGTCCCAACCAATCTGTGTCAATATTTCAAACACTCCTATCACACCTGCCCCTAAATCTTTAAAAAGGTAGCTGAAGACAACAATCATCTAGTTTAATCCAAACAATTGAAGGAAGAACTGATTAATTATATAAAGACTCAATCATGACACATCAATAAACTATTTCTCCCAATTGTTCTTGGGACATGGGGAAGAACTGATTTTTTTTTAATTTTTGGAGGGGGGAAGGCAAGGCAATCAATTTAAGTGACTTGCCCAAGGTTGCACAGTAAGTATATGAAGCGCCTGAGACCACATTTGGACTCAGGTCCTCCTGACTCCAGGGCCAGTGATCTATTCACTGTGCCACCTAGTTGCCCCGGAAGAACTAATTATTTGAGTCAGTGTTCAGATCTGGTGTGAGCAGAGAAGCAATATTACTCTAACACAATGGCTAGGTATATGAATGAGTAGGCACTAATGATATAACCAGCATCTACTATATTTCTAAGTGCTTATATAATACGGGATAGCCACAAATCAAACCAACAAATATTTATTCAGAGTCTACTGTATGCCAGGTAACTGGGCAGAGTAAAGACTCTGTGTTGGTTCTTGCTAAATTGTTGGTTCCGTGTTGGGAGGAAAGGGCTCATTTAGAATACAGGCTCTGAGCTGAGCTTTGAAAAAAAAAAATGAAGGCATATAAGAGGCAAAAGAGTAGGGAATGGATTCCAGACATGTGGGAAGAGCTTGAGCAAAATGATGGAGTTGGGCAATGACCCCCCAACGGTAAGAATCAGCAAGGCAATTTTGATGGACTAAAAAGTGTGTATAGAGAGAGGGTTAATAAGGTTGGGAAGATAGTTTGAAGCCTGGTTGTAAAGGGCTTTACATACCAAGGAGTTTGTACTTGAATCTAGAGGTATAGTTAGAGAAAAACCTTAGGTTTGTTGAATAGGTCGATTGAACTTTAAGTATATCACTATGACAGCTATGCAGATGAGAGATTGAAGGGCAAAACTACTTCAAACAGGGAGATCAAAAAGATTATTGCCATAGTCCAGAGGAGAGTCAAGAAGGGATTGAACTAGGGTGGTGGTTGCATGATTAAATAGGCGACAGATGCAAGATATGCTAAAGAGGTAAAAATGGCAAGAACTGGCTTCTCAGACCACCTATCTTTTCAATATTGATGGGTTAAATATATATCTGAGATGGTAAATCTGAGTGACTAGAAGTAAAATGTTGCCCTTAACTGAAAAGGGATGGGGTTTGGGGTGGTGGTGAAGGGAAATGAGTACTACTTTGGACATGCTGAGGTTGAGATGCCTATGTGATATCCAGTTCAAAATGTCCAACAGATGGTTGGAGATGAGACTAAAGGTCAGGAAGTTAGGGCTGCATATACGAATCTGGGAGACATCTGTACAAAGGCGAGAACTAAACCTCTGAGAGCAGATAAGAGAATATATGCATTATATACTAGTATACAATATATAAATATTTTTATATTAATTATTGTAATGGGAATGGGAATTTGAAGATCTTCCCTGTCCCTTAATAGGCTGAATGTAATCATATGAAGTCTGTGGTGGGAGGAGTTTGCTGAACAGGTGAAATGGGAAGGGTGGAAAAGAGCTGAGAGGAAGCTGGGAGTCAGAGCAGTTAGAACAGAAGGAGGAGAGAGGACATAGGCAAAGAGACAACTAGGCTTGTGAGTGTTTGTGGGAAGGTTTTGCAATGGTGTTGCTCTCTGCAGTGTGCATAGATTTCTTTGTTGCTATGATGAATTTGGTTTTTTGTTGTCTGAATAAATGTTTTCCTTCTGTATTTTATGTGAAAAGTCTGTTATATTTTGTGATTTAGAACTATGCTGGCATATTCATAGTTGCCATTGGTGCTGTGAATATTGCCTTGGTGGTACAATTATATTACATGTTATACTTTAATGTACAATATAATAAATTCTCTCTATTAATATACAAAATAATGAAGAAAAGTATATCCAGGAAAGTACTTTAGGAGTACATTATATGTAGGAGACTGAAGGGCTGTCCAAAAAGTAAGTAAATCAAGTGAGAGAAAATTGGAGAAACACAGAGGAAAAAGCATCAAGAACTGAGGGTGGTATAGAGTGACGCACGCTTCAGAGAGGTCAATAAAAGCAAGGATTGAGAAAAGGTCCTTAAATGCGGAGATTTAAACAAAAATCACTGGTAAATTTGGAAAGCTTTTAAGTTGAATGACTGGACACCAAATTGCAAAGGGCTCAGAAGTGAGAGGAAAGGAAACAAAGGTTATGAAAAATAGACTTCCCTAGGCTTTTGGCTATAAAAGGAAGAAAACTTAGAACACTATTTTGAGGGAGTGCTTTGATCAAGTGAGGATTTTGTAATGAAAAGAGACCCGCGCTTTTTTGTAGGGTATGAGGAAAGACCTAGTAAATAAAGAGTAATTAAACAATTATCATGTCCAAGAAGCATTTAAGAATCCATATAAGCATTGCTTAAAGCATCATCCACTGGACTAGAAATCAATCTATGATATTTTTATTTACTTATTTCAGCCTTGGAAAATCAATTATTACGCAGAGAAATGTTTTATTTGCCTATTAAAATCTGCTATGGCTCCACCTATACCTGATCGGATCCTGGAGGGAAAAATACAGTTTTATAATAAATAGGAAGGAAAACATTCTTTTCATTTTCTCTAAGTTACCTTGAGCTTTCCAGGAGAGACCAATATAACAGTTTGAGGAATAACTTGTCTGCAGCCTGGCACCAAGGTTAAAGCTGGTCCTACTATTTTCTCAGAGAAATCAAAATGATAAATCTAAAGAGCTTCTCTAAGTGAACAGCTTTGCCTGAATAAATGGCATCTCACTCTGGTCTAAGGCACAGACAAAAGAGAGGTTTTTATAGGGGAAGGAAGGGTCAGATTTTTAAGCTATTAAACCAGCACAAAGCATTCTTATCCACATGTTTAAGCAGTATATTCTTTCTGGAAAGTCTCTTTTTAGGGAGAAAATATTTTGAACTAATGTCATTGTGCAGAATCACTTATTAGACATTCTTATTCTACTCATGAGAGTTCACTTTATGGGGAAGGGGAGGAAGGATGAAGTCAACAATTTTGTCAAGTTAATGAAAACATATATGCCAATAAAAATTAAAAGGGAACATTCATATAAATGCACGATGATAGAAGGAACCAATTCTGAGTGAATTTTCAGACTTAACCTGAATCACTCAGGTTCTCAGCATTAGTAGATAATTCAAAGGTCATTTGTACAACCTGTACTTGAATAGGAATCCTGGTGACACAACGTCTCTACTAAATCGTTGCCCAGCCTCTGTTGAACACTTTTAATGTTATGGAACTGGCTACCGTCTAAGGGTCGCCCATTTCCATTTGGGAAAAGCTCAAATTGCTGACAAGCTTTTCCTTATGTCCGGTAAAAACTCTTCGTCTCGCTCCGCCACACCAACTTCTATTGAATCTTCCAAGTCCTCTTGGTTCAAACAGAAGAAATCTAAAATCTAATGTACACATGACTGTCCTTCACATAGGTGAAGGCAGCTAGCATGTATACTATGCTCCCTAAGAGTCCTCTTCTTTAAAGACCTACCCATGGGGCTGCTAGGTGGTACAGTTAATAGAGCACAGACCCTGGAGCCAGAAGGACCTGAGTTCAAATGCGACCTCAGACACTTGACAGACTTACTAGCTGTGTGACCGTGGGTAAGTCATTTAACCCCAACTGCCTTGCCTTGCCCCCTCAAAAATAAGACCTCTCTAGGGGTGGCCAGGTGGCTCAGCAAGTCAGAGCACTGGCCCCAGAGTCGAGATGACCTGGGATCGAATCCGGGCTCTGATAGTTAGCACCACACCCAGAAACAACTGGCCGTGTAACCTTGAGCAAGTTACTTAACCTCAATTGCTTTAAAAAAAATGTTTGTTGACTGATTTGGGGGGCAGCCAGGTGGCTCAGCAAGTAGGAGCACAGGCCCCAGTGTCAGGATGACCTGGGGATCGAATCCCAGGCTCAGACACTTAGCACCACACCCAGAGATAACTGGCCATGTAACCTTGAGCAAGTTACTTAACCCCAATTGCTTTTAAAAAAAAACAAAAAAAAGACCTCTCCATTCAACTCAATCTTTGTATGGTGTGGTTTTGCGTCTGATCATCAGCCTTTTTAATTTCCTTTGTCTATGGTCTAACTCACTGGACAACTAATCACAAAGCTCTTTTCTAATTATGACATCCTTAGGAGAAGCCAAGGTATGGATTAAACAAGTTTTCACCTTCAGCCACATGAATCCTTCAAAATGCCTAATATTTCAAATCTAGGACTTGGGTTTGTTAGTATACCAATAATAAGATACAGATGGATTCCAATTTTAAAATCCACTAAACAAAATTCTGACAATGAATATTAAACCAACAAAATGAATACTGTTCAAGAAAAAAACTGTCAAACACTTACTAAGTAAAATGCCCTTTTAGGAACCTAGAGAAAAATAAATACAAATACAACAAATATGAAAATATAAATATAAACATCTCTCTAGAATCTTACAACCTAGTAGTGGGACATTAAGACATAGACAAAGAAAATATAAAAGTATAACTACATATATACAACATAAAAGTACGTGAAAAAAGTCTCAAGTGTTATGAGATAATGTAAGAAACAAAGATATCGTATCCAAACTTTCAAACGCTACTGCCTTGGATATCTGTTTAGATATCATTGGTTACTGGGTCAAAGCAGTATGAAGTTGAGATTAGGTCTTTACCTATCATAGCTACAAAATATGAAGTGGGGAGGTGGGGAAAGAATTTGTGCATGTCACACCAAACCGCCTTTGCTTCACATGATCACTCTATATGCAACTATCCTTTTCCTTGTATGCGTGGTGAGTAGGATAAAACACAATCAGCTATTTAAAAAGAGAGAGATAATCCAATCTAAGACAAAAAGTAGCGTTGCCCTGGAAAAGGGGATGAATTTAGAGTTCTAAAACTCAGCTCAAATCCCAGTTCTTATGTATTAGTCGTTACCTTGGGTAAATCCTTTCATCAATCTGGGCCTGGGAGGGGGATTCAACTAGGTGTCCTCTAATATCCTTTTCCAGCTCTAGACCTTTGGTCATTCTATGGTGCACTTAGAGGGTCTCCATAGTCCTTATCTATATCAATCAATAAATCCAGAAGTATGTACTAAGCACCTACTATGTGTTGGACACTGCACTGAGTGCTGGGAATACAAGTGCAATAAATTAAGACTATACATACTCATAAGTAATTTACATTCAAATGGGGAACATAAAGAGATAGAGGTGGGGAGAGTGCCATGGGGAGGGGGGGAGAAAAAGAGGGAGATGCAGAAGGAGAAGGGGAAAGAAGAGAAGAGGGAAGTAGGTGAGTGAAAAGAGTGGGAGGGATAAGGGAGAAAAAGTGAGAGAGAGAAGGGGAGAAGGAATAAATATAAAACAAACAAATATAAAGTAGTTAAATACAAGGTTGTTTGAGAGGGAAATCACTAGTTGCTTTAGGATCTTTAAAAGCCTGCACTCCATTGCCATAGTCTTTAAGAAACCATCATCATTTCCACGATATGTTGCTGCTGTGTCTCCTTCCTGCTCAAAGAGGACCAAAAAGGTATCACAATGTTGGGGCCCATGTGTGGTGCGTCCAGCTATGGCTGACCATTCCAAAAAGAGCTCGGAAGGTTCTACTACAGGTCAGATAATAGTCCACATGGCCATTTGGGAGGGAGTTGTCTTTAAATTTTCACATCTCACATTTCTTTTGAGCTACCACAATTCTGCTTTGTTCATAGAGCACAGAGTCTTCTTTGATTCAGGCACATGGGAGACACTGGCACAGGATCATCCAGCATCTCCATAATATAATGAAGCATCAAGTAGGCCTTCAAAGTAGTGTCTGTGGGGAGCATCAAAAAGGAGGAAACCAGATACCTTGTGATGCATTTGGGGCACCAGAAATTAATCACAGACTCATAGATTTGATCTAGAAGGAACTTTCAAGGTCATCTAGTCCAACTTCCTTATTTTACAATTTAGGAAACTGAGTCATAGGTGAGGTGATTTGTTGGCACACTGATAGAAAGTAGCAGTAAGAATTTGAACCCAGACCCTGTCAGTCTTCTGAATCCAGACCCTTTCAATGTTTGTTTGGGTTTTTTCCTTCCCCTAACCCATGCTACCCCATCTCCTACACCAGTCGGTAGAATACTAACCAGTTCTGAATGGGAAGGAAAAATTTTTTCATATTTGGAACTTTGGAAACTCCCACTTTACCTTAATGTTTTAGAGAGTCTTTGTGACGACATCAACTACCCAGAGAAGTCTCCCTTGATAAAGAGGTTTTGGTATATTGGCATTAATGATAAGTAAACTAAAGGTAGCTTTGGGCTACCCACTACTTGACAACACTCTACATTGTGTCAGTCTCAGATCACTAAATTTCAGCTTAAGGAGTATCAGCCATTTTAATTAAGATGGTAACCCTTATTAAATTTTTTCCCTTTACACAGAATACATGCATCCTCTAAGATTCAAGAAAATTAATGTAACCTGGCTATCTGGATGTATTTAACACCAAGAAATTAAATATATACAGAGAAGCAATTTTTTTTATTAGAGTGAGTTATTTTCCTAGACAGGACATGGCAGTCAGCCAAGAAATACCAGTTGTTTGCAGTGTGCGCACATAGTGTGTGTGTGTGTGTGTGTGTGTGTGTGTTTATCTCTGAAGAATCACCAATTGGGGAAAATGCACATTTTGGGGCACTAGCTGTCTTTATTTATTCTAGTCATGCATTTCATATGGTTATCTCTTTAACCCCAAATTGGAGGCATTCTTGAGCATTTCTCTCTTGGATCATTGGCATATCCAGTCTGAGCTATCATTTCAGATGATGACCCAATCTATACCTATTGAACCCCTTCCCAAGTATGGTATGAACTCAAGAAACCTATTAAAATGTACTAGTTATCTCCCACTATCACTTATAGTGCCTTTCGCTCTGGACAGGCCAGACTCCTCATGTTCCAAAGAAATCCTAGGTTCATTCCAGAACCCAGGCCCCCTACTTTAAGCAGTAGCCATTTAAACCAAGAATGATCCATGTTCACTTAAGAAGGGAAAAGGCAATCACTATGAGCCAACATGGGTTTATCTAGAATATCATACAAGCTAGCCTGATTTCTTCTTTTGATGGGCTTATTAGACTGGTAGATTGGGGATGTGCTAGGGCCAGAATATCCTTGAATTGCAGTCAACAATCTCACAAATTTCTCCAAATAGCTTTACAAACAAAATGAGATGTAGAGTATAGGAGAGCACCATTAGGGAGATTTAGAACCAATTTAATTTCTAGGCCCAAAGTTTGATGAATAATGAATCAAAGAGCCTTGAGGGAACTGTCGCAAAGCTTTGACCTTGGCCTTGCTCTGATAAGAATACTTTATTGAGTTGGATAAAGGAAACGAAAGTATGCTGATGAAATCTGCAGAGGGCAAAAACCTGGAAAGCATATCTAAAATGTTGGGTGATAGCTGAAAGGGAGGAAATGCTAGTAAATGTTTAACAACCAGCTCTCCAAAAAACTGTGCAAAACACAATTTTAAGTTATTAACATTTTCCTCATCACTTTCTTTTCTTTTTTTTTTAAAGCAATTGGGGTTAAGTAACTTGCTTAAGGTTAACTATGGCCAGGTGTTTCTGGGTGGGTGCTAAGTGTCTGAGCCTAGATTGGATCCCAGGTCATCCTGACTCTGGGGCCGGTACTCTTACTCACTGTGCTACCTGGCCACCCCTCCTGATCACTTTCTTAAGTTTAGAAAATCAATAAAACAAATAAACCAAACCCTGATAAGTAGTTTTGTGATTTCCAGAGTATAAATATTCATACAGAAAGTTTTACAACGGACTTTCATTGGTTGGCTCCACATGCTGATACCCCTGAATGACCGAATCCCAAAAGAATTCAACAATTAGAACTATAAGCCAAGACCAAATTTAATGAAGGTAAATAAAATCTTATAAATTTGGGTTCAAAAAATAAACCAGACGATGGGGGAAATATGGCTAGATGATAACTCGTATAAGAAATGATCTGGGAATTTTAGGGGAATACCATTTCCTGTTTCTCTTAGTGATTGAAGTTGTCATCAAATTAGCTGAAGTCATGCTGTTATTTTTTTTAAGGGCTTTGAGTATGTTCTAGAATCACTAATTCTTTATGATGCTCATCCACAACATTTATGAGATCCATGTAGAATTAAAGCAGGCACTCTTGGTAGCAAATGAAAACCTATAATTAGTAGCTTCTAAACATTTCCTGTCTGAAACAGACATTATTAATGTAGATAAAGCATTTTATAGCCGAGGAAAAATAGGCAAACATTGAACATAAATAGATGTACTAAGATATCTGTGTGTGTTCATCAAACATACAAGTACATATTTATTCTATAAGCAAAATAAAAAGGCTGTTAAATACATTTCATGAGGTAGCAAGTTTGCATGATTAGGTGGGCCAGTCAGAGAATGAGTCATGTATGGTGATGTTCACTCAGCATTTCTGAGATATTACAAGGAAATAATTTTTATATGAGGGGAGAGTCAAGAGCTATGATTTTGTCATTGTAGAGAACTCCCTGTATGGAAATACTCTAGATTGAAAATTAGTTGTTATTGTTGTAACAAGCATTTATTAAGCACCTTTTTATTGTTTTGTCATTTCCGGTCATGTCCAACTCTTCATGACCCCATTTGAGTTTTCATGGCAAAGATATTGGAGTGGTTTACTAGTTCCTTCTCCAGACCATTTTACAGATGAGGAACTAAGACAAACAAGGTTAAATGACTTGCCCAGGGTCACATGGTTAGTAATTTTCTGAGGCTTGATTTGAATTTGGGAGAATGAGTTTTCCTGGCTCCAGGCCTGGCATTCTATCCACTGCACCACCTAGCTGCCCCTACTTGCCACCTAACTCCATTCAGAGAATACAAAGAGAGGAAAAAAAAAAAAGAAGGTCCCAGATAGAGACTTGGTGTACACAAATAATAAGGAGATGGAATATGAAGGTGATCCATCAAAGAATACTGATAAAGAATAATTTTAAAAGTAGGATGACAAAGATAGACTATTATGAAAACCCAGAAGATAGAGAGTGATCAGTAGGGTCAAATGCTACAGATAAGTCAAGGAGGATAAGAATTAAGAAAAATTCATCAGATCCGGCAACAGAATTAAATAAAATAATATTCTCACTTTTTCAGTACATTTATTTTTCAGATCAGAAGGACTAGCAGTCCTTCCCCAGCAACTATCATTCACAAGGGCTATAAAGAAGTAGAAGAAGCAGTCTCTGCCCTCAAAATTGATTGAATGGGTAAGATATCTGTCCACGGTAAACTAACAAGACAAAGCCATGTATCCCAAATATCAGATGAATGACACAGATAGCCCAGAGGTAGATAAATAACTGTGGGCTTGAATAGTGAAGGAAAATCTCATGGATTTGGTAGGATTTTGATAATATACATCTTGAAAGAAGGGAAGAATTTAAATAAGAGAAAAAAACAAAGGGTTAGTTTAATTTCCTCTAAAAAATAATCAGCTTATTTCTACCAGTATTAGTAACTTAAGTTACTTAAGTAACTTAACTAAATTTATCCAGTATTATCAAGCAATATAATATGGTTCAAATTAATTCATTTAGGTGAATTATTTTTTCTTTTATCTTTAACCATCTTTAATGAAAAAAAACTACAGTATGATACACATGTTCCTTTCTTTAAAAATCATAATCACTATGAGATAAACTTGAGTTTCCAAGGTGAGTCAATTAGACTAACTTAATTTTCCTTTTTTAAAGTTTTTAAATCTATTTTAAACTTAAATGCAAAATAAGAAAGAAAAAAAAACATTGCCATATACAAAGCAGAACATAAGAGAAAATTCAATATAAAGCAATAAATTTCCAGTTCAAGAAAACCTATATAATGAATACTATATATTATTTTCAAAGTTGTCCATCTTTTTTTCCCTGAATGTTAGGTTAGTTCAGATTTGCTTGAACAAGCAGCCACAGGGTTGTGATTAAAGGATCAAGTCAGGGCAGAGCTAAGATGGCAGAGTAGAGAGAGAACTCAGCTGAGCTCCCTTAACATTCCCATTAACAACATTAAAATAATTCCTCAAATCCAATTCTGGAGTGACTAAGCAACTAAATAGTAAGGGAGACATTCTTCCAGCCCTAGACAGCAGAGGAAGTCAGAAAGAGAAAGCTGTGACACTGGGAAGAGGCTGTCCCTTTTCAGACCATCATGCAATAAAAATTATATTTAATAAAGGATCTTGGAAACAAACTAAAACTTAATGGAAATGAAATAATCTAATTCTAAAGAATGAGTGGGTCAAAGAACAAATTTATATAAAGTCAATAATTTCATCAAAAGAATGACAACAGTGAGACAACATTCCAAAATTTGTGGGACACAGTCAAAGTAGTACTTAGGGAAAATTTTATATCTCTAAATGTATACATCAATAAAAAGGAGAAAGAGCTAATCAATGCCCAATTGGCATGGAACTAAAAAACCTGGAGAAAGAACAAATCTAAAATCCTTAATTAAACACCAAAAGCAAAATCCTGAAAATCAAATGACAGATTAATAAAATTGAAAGTTAAGGAAAAACACTGAATAGAAGTAGGTTAAACCATTGGTTAATTTTATTTAAAGAAAGAAAAAAGAAAACCACATTACCAATATCAAAATTGAAAAGCTTGGTGGTGGTGGATTCACCAATGAGGATGAAATTAAAGCAGTTATTAGGAACCATTTTGTCCAATTACATGACAATAAATCTAATAATTTAAGTGACATTGATGAATATTTACCAAAGAAAAAGATAACTTGCTCAGATTAACAGAAGAGGGAGTAAAATGAACAAATAACCCTATCTTTAAAAGAAAAAGAAATTTAAGACATCAATGATCTCCCTAAGAAAAAAATCCCCAGGACCAAATGAATTCACAAGTGAATTATACCAAACATTTAAGGAAAAATTAATCCCAATATTATGTAAATTATTTAAAAAAAAAATTAGGTTAAGGAGTCCTAGCAAATTCCTTTTATGACATAAATGTGGCTTTGATACCTAAACCAGGAAGAACAAAAAACAGAGAAAGAAACTATAGACCAATTTCCCCAATGAATATCAATGAAAAAAATAATAAAATACTAGCAAACAAACATATCAATCACAAAAATCATACACTATGGCCAGGTGGGATTTATACCAGGAATGTAGGGCTAGGTCAATATTAGGAAAATTATCAGGATATCTGATCACATCAATAACAAAATCAACAAAAGTCACGTTTATATCAACAGATGCAGAAAAGGTCTTTGACAAAATACAATACCCATTCCTATTTCAAAACCAAACAAAACACCAGAAAGCATAGGAACCAATAGAGCCTTTTTTAAAATAAGTTTCTATCTAAAACCAGGAGCAAGCATTGTAATGAAGATAAATTTGAAACCTTCCCAATAGGATCAAGAATGAAACAAGGATGTCTATTATCATCACTATTATTCAATATTGTAGTAGAAATGTTGGCTATAGCAATACAAGAAAAAGAAAGTGAAGGAGTAAAAATAGGCAATGAGGAAACAAAATTGTCACTCTTCCAAGATGACATAGTATACTTAGAGAATCCTAGAAAATCAACTAAAAACTAGTTGAAACAATTAACAATGTAAGCAAAATTACAGGATATAAAATAAAACCACATAAATCAACAGCAATTCTATATATTACCAATAAAGTACAGAAGTAAGAGGTAAAAAGAAAATATTTAAAATAACTGTAGATAATATAAGATAATATAAAATATTTTGGGAATCTACCAGCTAAAATGAAACCAGGATTATATGAAGTTAAAAGACACCTTTCACACGAAAACTATAAATAAATGTTAATATTAAAAATATAAGATATAAACACCTGAAAAAATATTAACTGTTCATGTATGGACTAAGCCAATACACTAAAAATAGCAATACCACCAAAGTTAATTTACTTATTCAGGACCATATCAAGCTACCAAAAAACTATCTTATAGAGCTAGGAAAAATAGTAACAAAGTTCATTTGGAAAAACATGGTCAAGAACATCAAGGAAATTAATGAAAAATAAATGGGAAGCATTTAGTGAATAGGTCTCTTTCAAGAAGTGAGTCAAGGATGACCCCTTTAATTGGAAAAAAAGAAAAAAAAATCAAGTTGGGAGAGAAAGACCAACAGTCACATGAAGGCCAGAAAAGGCAATGCATGAACCCTCTCAAAGTCTCTCTGAAGAACTTTAGAACTGGTTGTGAGACATGGGAGACATTGACAGGACTACCCAGGATGGCATACCCTCATCAAAGGCTGCATTATGTGGTATGAACAAAGCAGAATTGCAGTAGCTCAAATTAAATGTGAGATGCATACATTTAGAGAAATCCCCACTCCAAATATTCATATGGACTATTTGTGCCCAACCTGTGATAGAACCTTTTAAGTTCATATTGGTCTGATTAAACACAGTTGAACACACTGTACCTTGATCCCAACATAGCCATGCAATTTTGGTCCTTTTGAGCATGAAAAGCCAATCACCACTGTTTCTTAATGTTTCATGGAGTCTTTAGCTTCCACTTGACAAATTCCAAAAAAATTGTCATTTTTTTTGAAAAGAAAATGGGAAGGAAGGCAGTCTAGCACTCCCTGATTTCAAAAATATTACAAAGTGATACTCATCAAAACAGTCTGGTAATGGCTGAGAAATAGAGAGGTAGATCATTGGAATGGATTAGATACACAATACACAGCAGTAAATGACCTTAGTAATCTAGTATTTGATAAACCCAAAGATCTAAGCTTTTGTAGTAAGAATGCAACATCTGACAAAAAATTGCTAGTGAAAACTAGAAAGAAACTAGGCACAGACCAACATCTCACACCATATACCAAGAAAAAGTGAAATGGATAAAGGATTTAGACATATAGAGTGATAGGATAAGTAAATTAGAAGAGCATGGAAAAAATGTACCTGTCAGATCTCTGAATAAGAAAAGAATTTATGGGGAGGCCAGGTAGCACAGCAAGTAAGAGCACGGGCTCCAGTGTCGGGATGACCTGGGGATTGAATCCCAGGCTCAGACACTTAGCACCCACCCAGAAACACCTGGCCATGTAACCTTGAGCAAGTTACTTAACCCCAATTGCTTAGGGGTGGCCAGGTGGCTCACCAAGTAAGAGCACCGGCTCCAGTGTTGGGATGACCTGTGGATCAAATCTGGGCTCAGATACTTAGCAGCACACCCAGAAATAACTGGCCATGTAACCTTGAGCAAGTTACTTAAAGATTGCTTAAAAAAAGAGTTTATGACCAAGAGAGAGAGAGAGGGAGAGAGAGAGAGAGAGAGAGAGAGAGAGAGAGAGAGAGAGAGAGAG
>NW_027185616.1:23270943-23330668 GCF_028583685.1 Petaurus breviceps papuanus
GAGAGAGAGAGAGAGAGAGAGAGAGAGAGAGAGAGAGAGAGAGAGAGAGAGAGAGAGAGAGAGAGAGAGAGAGAGAATCAATCATGGAAAGTTAAAAAGATAATTTTGTTCACATGAAATTAGTTTTTAAAGACAAAACTAACATAGTCCAAATTAAAAGGAAAACAGGAAACCTGGGGAAATTTTTACAGCAAGTTTTCCTGATAAAGGCCTAATTTCTCAAATATATAGAGTACTAAACCAAATTTATAAAAATAAGAGTTATCCCCCAGTTGATAGTCAAAGGATATGAACAGGCAGTTTTCAGAAAAAGAAATTAAAGCTATCAATAATTACTTGGAAAATAATGTTCTAATTATTACTGATTAGAGAAATGCAAACTAAAACAACTTTGAGATACTGCTTCACACCACCAGATTGACTAACATGACAGAAAAGGAAAAATGACAAATGTTGGAAGACATGGAAAAATTGGGACATGGCCACACTGGTAGAGTTGTAATTTAGTCCACTCATTCTGGAAAACAATTTGGAATTATGCCCAAAGGGTATAAAAGTGTGCATACCCTTTGACCAAGCAATACTACTACTAGGTCTGAATCCCCTAAAAATTAAAGAGAAGGAGAAAGGACCTATTTATACAAAAATATTCTTTTTGTGCTACCAAAGAATTTGAAATCTAGGGGATGCCCATCAATTGGGGAATGGCTGAACAAGTTATTGTATATGATTTTGATGGAATACTATTATACTATAAGAAATGACAAACAGAATGGTTTCAAAAAAACCTGAGAAGACTTAGATAAACTCATGCAAAGGAAAGTGAGTAAAATGAGGATAATACAGTACACAATAAAAGCAATATTGTAAAGATGATCAACTGTGAAAGACTTAGCTACACTGATCAAGACAGTGATATAAGACAATTTCAGAAGACCCATGATGAAAAATGCTATCTGTCTCCAAGAGCTGAACTCTAAATGCAAACTGAAACACTTTTTTAACTTTATTTTTATTTTTTTGTCTGTTCTTTTGCAACATGGCTCATATGGGAATGTGGTTGGCATGCTTGCACATGTATAACCTACATCAAATTGGTTGTCTTCTCTGAAACGATGAGGGACAGAGAGAAAATTTGGAACTCATTTTAAAAAAATGCTTATTAACATTTTCACATGTAATTGGGAAATATTTAATGAAAAGAATAAAATCCTTAAAGGCTCATTGCCAATCTGGAGGCAGATGTCTAGGGGAGGGTTACAGGAATCTGTCCTTGGCCATGCGCTTTTCAATATCATCAGTGCCTTGGATGGAGCAGGAGTGCGATGCTGATTAGATTTGCAAATAAAATAAACTTACAAAGGATAGCTAACATTGTATAACAAAATCAGGATCCAAAAAATTCTCAAATGAGGGAATGATGTATTGAGTCTAACAAGGTAGGATGCAAGAGGAATAACAAAATTCTAAGCTTATATTGAAAATATTGGCTATAGAAATTTATCACATGGTAGCCATGGTCCTAGGGACGTCTCCTCAGATAGAAATAGACAGTGATGATGGTGTAACGTAAATGTACTTAGGTTGATGATGCCAAAACAGATATAGGTTGCCCTTGGATCGTGGACAAAGATTTTCCAGCATGGCATAACTAGTCAGGGTATCTCAAAGGTCAAGCTTATCTGTATCAGACTCTTTTCGTTGATGGAAAGATTGATTACTTGATATCCCACTCATAACAGGCAAATGGACTTCAGTCTTTGGATATACCAGAGCTCACTGAATTAACACTGAAATGTTAAATATATTCTTAAGAAAAAATCTTGAACTGAATGTTATTATATGTACACTAAAAAGAAAATATTGGCTATGCAAATCGAGTATAGCATGGCTAAATGTGAAAAGATCAGATAAGTAAAATTTTTTTAGAATTTGATCATAATGCATGTGTCTATATAGAAGCAATACAGTAAAGTGTGGTAGATTTAGAGTTAGATGACATAGGTTGAAATCCCAGACCCTAGCTGGGTCTCACTTTCCTCATCTGTAAAATGGGCCATTTCTAAATCTAGGCTTCTATAATACAAATGGAACCCAAGGGGTTCTCTCATGAGTAAAGTGGATGAATTTTAATGAGAATGCCTATTTTATATCAATATTTTAGACTGATGGAACAACCTTTTTTTCCCTTCTTGGTTCTTCACAGTGTCAAAGTTGCCCAATAAATTATCCCCCCATGCCTGAAATGTACCCTGTGCTCGCATCCATCCATTTTAGAATCCTCTCCTCCTATCAAGGCTCAGTTCAGTGACCACCTCATTTGGGAAGCCCTTTTGAACTCTGTAGCTGTTCATGGCTTCTCCCTCCTCAAATTATATTGTATTGATTTGCTTACAAGATATGTTACTCCAGTAGAATGTATACTCCTCAAAGCCAGGGACTGTGTTTCACTCTATTTTATTATGTCCTCTGCCTAGCAGAACCTCAAATGCATCAGTACTTATCCAATTTAACTCAACAAGAATTTATTAAGAATAGAATATCATTTATGAAAAAACAATCAACAGTGAAAAATTAGACAACAGTGAGGTTCTAAATAGAGTATGGAGGTTACTTCTGTGTTGTCAAAATCAAGTACTGAAAAACATTTTGTACACTCAACTTAAAGATAAACCTCAAATTAGCCTTTAAAATGGTCTGGGTTTTCACGAAAAACAGATTACTCTGTATCCCAAGCCCTTTCATTCACCCTCATACTTTGTTAAGCTACCATACTCGTATTCTGTCTGATAATTTTCATTTTTCACTATATGGCCTTAGTTTTATTTTCCTCTTCTCTAAAAATTAAAGACTCTTTCCTTTGCATGAAATCCCATTTTAGATCAACATCATGAAAGGGAAAAAAACTATTGGAATAAGATTCCGAAGACCTGGGTTCCCATCCTGTCTAATTAGCCATATGATTTTCCAAAAGTCCTTTAGTTTTTCCCAGTCTATTTCCTTGGGATACAACAGTTTTTGTGAGGTAGATAAATAAGCCAGGTCTCAAATGACATCATCTATGTGTTTCCTAATCTATAAAATGGGGATAATAATAGAACTTACCTCCCAAGATTGTAGTGAACATAAAATGAGATAATATTTGTAGGGCATTTTGAAAACCTTAAGGTACTATATAAAAGTTAACTCATTAGTATTTTTATTAAAAATGGGCCCTAATCTCAAGGAGCTTAAAATATATTTTGAGGAAAAATATATATATATATATTTTGAGGAAGCAAAATTATTCCATGTGAGGCTGCCCCACAAACCCCCTTCATCATCTCTCCCCAAGCCCTTCCCCTCTCCCCTATGTAGTTCCTTTATCATCTGGAACATTTACACTAATATTGCAGGGTAAGGAAAGAATGGGCCTTGGGCAGAGGAGGCTTGCTACCTATGAAGAGCCACTTCAAGGAGCTCAAGATGATAGAGGCACTGTTGACAGCTGAAGTCCAGAAACTGTCACACTAACAATGTTCTGTTGGAACAGGAGTCCAGATGTCAGCCAAAGGTCTGTGGCTTGAGACTAATTGAAGCTGCTCGTGATAATGGCCTTTGGATGACTGCAAGACTGAGGGACTTCAAAGTGAAAGACCTTATCCTTCCATTCTTTGGCTTTGACACAGAGACTTTTTTTTTCTAGCTATGAATTTACTGGACAGACTTCTATCAAAAATGAAGGTACAGTACAAACATCTTGGATATGTGAGATTAACTTGCTTCTATCTAGCTGTAAAATCAACAGAGGAAGAAAGAAATGTAGCCACCGATTTGATACGAATAAGCCAGTACAAATCCAGAGTTTCTGACCTGATGAGAATGGAAAAGGTTGTATTAGAGGTATGCTGGAAGTCAGTTACTATAACCTTTCAGTTTCTACAACTCTATTATTCACCTATTCAAGAAAACTTACCATTTGAAAGGAGAAAGGATCAGAGTTTTGAAAGGCTGTAAACTCAGTTTAAGGCATGCTACCATAGAACTCGTTTTTTTTTCTTTTTTTATTTTTTTGGATAGGGGAAGGTAGGGCAATTGGGGTTAAGTGACTTGCCCAAGGACACACTAGTTTTTGTGTATGTATGTGTTAAGTGTCTGAGGCTGGATTTGAACTCAGGTCTTCCTAACTCCAGGGTGGGTGCTCTATTTACTGCACCACCTAGCTGCCCCCAAAATTCATTTTTCTAAAGCAAAGCCTTCTGCATTGCCATTGTCTATAATTGCACTAGAGATTCAAGCACAGAAATTTATAGAATAGACAGAAGGAATAAAATGTTTTCAGAAACATTCCAGGATAAGTTGCAGAGAATCTGACCTTCTGACAGGAACTTGTAGCGAAGTGCCTGACTGAATACTTGTCAAACAAATGGTCTAAACCAAATGTTGAAAAGTTGAAGTGGATTTTATCTGGGTTTACTGCACATCAGTTGAAGTATAGTTATTACAAAATTGCTCATCTTCCAACAAACCCTGAAACTGGGTCTTAATAGGATTCTTATGGTGAAGAAATCACACTATTTTGAAGACTTATTTCACATCAGTACTGTGGACTTCAATATTAGAATGGATTTAAGCTGTGAAACCTGAAACATAGCAAGTAGGTTAGCATTGATGTTTTCAGACTTGAGGGGAAAACAGGCTATAGCTGGAAATTGATTATGTGTGCTACAGCTAAAAATGTGTTCAGGACTAAATTACGATCCTCTTTGAACCCTGTTTATAAAAACTAAAACTCCAATGTGAAACCCTAATGCAAAACAAGAATAGGAGACAGGACCGTGAATTGACACCTAATATTGATACAATCTAATAGTATCTGGATTGGTATACTGGTGGCAAGGTGTGATTGACTATAATTGATTTTATTTGAATTATAATACAAGTTTACATCAAAACAGATTAACTTCAGAAAACGGGTATGACGCACTTTAGTATAGTCAAGGTTACTAGTCTTGAGGCAGTATAAAACAATCTTGTTAAAGCCTTACACAACTAGATAATCCAATAATTCTAAAGATTTATTTTTGTTTGATGCATTTTTTTTCATTTAATTTTGATTATGAAATTCTAGTAAAGTTATAGACAGACATGCTAAATTTAAGTGATCTTCACATTATCCCATGGAACAAGTGATAAAGTGTTATACAAAAGGATATTTATCTCAAAATGTCTATTGTACAAACAATTCTCATAGTCTGCCAATCTGAAACCTCAGCTGTGCCTTTCTAAAGTAATATATGCTAATGGCTAATGATAATATTCTGGAGCTTTTAAATAAGTATTACTGTTGATATGAAACTGGACCATTAATAGAGCTTTGTATTTAAAAGCAATACATATGGGATGTTATTGTCATAATGTTCCTATAACAATTCAGACTAAAGTGTGTTGTCTATCCAGATTCAAGTAAGTAGCAATTTAATTGACTAATTATATGGTAGTTGGAGCACTTAAGGCTAGTTGTAGGTTAAGAATCTAAACTGGCATATAGGGTTGGGAAAGTATATAGTTAATCAGTGCAATATATAGCTTAACTTTCATAATAGTTATAATTAGTTCAAATTTCCCTTTAACATCATATTGTAGGGGAAAAAAATCACCAAAGAAATAAACCAAAGAATCACAGTATGTCTCATATGTCTTATGCTTCATTTGGAAAATGTTTTGCAGATGTATTCTTCAGGTACTCCTAAACACCTGATTCATTGAAGAATTTCCTTTCTAATTCATCAATGCAAACTTAAGTTGGCTGAAGTAACCTAACGAAGTATCATTATGTTCTGATACTAAGAAAGTAACCTTTCAATAAAACTATTGAAATGCACAAAAAAAAATATTCCACATGAAACTTATACCTTGGTCAGGCAGGCTACATCTGGAATAACTGTGGTTATCTGCTGTGTATGACATTTTAGCAAGGCCTCTGCTGGAATACATGCAGAGGAAGATAAGAGGATGGTGAGAGAATTAGGAAAGATGCTTTTTATAAAGGGCAAGGAAGAAGCGACAAAAACAAAGTACAGGAATCTCATGTGAAGATTTCCTTGGAAATGAGAAGATTTTTGTGGGACTCATAAACGCAATGTGGTCTTCAACTATTTGAAGGGTTATTATATGGAAAAGTGATTAGACTTAATTCATGGAGCTCTATTGAGCAGAACCAAAAAGAATTCAACATGTATTAAGCACACACTAAATTCAAAGCATTGTGTTATGTACTAGGGATACACTAACAACAACAAAATAATCTTTGCCTGTATTTTCTACTCCCACCAGTAAAATATAAACTTCTTGAAGCCAAACAAATAAGTAAATCCAATGTAATTTGGGAGAGGGAGGATGCTTTTAAGTAAAAGTGGTATAAAGAAATAATGGTAACTGTCCAGAAATGGAATAGTTTACTTCAAATGAAAGTGAGATCCTCTTTAAAAGATAGTTATTTTTCATTTGGAATTTTTTCAATTATCAAGTATTTTTCTCCTTTCTACTCTCTCCCACTGGAAATGTTTTTTAATCTCATAATAAATATGTATAGTAAGGCAAAACAAATTCACAAAATTTTATTTAACATTTTATTTTTCCCAATTACATTAAAAACAATTTAAACATTTTTTTTTTCAAAAATCGAGTTCCAAATTTTCTCCCACCTTCCCTGCCCCCTTGCCACTGAAAAGGCAAGCAATTTGACATTGGACAAAAAAAAATAAAGAAAAGGTATCTTTGCTCTGCATTCAAGTTCTATCAGTTTTTTCTTTGTAGATGGACAGTACCTTTCAATATAAGTCCTACAGAATTATCTTGGATCATTGTATCACTGAGAATAGTTAAATTACTCATAGTAGATCATCATACAATATTGCTGTTACTGTGTACAATGTCCTCCTGGTTCTTCTCATTTTACTTTGCATCAATTCATTTAAGGCTTTTACAGGTTTTTCTGAGAGCATCCTGTTCATCATTTCTTAAAGCACAATAGTATTCCATCACAATCATATGAAACATGTTCAACCATTCCCCATTGATGGATATCCCTTCAATTTCCAATGCTTTGCCACCACTAAAAGAGCTGCTATGAATATTTTTGTACACATAGGTCCTCTTCTTTTTTTTTTGTCTTTGGAATGTAGACCTAGTAGTGATATTGCTTGGCCAAAGGGTAGGCAAGATTTTATAGCCCTTTGAGCATAGTCTGAAATTGCTCTCCAGAATGCTTGAATCAGAGTGCAACTTCACCAACAGCACATTAGAGTTTTAATTTTCCCACATCTCCTCCAGCATTTGTCATTTTCCTTTTCTGTCAAATTAGCCAATCTGACACACGAAGTTGTAGCTCAGAGTTGTTTTAATTTGCATTTCTCTCATCAATAGTGATTTTGAGCATTTTTATATGGCTATTGATACCTTTGACTACTTTGTCTGAAAATTACCTGTTCATATCCTTTGACCATTTATCAATTGAGAAATGGTTCTTATTTCTATAAATTTGACTCAATTTCCTATATGTTTGAGAAATGAAATCTTTATCAGAGAAATCTACAACAAATTGTTTTTCATGGTAATGATAACCAACTATATATTTCCCTCCATTTATCTTATCCTATCCTTTTACTCTGTCCATTCTCAAACATATTTTGGTTCTGACTTTTACCTCCCCCAAACTGCCCTCCTTTCTATCAACTCTCCACCCCCTTCTCTTATCCCCTTCCCTTCCCACTTTCCTATATGGTAAGATGAATTTCTATACCCTTCTGAGTGTGTATATTATTCCCCCTTTGAGCCAATTCTGATGAGTAAGGTTCATGTGCTCCCCTCCCCACTTCCCCCATTTTCCCCTCTACTGTAAAATCTTTCAGGACTCTTTTATGTCAGATAATTTATCCCATGCTACCTCTCCCTACCATTCTCCCAGTGCATTCTTCTTTCTCATCCCTTAATTTTATTGTTTTAGATAATCATACTATCATATTCAACTCACATTTGTGATTTCTATGTATATATACTCCTTTTAACTGCTCCAATAATGAGAAAGATTTAGGAGTTATAAATATCATTTTCCCATGTAGGAATATAAACAGTTTAACCTTATGAAATCCCTTATAATTTCTTTTCCCTTTTTCCCTGTTAGTTTCTTTTGCATCTTGAATTTGAAAGTCAAATTTTCTTTTCATCAACAAAGCTTGAAAGTCCTCTATTTCATTGAATATCCATTTTTCCCCTCAAGAATTTCATTCAGTTTTTTTTGGTAGAAGATTCTTGGTTGTAATACTACTACTAGGTCTGTATCCCAAAGAGATCATTAAAAAGGGGAAAGGACCTATATGTATAAAAATATTTATAGCAGTTATTTTTGTGGTGTCAAAAAATGGCAACTAAGGGGATAACCATCAATTGAAGAATGGTTGGACAAGTTGTGGTATATGGATGTAATGGAATACAATAAGAAATGGTGAGCAGGCAGATTTCAGAAAAACCTGGAAAGACTCACATGAACTGATGCTAAGTGAAGTGAGCAGAACCAGGAGAACACTGAACCCAGTAACAGCCACAGTGTGCTACGACTGACTTTGATAGACTTAGCCCTTCTCAGCAATGCAATGATGTAAGATAACTATAAAGGAGCAAACAAATGGTTTTTGTGAATGATCTTCTCCTTTCCTGTGCAGGCATTTTGATGATTCATTACATCTCCATCTCCCAGGCCAGATAGCTAGCTATACCATAGGATGCCTTATGGAGTAGGTAAAATTCTCCTCTTTGCTATGTTCTCCCTCATCCTAGGATAAGAGGCTGATCTTAAAACATCATTTAAGACATATGCTATTTTAATATCAGAATGTCTTTTTCTACCGGAAGTCCTCAGGCCATCAGACCTCTAACCCTAACACCTTCTGTCAGCATTCTAGCTGGATTCCAACACCTTGTAATGGAGCTCTAATCCTCTGTTTTCTATCAGAACACATCCTCTAATCTAATTTCACATTTGCAAAGGCAACTAACATTTTGGAGAAGAATTAGCTCTAGTTAAGCAGTTAATGTTGAAACAGAACCAAATAATACTCTAAAAGAGTTTAATGTAGTTCATTTCCCCAGAGGCAGCACTGGACTAAAGAGGTTATTTGTAATTATAAGAAAAAGTATTGAAAACTATTCTATAAATATAAATAAAGTAGCAGATTGTTGAGAAACAATGACAAAAAACATGAATTAGTACTTGATAATCCAGGATTTCTGCCATGTTTCCCAGCAAGCTGCCAAGAAGTCAAGCCTTGTTTGGGCCTCTAAACAACTCCAAAGTATGCACAAGGATTTGGTAAGTATTTAACTACTAAACTTCAGTCTGGAAACTTCATTCAAGCTCACAATCTTTCAGATCATTATACTGGTCACTTATCACTACTTACTATACAAATCAAAGACCACCCACATCAACTTATTCCTCTTCAAAATGGTACTTTACTTTCTTATATTTATACAAGAGACATCTATCAAATTGCTAGGGGTATGAAGGACAGAGAAGAGAGGGGAGAGATTGCAGGCAGAAAGACAAATTGAGGGTCCATTTCTAATAATCAAGGTTGGGAGTAGGGACATCCTTTACGAAACTGGTGGCAGTGGGAATGCAAAGGAAAATGATTGGGGAGGTATAATTGATAGAATGTGGGAAACTGTGGGGCAAAAAAGAGAGAGATTGCACGGGTTATCAAGTGTGAGTAAGTAAGTGTGAAAGGTGCTACCATTGACAGAAATGAGAACCTCAGAACATACAGGTTGTCAGGTAAAGATAAATGCTATTTAGGCAATGTTGAGTCAGGGGTGGAGTCAAGATGGCAGAGTAAAAGCAGGGACTTGCTAGAGCTCTACTCCAAACCCCTCCAAATACCTGTAAAAAGTGACTCAAAACAAATTCTACAGCTATAGAACCCACAAAATAACAGAGTGAAACAAATGTCCAGCCCAAGAAAACCTGGAAGGCCAATAGCAAGGGTCTATCACACCAGGCTGGGAGCACAGTACAGTTCAGTATGGGCCACAGAAAGGGAAGGAGCAGGTCTCAGGGTACTGAATCACTGAACCATGGTGGTTTCCAGGCTCCTCGACCCACAAAAGCCAAAGACAGCATAGAAGGTCAGTGGGAAAACTCTGGGGACCTGGGTGAAGGAGGAGCTAGGGTCTGACCACAGCCCCTAGGCAGCAGAGGTGGTGGTTGTGGCAAGTGGGAGGCAGAATCAATAGCAGCTGCTGCTTCTGGAGCTCTGGAACCACAGACAGTGGGGGGTGGAGTGGCTGATACAAAACCCCTGAAGCCTGGGACAGTACACCCACCCCAACCCCCACTGGAAGCAGAGTCCTACCCTGACAAAGAGTTAGAAAGACAAGTATTCTGGGAAGATGAGCAAACAGTGTAAAAAAAATGCCAGACTATAGAATCTTGCTTTGGTGACACAGAAGATACATACAACCAGGAGATGTTGAGTTCAAGGTGTTGCTGGGACATGTCCCTTTCTCTACCTCTCCTTTTCTTTCCTCCTTTTAATTCTGTAAAAGTAAAAACTGATCTAAGAAAGTATAAACACAAGGGAAGATATGAACTGATGCAAAGTGAAGTATGCAGAACCATGAACACAGTATACTTAGGAACAAATAATAATAGTAGCAGTAATCATCATGGTTATGAAGTGGTTACTGTATATAAGGCTCTTTGTTAAGCACTTTATAATTATTATCTCATTTGATCCTCACAACAACCTTGGGAAACAGGAGCTATTATTATCCCCACTTTACAAATGATGAAACTAAGGCAAACAGAAGTTAGTGACTTGCCCAGGACATAAAGCTAGTAAGTGTCTGAAGTTGGATTTCAACTCAGATCTTACTGAATCCATCCATTGCACAATTAAAGCCCAATTCTGTGAAATTATTGTAATAACCAAACTTAGCTCCAAAGAGAAGATATAAGAAGGCACCACACTCTTTTTTCTTTTTTTTGCAAAGACTATGAAAGGTGCAATAATGCATATCTTTTTGGAGTTTCTATTTGTTGATTTATTTTGCTGAGCTTGCTTATCCTTCCCTCCCCTTCGTATTTTTCTTCTTTCTATAAGGAATGGCTCCTTGAGAGAGGGAAGAATGCATTTGGAAATGTAGCTCATATAAAGGCAAAATATATAAATCATTTTATTATAAAAATATAAAAGCAAATATCTACAAAACCAGGAAGCCTCTCTTACTTTGGCTTATTCCCATTAATAAGAGGAAGGATGAAATCCTGGCAATACCGCAAAAGTCAGGACCTCTGCTGTTAAGGCAATAAATGAATTAGGTAAGATGCCTTCTCTTCTTTACCCTCACATATCTTCAGAAAGAAAGAAACCATAAGATCTTTCCTCTAGCCATTTATTAGGCAAATGAAGAACCTCTTCCAATCCAGAGAAGTGGTAAACTCAGTTAACAAACTCGTAAAATTTTCTCTCTCATAAAAATAAAAAGAACAAAGAACATTAGAAGAGACTTTTAAATTAATGTTTTCTTTTATGTGCCCTCTGCAAAATCACATACTGGAGTTTTGCTTTGTTGACTATTCTGATAAACATCTATGTGAAAAGCATTTGTCTCTCACATCAACATGAACCAGGGGTCACAGAATGAAAATAGGGTGTTTTGGGTTTTTTTTTTCACTTTGGTAGGGCACTCAGGGGTAAAGTGACTTGCCCAAGGTCACAAGGTTAGTTTTTGTGTTGTGTCTCAGGCCAGATTTGAACTCAGGTCCTCCTAACTCCAGGGCCGGTGCTCTATTCACTATGCCACCTAGTGGTTCCTAGGGTGTTTTTTTTATACCTCTAATTATCCACTAATTAAAATATAACAATTAAATCTATTACCTTAATGCTAAAAAGACAAAACATAGTTTATGGTGAAGTATTTTTTACTGCACAGGTTTCCTACAGTAGTATTATCTTTTGTCAGAAATAGGATAAACAAATTACCTCTTGATGTGTATGTGCTTATGAACCCAATGTGTTAGGGAAATCATGCCTTTCCTATCTATGATTCATTATGACTGATTCTCACTTTCATCCTTTATATTATTTCCCTCTAGTTTGACTAGGGCAACCAGATGAATTTAATCTTTAAAATTCTTACCCGCTGCTATTAGAACTTATTTGCCAGAATGTCAGGATCTGTAATGGTCTATGATTTCATCAGTGTGGCAATGTCCTCCAATGAAGATCATCTATGTAATTTATCATCTTTAAGAGCTTGCTGAAACTAAGGTTTGTTAAATGGATTGCCCACGTTCATACAAAGAAGAATCCAAGGCAGGATCTGAATGCTGATCTTCCTGACTACAAGTATGTATCTGCTATCTACTATGGAATTCTGTCTATATTACTAATAAATGTAACAGTAATGGAATTTAAAGATCCCCCTGTATTGGCTTGGTTTTGGGGTTGAGTGTTGAAACCCAGAGCTTGTGAATCCCACTTGTGGGATGGGCTTGTTGAAGTGAAGAGAGGAGCTGGTGCCGTGGATTTACAGAGAAGGTCAAAGCAGAGAGAGAGGCTAGAAGAACTTTTGGGAGCACCATCATGGAGGCAGAGAGAGAGAGGATTTCTGAGGGCCAGTTGGAGCTGACCAGGACTTTTGAGAGCTGCCACCCAGAGCTGCCAAGGACTGAGGAGACGTGTCTGTGAACTGGTATTTTGTCTCTCTGTTTTGATGTTCTTATTAAGCTCTCTCAAATTTTGTCAAGTTGGAATGATATTGTATTTAAAGATCTGACTGATTTTGCAATAAGGTTTTCCACTAATTACACCTGTTCTTAATGGCCTTATTTTTTACTCAGTGCTGTAAAATTATCAGATCTATTTGCCCTCATCTTCTGGGACTAGGCAGCCACCAAGAATGTTAATTAAACTTGGCACATCATATCTGATGCTTCCTTTTAAGACTTAACTACCTTATGGAGAATATTAGAGGTTAACACTTTATCTACCTACAAGTTTTCTAGTGGCCATCACCTAGGTACACAGACACTTAAATAGGATAAAACAGTAGACAGAAATGTCTGCTCAAGAGGCTCACATGCTTTAAAAAGCATAAAAAATGCTTAGAGATTCACTCCAAGAACCCTTAGCACTTATGATGGGATTCCACTTAAGAACCCTTAGCATATATGATGGCATTTATTGCTTCTATTAGCAAATCACTTCATTGGCAGTTTTCTGTTACTGAAATTCAATTTTTAAAAGAGAATCTCTCATAAAATCCTCACTTAAAAGTGTGGCATGCAGTTATTATCCTTATTTGGATTATCTTTCATAAAATAGGAATAGATACAGCTTAACAGCATTAAGTGAAAAAGACTATGAGCCTGGTTTTGTTGCTGCTGAATAATTTATTCTTGATTAAATCATTTAACTATATTGTACCTGTTTTTTTTTTTTGCTGTAGAATAAGTCTTAGAGTCACTACCTCTCAGAAATGGTAGAGTGATAAGTAAGAAGGCACATTACTTAATCTACAAATATCTGAGTGACTATAAGCTGCTCAAATATTTGTTCATTTATTATTTTTTAAATCAAGGCAAATGTACTTGGTCATTAAAAGGTCCTAAATTTATGCCTGGCTGCTAAATGCCTCTGTTTTTAAGTACAGATTTGTGTCTTTTCCAGTAGCTAAAATGATGTTGTATACAACTAAAATAAAACAAAAATATAAGTTTAAAAATTATAAACACAATTAAGTTTTGTTTTGCCCATAGACAGTTGGACAAACTTCATCAATTACTTTCTCTTTTTAAAAATCATTGTATTAAAAATCCAACAGTGAACATCAATACGAACAAAAAATCCTTGCTTAGTAGGTATTTACATTTAAATCAGTCAATTGTAAAGCACAAAGTAACAGCGTATTTTTATTCCATTAACAGCTTTTTAATTTATATCATCATTTAAAAAAATATCCCTTTCTTCTCCCTCCCCAGAAATCCATTCTTTGTAGCAAAAAGAAAAAGAAAGAAAAATAGCAGGTCAGCAAAATTAACCAAGTGTACTAAAATATGGAATGCTTCATGCCTATAAGCCCCCACTTCTGCTAAGAAAAGTAGAAGAATCTGTTTATTTCTTTAAGTTCTTCTCTGGAACCTAGCCCAGTAATAAAAAATTTTTAGTGATTTTTGTTTACTTTTATATTTTTTGCAATTTCATTGATGTAGCTATTATTTCAATTGTTTTCCTGGTTCTGATTATGATATTCTGCATCCATTCAAAAAAGTTTTCTTATATTTCTCTTAATTCTTCATATTATTTATGATACAGCAATATTTTATGTTCATGTATCTCAGTTGTTTAGTCATTCTCTCATTGACAGGCATCTATTGGCTAACTTTTTTAAAAGGCTGTGATAAATATTTTGGTTATAAAGGAACTTTCATTATACCATTAACCTTTTTGGTCTATATAATGAACAGTGGAAACTCTAGGTTAATGAATATGGACATTTTAGTCACTTGTCTAGCTTAATTCTGAATTTCCAGGATGGTAGGACCAATCTATACCTGATGTAACTAACAGTGGATTTATAAACCTGTCTTCCCACAATCCCTCCAACATTGACTATTCCTATCTCTTGTCATTTTGATACTTCATTAGACATGAGATTAAACCTCAGTTATTTGACCTGTATTTGTCTTTCTTATTAGTGACTTGGAGAAATCATCTGCGGTTATTAGTTTGAAACTGATTTTCATTTGATAATTGTTCTTCCTTTGACCACTTCTCTATGGGGGAATGGCTCTTAGTTTCACATATTTGTATTCATTCTCTATGTAACTTAGATATTGACCCTTTTCAAAAATGTGATGTAAATATTTTTTCTCTCCCAAATCAACAACTCATGCTAGTCACATGGATTTTGTTCATGCAAAAGCTTTCAACTTCATGCAATCCATTTTAATTATTGTATCTCTTTCCTCTATCCCTTGTTTGAGAGCTCATGCCTTACTTGTAGCTACAAAAAGTACCCAATGTCATTCTCTCCTGGTTCTAGTTTTAGGACGTGACCTTTAATAGTAATAGTTGCTTATCCCTTTGAGCATATTGCAGCAGAAATTAGGCTTTGAATGCAACAATTTATATCTTATAAGTTGTTATAGCCAAAACCTAATTGCTTCCACATTGCTTTTCCAGTTATCCCAACAGTTCTTATATGAGAAAGCGAGTTCTCCCCTTTTTTTTAAATACTTGGCCTAACACTTTTATATTCATCTCCCATTATAATTACTTGTCCATTCATTCTCATCCACTAATCTTCCTATAATCTTAGTGTGTATTTACTCCTCTGCTTCTAATTATTTCCATTTTGCATTATTTTATAGATGTCTTTCCAGGTTTTTTATATTATTCATAATTGGTGGTCTTAATTGCATCACAATATTACATGAATGTATCCCTTAATGTAATGCTGGGTATTTAATTATTTTAATTTTCTTACAGCTGTATAAATGCTGCTATGCTTATACCTCCCCTACACATTTACACTTATTTTGCATTATAGTTATTTATGTGCAGTCACTATTTCCCCCATCTTGATCATAGGTAATTAAAGGGCAATGGCCACATCTCGTTCAGCTTTCTATCCCCCCAAGGCCTAGAACAATGCTGTGCATGGAGTAAAGACTTAATAACTTTGCAAGCAAAGCTGCAAACCTTTGCTAAGAGGAAGAATTTTAAGTGTTATACATAAAAGAGTATTTTAATAAGCTTCTAAAGCAAGCTAAGATTTTGGGACTTCCTTTGTCATTTAAGTTTGATTCTATAATCCCAATTTCTTTCAGGGCTAGCTGACTAGGAATATGGTAATACCCTATGGAAAATGGGTATTGAAAATGTTGTTTTTCCTAATTTCTGATATTCAATTAATCTTGTTCATTCGGTAGATATCCATTCACCTACTTTCTACTTACCCTTCAGAATCATTTATATCTTAAAATAATTTGTCAAATTTCATTACATTTCTCAGATCGCAATTTTCTTACTGTACCACAGTTTAGCCCTCTCCCCCCCCACTCTTTCTTTTTCCTCCCTTTTCTCACTCTCTCTGCCTCCCTCACACCTTCCCATAGCTTGAAAACTAGAAATTGCTATTAAACAGGAAAAGATTGTGCCATTTGAGGGCAAGGGACAACATGTAAGAGAATCCATGAAAATTATATTTTAATGGGATCAAGTTTCATTTTTACTGTACCCCATCAATTGCTCACCCTAAGAAAGGGTTGCAACAATTGGTTATTTTTTAATTAATGTCACATATCTAATAGCTTGTTCATCACCTCTCCATCACTTCCCTTTATACATATGTGATTTTAATGATGATACACCAAAATAACTTGTCAAATTAGGGAATGTGTAAAAGAGACAACTGTTCATGTTTCAGTCACAAGCTGAGTGCCTACTTTGTCTTCAGTATTGTGCTAAGTGCTCTGTGGAACTCACCAATGGAAGGCAGCTCCACAGCCTAGGCAGGGTGGGGAACCTGCAGCAGGCCTTGAGGCTACACATGACCTTCTAGGTCTTTGGGTACAGCCTTTGGACTGAGTCCAAGTTTTACAGAACAAATCTTTTTATTAAGGGGATTTGATCTGTGAAGTTTGGCTTCAGTCAAAGGGTTTCGCTTGAGGACCTAGAGGGCCACATGTGGCCTCAAGGCTGCAAGTGCCCTACCCCTGGCTAGAGAAACTTCTAATCTCCCTGGAAAGAAGAGAAATACACATAGGAAATAGATTGTTATGACTAACACAACTAATGATGAAGAAATTTGGAGCATTCAAGAAAGTAGTCATCTTAGAATCAGGGAGAGTTGGGTTCCAGTCGTCTGTGCTTAGTATCTCTTCGACCCTGGACAAATCACAAAACCTCTTTGAGCCTCAGTTTTATTGTATGTAAAATGGGTAGGACAATTTCACCTAACTCACAGGTTTATTGTGAGGATCAAATGAGCTAATATATGTACAGTGTTCTGAAAACTTTAAAGCACTGTACAACTGTGAAAAATGTATTCAATCCTAAATTGTGTAGTATAGACTATTTGTTGCTGTTTGTCCTTTATTCTCAAGGAGGACCAATGACTTCAGAAGGGTGATGTTTTGACTTGCAATTGAATTGGATTTAAGTGACACAGGGCTGTGTAAAGTCATCAGCCTTACTCTCTCCTCTAGGGTCATCTGGATCCAGTGGCAAGACACAGATCAAGACAAATGGAAATGATCCCAGATGCAGTGAAAGACCTTGGCCTTTTTAAACTATGGTCTTTCCCAGGTATAGACCATAAATGCTAAAGGACTTGTTGGGGTAGGGAAGATGGTGGGGTGGGGGAGGGAAACTATTACAAGCATTTATTAAGCATCTATGCCAGATACTGTGCTGAGTGCTACATAGAGACTAGCAAATTTTAATTTTTATAGTAAAATTTCCACAATGAAAATCCATAAAGATTGTTTCCTGTTTCTTTATACAATTTTTCATTTTGTTTTTATGTATAAAATAACTTGAGATATGTATACACACATACATGTATATATGTGTGTATATGTATCTTCCATAAGTATATGTGTATATGTATTACATGAGTGAAAGCTGTCTTCAAAACAATTCTGGAAAAACCTTTAAGGTAGGTTAGCTTTCAGATAAATCTTAAATTTCTCCAGAGTAGCATGCCTCTGACTTATGAAGGAATTAACACAAACACACAGGCATGAACATGCATTTCTTACTATAAGAAGAAACTCCAACTTGAAATTTTTCCTCTGAGTCTTTTTTTTCAACCTCAATTTCTTTATTTCCAGGTTCTTCCCATCCAAATCCAGTCACAACTGCCTGAGTCTATCACAGCCCCACTCAAAAACCTTCAATGGTTTCCACTTTCCCCAAAATATTCAATAAAGAGAAATTTTCCAAACCAAAGCTGAAAGTGTTAGGTAATTCAGTTTCCACTTTATGAATCTTTGACTTTTCCTTTAAACCCTTGTATACAAAACAATGTATAGAAAACACTTTAAAGTGACAGCTTTTCCTCAATATACTCAAAACCTTCATTTGAAACTAGGGAACCATGGTATTAACTAATTAAATACTTTTCAATCTGAAAATCTTAGCTCTGTTTACAAATATAGGCATGACAAAGCATTTGTTTAGATTTTTTGTTTCAAATTATTAAAATTTTATGTGACTCAATAGTACTCAGTGATCACAACATATTTAAATAATAAATTTATCTTTAGTCAGATTTCTGTATACAAGCCTATTAGAACTAGTAAGAGAAGGATCTATATAAAATAAAAATTGCAAATTAAAACATTGTGTGGGGTACAGAGACCCTACCTACCCCAAAATGAAAGCAGGAAGTTTTATTGAATCTTGAGAGAAGCGGGTGGTCCAGTCACTGGGAAGTCCAGAGAGAGGAGGCCGCCATACAGAAGCCAAATCGGGGTTATATAGCTGAAAACCTCCCCTTCCTCGTGTAATCTTTTAAATCGATTGTCTGTTTTGTTAACATTCCCTTATTTGGCCGGTGGGGTGACAGGGGGATTTCCAGAGTTTTGTTTTTCCCTCCCCAGGTCACCTGACTGAGGCCTAAAGGCTTCTAGTACTTTAGCCAATAGTCTACTTGAGAAACCACATTTCATTCTACACAACATCATTTCCAGTAATGACTTCTTGGAAATTCTAATGATATTCAACAAGAATAAGCATAGTTTACAAATGAAATGTCTCTTTATTATTGGAGAACACAGAATAGTAACAAAACAACAACAATAAATCCATTATGGACCAATGATTTTTGCTAAAAAAATACGAGGTGTTACTTTCCATGGTACTGAGAAATGCTGAAATTTGCCCTTCACAAGAAATAAATTTTTAATGTCCCTTTTGTTATTCAACAGAGAAAAAAAAATTAACCTGCCTTTTAAAGTACTTCTCAAGAGTCAATTTGTTTTTGACTGATTTGAAATCTATTAACCAAATTAATGGAAAGTTAAAGTAAATGTCAATAGAATTAAATCCCATGATTTAAGTAAAATTACTGAAAACCATGAGAGGAATCCTACTGTGTGTTTTTTCTTTGAAAAGATTCTAAATAGTAGATAAAAGGAGGTTAAAATCCTGATCTGAATTGTTCTGTTTCGTTAGATATATAACCACAATGGGTCAATAGGGCTTTTCCTGAAGTCTTTGACAATCCTTATTTCCTCCGTTCAGGCCACTGACAGCTGAGCGAGCTTCCTTCCTATGGAGGACGTCAGTGGACAATGGACTACCACATGTTGCTAGCCAGGAGGAGTAAACATGACAGACACCCTTCCATTCCTATTGACTGTTCCCTTCAGCCCAGAGGCCCCACCTTCCCTCTTCCCCCTCCTCCCCTCTAGAGTCTGATTGCTACTACACCCAAATGGATTATTTTGCCTGCCAGCCTCAAGGATGATTGGGCAGGATCTGCACCTTGGTCTTTCCCTCTACCTCCCCCCTCCTCCCACCATCCTTGAGGCTCTGGCCTCAAGGTGTATGAATCTCTTGTTTCTTCTTCTTTCTCTGTCTAGCCCTATCAACACAACTATCCTTGATGGGTTCCTGGCCTGGGTTCCCCTGACCTTTTGACTTTCTTTTAATCCTCAAGTGCTTAGCACACTATCTGCCACATAGTAAGCATTTAATAAATACTTGTTAACCTTGCTTCTCTACCTTTCCTACCACCAAGGACTCATGTGGTCAACCAATTAGAGTCATGGTGTCATGGATTTTCTGTCTCCTCCATCCTGAGATTTGCCCTGCAGTCATAGCTCTGGCTTTAAAGTAAATAATTCACATTGACAGCTGTGTAGGACTGTCTTTTAAGTGAATTGTAATGGTAGAGACTGACCCATGAAAGTCCTGTCCTTGATGCACAGACAGAAATTCCTTGACTGCTGTCAGTCTAACACCTGGACCTTCCCAAGTCATTTTGGCTAAGTCATTTTGACCATGATGACTTGGGAGTTCATTCATGAATTCAGGCTGAATTCACAGAAGGATAATCTCCCATTAATTTTCCTTTTTGGGAAGCCAGTGATACAAAATTCCTACGTTCTCAAGGTGAGAGGTTGGGGAGGCAGAAGGAAACTGGTGTCCTGGGGTTTTGTTTATTTTGTTTTGTTTTTCCTGTATTTATCCTTTCCTGGCCTTAGGCAAAGAAATATTCTGAGAAGAGAGTATCCAAGTGACAGTTGAGATCTGGATATCTGAGGTCTCTCTCACACCTAGAGCCTGTTGAGGTAGCAGTCAAGTCCAATGCAGGAGATGAGCAGCCTGCCTGACCCAGCCCAGCAGTGAATTCCTGTTAGTTGAGTTATTGCAACCTGCCAGAAACCAGTCCAGCTAAGCAAGTAAGGAGGTCTTGACAGGAACTCCATGAATGGAGAAAAGAACACTTGGGACCAGGAATCTTTAAGCACTTATGTTCCCTAAATATGAGCCTGATTAGAACTGAACTTTAAATTTGACCTTCTCCTTCTTTTGTGCATGCAAAGGGAGAATTCATCTGGCTCCCCATGGTCGGGTGGGTAACTAATGGTCTTGCTATATCTTCTCAACCTTTTATAAAAACTAATAGAGTTCTGCTGGTTGACCAGGCTGGAGAGTATCATATAGAGGCTAGTTAACTACAATCCCTCAGGGTTAACCCCAGGGCCAAGAAATGATGAATTAACAGCCAAGACCCTCTCAGTATAGAGCAAATGATCCCAGAGGGTGTGGTACAGAATGTTTTTATTTTTTACTTTTTTTAAGCAATTGGGGTTGAGTTACTTGCTCAAGGTTACACGGCCAGTTATTTTGTGTGGGTGCTGAGTATCTGAGGCCGGAACCGATCTCGGGTCTCCCGACGCCAGGGCCAGCACTCTTACTCACTGAGCCACCTGGCCACCCCTACAGAGTGTTTTTATGTCCACTGAGAATTGGGGTTTTCCCCCCCACTTGCTCCCAAGAGTAACCTCGTCAGAAATACGTATTACCTTAGTTTTGGGCACTCAAAGTATGAAGTAGATACTCCTTTGATTCTTTGGGAGTTTTTTTCTGTCCTTCCCACACTGCCATTTATAAAATTAAATGGGAACATATTTTGAATCTTCAGGAAAGTAGGATAATGCCTCTGTAAAACACCTCCAGAGCACCTGGCTAAGTTTTCATTTCCATTAGGAGCCACATTTCAGACACGGCCCAGGAAGTAAAGATTAGCGCATATGCTAAAATCAGTTTTGCTTTCTCTTCATCTTCCTGGTGCCAATGAAAAACAAAGATCAGTGATGAGCTGACTTGTGCTGTTTGTAACCATTGAATAGTGTGTTACAAATTCATCCACACTGGCCTCAGTCACAAGAGAGCTGTGTTCTAATTCCTTGTCATGACCTTGCTATCTGACCTTGGAAAATAGGTCATTTAACTTCTCTTGGGTCTAAGTTTCCTACTAATAAAGTGTTAGATTTGGATTAGATGGTCTCTAAGGTACCTTTCCAGTTCTAGCATTCTATGAGTCTACAAACTACAAAACAAATTACCTGAGCTATCTAATCTAAATTAGTAAAGGAATGTATAAATATTCTATATACTGCAAAAGTTCTTTTTTCTTTTTAAAGCAATCAGGGTTAAGTAACTTGCTCAAGGTTACACAGCCAGTTATTTCTGGGTGTGGTGCTGAGTATCTGAGGCTGGATCCGAACCAGGTCATCTCGACACTGGAGCTGGTGCTCTCACCCGCTGAGCCACCTGGCCGCCCTCAAAAGTTCTTTTTTAAAAGTCGGTCTCAATCAAGTGATGTATTTAAAGGAAATATACTACAGTTAGATCATCTATTTTGTCAAAGGGAGGGGAACAAATCATATAGCAGGACATGCATATGGGATAAGACTTTATTGTTGAAAAATGCCAAAGGGTAAAACAATTTCAGACCAGCTTCTGTCTAGTCAACTAATAGATTGTTGGCTCCTTTCTCCCACCAAAAACCAAACCAAATCAAACAAAAACTTGCATTTTCAAACCAAATTTGGTTACTATGGTTGCCTAATCCTCTCTCCCCCGCCCTCCCTTATCTCTCTCTGTCCTCCCCCCCCCCCCCATACTGTCACCTATCTCTGGGTATGTGTCTCTAGCAAAAATAAAAACTACATTAATAACCATGATTCTTTCTTAGGCTTTTACTGGAGGAGGAGCTTTGCTTAGAAGGAAGAAGATAGTCAAGGATCTCTTGTTTCCTGGGTAGATTACTATCTCAGACATGGGTTGTTGAAAACTACTCTAATGAAAAAAGAAATCATGCTGAACCAATCTGATGATGAGCTCCTTTGAAGTTAGGTAGGCTAGTCCTTGGGGAACAGACAGGACCATCAAAGCCTTTTTACCTTGGAAGGATCTGCTAAAATTTGTGCTCTAGTGACAAAGTCTTTGAGAGCATAGGTTCCTCTTCATATCAGAATCACCTACATTGTTGTGATGACATTCACCAAATGTCATCTATTATCTCTTTCACTTTACATATTATATAAGGGGAGCAAAGCAACACGGAGTATGATGAGAAATTGCCGAGAGTCAATGAATTAGTACTCCTGCCCTGCACCTGAAAAAGAACACTAGAGAATAAGTGAGGCTCATAATACCTCAACCAGAAAAGGTTTAGGGTAACATTCTATGAAGGAGGAGGATTGTTTTAATGGATACGCAAAAGATAATAAAATTCAATACTTTAGAACCTAAAATGTATTTAGTTCATCCAAGCAAGCCTTGCTTTTCTTCTCAAAATATTCATAGCAGTATGCAGAAAAGGTACTGTGATACGTCCGAAATGTTCAATAATTATTATTTGTGAAGAATGTGATTAGTGGCTAGCATTTTTTTTTAACTAACTTTTTCTATACTGGCATGGGAAAGCACATGTTTTCTTTTCCTTTGGAAACTATGTGTTTAGAAGTTCCAAACTCAAAAATTCATGAGCATGTGTAGAAGAAAATGTATTCTCTAGTGTTTTTGAAAATTAATATGCTCTACTTTGCCTAGGGAATAGCCACAGACTTCTAGGATAATTAATTTATTCATGAGAATGTGGAGAAATCAGTTGGGTATCTATTCAATTAATTTCTTTTGCCCATAAATCTTGCAATCCATTACTTTCATTTTCATAATTTGGGGAAGTATAAAGCATTTGTAACACAAATTTTCATTCATCTAATACAAACTCTTAAGTATACTTCCTGAGATCACATGATTCTAAACAAATTGTTCCTTGGAAAATAATATAATAAATTCAGTCATAAACAATTTCAATTTGATCTTTGATTTCCATGCTATAAAGTGATCATGGGAATTAATTTGGCTTCCAAACCTTAAAGAGTTAGAAACATATCCTTAACTAAACAGGACCTAGCAGCAATTTCAAATATATAATAGAAAATTTTGATTACAGGAAATTGAAAAGCTTCAGTACAAACAAAATTAACGCATCTAGAATAAGAAAAGGAAAGGTTAAATGAGGGGAATCTCTATCAAATTTCTTAGATAAGAATTTGGTATTTTAGATATACAGACAACAGATAGATAACAGGAATGTGCGCACACACGTATACAAAAAAAAAAGAACAATTCCACAATAGATAAGCAAGCATAGGATGTGAACAAAATTATCTAAAAAGAAGAATTACAAACTACTACAAATTACTAACCATATGGGAAAAATGCCCACCCAAAAATCTGTTAATAAGGAAAATGCAAGTTAAAACAAACCTAAGATTGAACCTTGCCCCGAGTAAACTGACAAAGATGAGAGTAGTCAGTATCATAGAGGTTGTAGAAAAATGTGTTGTTCAGTCATGTCCAACTCTTTGTGCCCCCATTTGGGGTTTTCTTGGCAAAAATATTGGAGTGGTTTGCCATTTTCTTTTCCAGTTTATTTTGAAGATGAGGAAACTAAGGCAAGCAACATTAAGTGACTTGCCAAGGTCATACAGTCAGTAAGTGTCTGAGAACAGCTTTGAACTCCGATATTCCTGACTCCAAGTACCATGCTCTATCTATCTACTGTGCCATTTAGTTGTCCCTCATAGAACAATAAACATGGGAATCCTACATGATACTAGTCAAACTTTGACTTAATACAATCATTTTTTTAAAGCATTTTGAAATCTGGGGGAAAAAAGTGAATAAGATATACAAGTCCTTGGACCCAGAGGTTCTACTAATATTAAACACATATCCCAAGGAAGTCATTAATAAAATGCATTAAGTGGCTCGCTGTGTCCCTCTCCCTCCCTATTCTCCTTCCTATACTACCTGTTTCACTTCACTACTCATCCCTTGTCTCTGTACGCTTTGTTCCTTATTAAAGTTTGAAATTACTCCTCACTTGCTGCCTTTGCCGTCTTTCCCAGAGTATCCAAAAAACCTCATGTGTTTACCCTTTTGTGGCTCCCTCCCTTATTTCATAAACTAAGAGAACCAGGACTGACACTAACTTCTGTCCCACAACCACACCTACCATGAACAAGGATAGCAGAATGAATTCAGCAGTAGAATGCAAGGATGGACAGATGACTGTCATGTCCCTTGTCAAGAGACTTTTTTCCCCCATTATTTGGGTCAGAATAAATCAATTAGTAATTCACAATGACATGAACAACATAAGTGGGATGAACAACTACAACACAATCTAAAATGAAGTTTTGCAAAATTGCAAATAAATAAATAAATATGGCAGGGCAGAGCCAAGATGGTGCAATAAAAGCAAGAACTTGAATGAGCTCCTGTACCAACTACCTCCAATACCTATAAAATGACTCTAAACTAATTTTAGAGCTACAGAACCCACAAAGTGACAGAGAAAAACAAATCTCCCACTGAAGGTGCTTGGCAGGCTGACAGGCAAAGCACCATATGAACTGTCTGCAACCAGACCTGGGGGCCCCAACCAGCAGCACAGACCTTCCAGAGCAGACTCCAGGAGAGTGAATCACCAGCAGCTGTGGCGGTTCCCAGACTTCTCAACCCATAAACACCAAAGAGGAAGTAAAAGGTCACTGGGGAACTCTCTTTGAACCAGTTGATGGAAGAGCACCAGCCAGCCCCTGCTCCCAGGGTGAGAGGTGGTGGATACATGGCTGACTCCAAGCCTGCAGATCATAGGGAGATCAAGCAACCATTTAGACAGTAATTGCTCTTGCTTTGACCTGCTTGGATCTGGATCATGGTCTTGGGTGGTGGTCCTGGGGTGTGTGGCAGTGTTCCAGAGCTTGGGGTGTCTCTAGAGAGGGCACCATCCTCAGACCTCTGACGATATTTGCAAAAACCCCAGTGACTTGGAAAAAAGCTTTCCAATCTGGAAGCAGAGTTCTACCATAGCAAAGAGCTCCAAAGTCAAGTAATTGGCCGGCAAGATGAGCAAGCAGAGGAAGCACAAACAAACCACAGAAATCTCTTTTTGTGGACAAATAGAATCAAGGCATGGAGCAGGAGGAAGACAGTGAAGTCAGAACTCCTGCATCAAAAGCATTTGAGAAAAATATGGTGGAGGAGACCCAAGAAGGATTTTGAAAATCAAGTAAAAGAAGTGGGGGAAAAAATTGGGAAGAGAAATGAGAATGATGCAAGAAAATCTAGAAAATAGAGTCAACAACCTGCTAAAGGAGACCCCCCCAAAAAAATACTGAAGAAAATAACACCTTAAAAAATAGACTAACTCAAATGGCAAAAGAGGGCCAAAAAGCCAATGAGGAGAATGCCTTAGAAAGCCAAATTGCCCAGATGGAAAAGAAATTTCAAAAACTCACTGAAGAGAATAATTCCTTCAAAATTAGATTGGGGCAAATGGAAGCTAATAATTTTACGAGAAATCAAGATACTATAAAACAGATCCAAACAAATGAAAAAATAGAAGGCAATGTGAAATATCTCATTGGAAAAAACCACTGACCTGGAAAACAGATCCAGGAGAGATAACTTAAAAATTATTGGACTACCTGAAAGACATAATCAAAAAAAGAGCCTTGAAATTATCCTTCAAGAAATTCTCAAGGAAAATTGTCCTGATATTCTAGAGCCAGAGGGCAAAATAGAAATTGAAAGAATTCACCAATCGCCTCTTGTAAAAGATCCCAAGGTGGGTAGAGTCAAGATGGCAGAGTAGAAGCAGGACCTCCCCACGGCTCCGGCTTCCACCTTCCCCAATCCATGTAAAAAGGGGACTCTAAACAAACTTTGGAGCTGCAGAACCCACAAAATGACACAGAGAAGCTAACCTCCCGCTGAGGACAGCCTGGCAGGCTGGCAGGAATCGGCCAGCACAGCTCATGGGAAAAACCACTGACCTGGAAAATAGATCCAGGAGAGATAATTTAAAAATTATTGGACTAACGGGTGGCCAGGTAGCACAGCAAGTGAGAGCACCGGCTCCAGTGTTGGGACGACCTGGGGATCGAATCCAGCATCCAAACCCAGGTCCTCCTGACTCCAGGGCTGGTGCTCTACTCACTGCACTATCTAGCTGCCCCCTCAACAAATACTTTTTAACAAACAAAAATTAATAATTATTTAAGCAGTAGCTTTCAACTTGATTGGGGAAATCCAGCCTAAGAAATTTCCCATCTGGTAATTGGAATATGGTCTGAAATATGCAGAAATGTATTACAAATATAACACAAAGTCCACTCTTGACATTGAAAGATTCCCAAAAGGTTGCTTTCGGAACACTGAGGTTCCCGAATATAAGGTTTTTTTTTTTAATTGCTTTCATGAAATTTGGAGACATAAAACTTAGAGTCTTCAATTAGGAATCTGCTTAAAAGAATTCCCCCAGGGGCCATGCAAATAGGTGACACAGTGGGTCACCTGGAGTTAGGAGGACCTGAGTTCAAATTCAACCTCAGATACTTTATTAGCTGTGTGACCCTGGGCACAACAGTCTCAAAAAAAAATAATAATTCACCAGTGTGCCCTAGGAGAAACTGAAATTTTACAAATATACTCACAAAAAGTATTTTCATTTATGAAAATTTATCTCTGTTCATCAGGATTCTTGGTTCTATTCCTGAGCAAATTCAAAGCAAGAAATAAACTAAATGCTGAATGATAGGTAAATATCTTACAAAAACTAGAGTGAAAATGAAGCTCTTGGTTAATAGAAATAGAATCAAAGTTCTCACCAATTTATTTGACTGTTCTGACAAACATTTAATAACTGTGATACTAAAAATGTGATGTACCAAATAAAATTTTCTTTATGAAGAATTAAAAAAAATAATGCCCTCAAATCTGAAAATCTTTCCCTAATGATAGATACTTCTTTCCCTAAAATAAAAAGTTATTCTTAGATTCACAACAAAGGTTAATCTTGAAATATTTAAACCAATTGAACAGGTGAATAATCTAATAGTGTCTAGAATCTTCCTTGTAAGACCAATGCAGGTTTCAAGAAAATACTTTCTTTGGAGTCATTTTTTATAGATATTTGAGGCAGTTATGGGGGGAGTGCAGGGAATTTTCCTGCTTCTATGCCACCACCTTGGCTACGCTAAATGATACTTTCTTGATAGGAGATTTAAGAACAGTTTTGTAGGCTTTTATTCTGAGGCTGTATCTATGTACCATAACCCAGTTAAGATAAGGAGGAGCCAAAATGAATTCATTTTAGCATATAAAATGCAGTATCTATTCAGTAAAATATGCTTTGTGTTGAATCTGGGCACATTGAGTTTATGTAAACTCCTTTATGACTTTTTACTCAGAGGAACTCAGTTTATTCAATGTGTTCAGTTTGGGGAATAATGGTCAAATAGAAAGCATCAGAAGAAGGCACTCAAGATGGTGAAAGACTTCAAAGTTATGTCACTAAAGAATCTCTAAAAGGGACTATGTATGACTAGCCTGAAGAAGACAGATCCTTGGCAGAAGAGGACCCAGTGTAATGAATGCCATGCACAGAAGCTTTCCAGAAGAATGCTGTGAACAGCTTTTAAGGTTCTGACTACACAGTATAGTGATCACTCTGTTTATTCCATAACAAATCAAAGCAAAACTTTCAGAGAATCAAAGATACAGCATTAACAATATTACAACTTATCACAGAAAATCACAATATAACATTCACAACATAACATAGTCTCAAAGTAAAATAGTTACTCTTAAGTTAACTCAATCAGTCACTTATCAGTAGTCTCAAAGTACACAGTCAAAGTCTTCCACTCATGGGGCAGCTAAGTCAACTCAATCAGTCACTTATCAGTAATAATATCTCAAAGTACAATAGTCAAAATCTTTCACTCTTGGGGCAATGTCTTGATTAACTCAATGAGTCACTTATTCATCAATCAGTTACTAAGTATCATACACAAACCCCTCCACCCCTTAGGTCACTAGTAAACTACAATTTCATCTTTACTCAGTAACAAGGAGAGGTCTTTTCATCTTGACTTGAGGCCTGTTCTTAGATTCCCTGGATCCCCTTCCATGGTCCCAGATTCTACCTGGATTCACCAGACTGTCACCTGTGTTCTATGGCAGATAGCTCCCAGTTCCTTGATCAGCTCTTTGGGTAGGTCCTGCTCCACACTGAAGTTCACAGAGTCCGGTCCATGGTCCATGTCAGATCCTTCATTGCTGCTCTAGGGAGTTCAAGGCTCAACCAAGCCACAAACAAACAGTCTCAACATCCCAGTCATGCTTCCTCAGTCACCTGGGCTCCTGGCTCCTGATTCTTGGCTTCAGGCTCTGGGCTTCCATGCAGAAGAAGCTCCACCACCACAAGTTCTCAGGAAATTCTGACTCAGTTCTCCATTCTCTCTTCTGTAGCTGCTCTGCCACCACATGCTGGTCCCAAGAAATTCTGACTGTGCCTCTCTGGGGCTTTTCCTTACATACACACAGTAGTAGCTTCCCCTTTCACCCAATCCCTTCCTGTTAGTCAATAACAAGGGAACAGGAGTTCATGCCTTCTGTTTCCCCAACAGAAGAAAGCTAAAGTGAAAACTAAGTGCTAAGTACCTGCTACTTTTGCCAACACAAAGGGATCTTCAAATTCAAAATTATATTACCATTATACCCAACAGCTATTTTCCTTTCTTTGAAGAGCTAACAAATGGAAACTTTATGGTTTTATTTATTCTTCTGGGTCCAAGAAATCAGAATCAGGACAAACAGGTGGAATATGCTAGCTAGCCTAGGTGGTGGATAGATCCCTGGACTTCAATTTGAATCTTACCTTACCATATATTCAACAGCTTTGTGACTCTAGGTAAGTCACTTAACCTCTCTGAGCCTCTGTTTCCTCACCTGTAAAATGAGGGAGCTGGACTCAATAGCCTCTAAGGTCCCTTCCATCTCTAATTATATGATCCTATGGTAAGTTGCAGTAAGCTCAGTTTGAGTCTTTGTAGGGAAAAAGCTTCCTAGTAATTAGAGGTGTCTAAAATTGAAAAGGTCAGAAAATACAGCAGTGTCCCTTATTTGAAGTCTTCATGCAATGACTGGGAGACTACTGTCAGGTATATTATACCTGATTCTTTTTCATGTGTGGATTCTTTTTCATGTTTGGTTGGAATTGATGCCTTCTGTAGTCCATGATTCATGATTCTAGGTTTAGAATTGAATTTGGGCACATTGAATTATTAATTAATGACTTAATTAACCCCATATTTTCAGCATGCTGAAAATTGGGCTGATGCATTGCAGCCCCAAAACAATGAGCAAAAACCTTTGCCTAAATTTGTTGCAAAGGGGCAGTTAGGTGGCACAGTGAATAGAGCAATGGTCCTGGAGTCAGGAGGACCTGAGTTCAAATCTAACCTCAGACACTTAACACACTTACTAGCTGTGTGGCCTTGGGCAAGTCACAACCCCAATTGCCTAGCCTTCCCCCTCCAAAAAAAATAAGTAAAAATAAATTTGTGGCAAGATTTCTTCATCACCCTAAATTCAATTGATCGCATTTTACCACAGTGATAGCTGAAAAGAGTAGACACATTTCAGAAAAATAAGGTTGATTGAGTAGAGTCAGGCACAGTCAATTACATAAGACTTTAATGAGTCACCCTTAAGGAGACACTAACCAAATGACAACTTCTGAATATTCAAGGTTATTTTTTTCTTTATGACTACTGGGATCTTTCTAACTGAAAAAGGGGGTGGAAAGTAGTAAAGGGAGGGAGCCAACAGCACACATTAGCAAAGGTATAACCCACTGCAGGTTAAAAGCAATTCTAGGCTTTACAAAATAAACATTCAGAACTCTTGGCAGAAATCTTTTATCTTTGTTCAGTAGTTTATGCTCATTATTTTTTTAAGTAATTGGGGTTAAGTAACTTGCTCAAAGTTACACAGACAGTTATTTTGTGTGGGTGCCAAGTATCTGAGGCCGGAACCGATCCCGGGTATCCCAACGCCGAGGCCGGCACTCTTACTCACGGTGCCAACAGGCTGCCCCTGATTATGTTCATTATTAAACTTGTTATGGAAATAATGCTAGATTGTTTACTTACCCTATAAGATACTATTACTATTATGTGTGTGTGTTTCTTTAATTTAAAAAGTTCTTCTCATTCTGTCTCTTTGTAGGATAGGATCTAGGTGGTAAATGAAAGTATAGTAATAATCCTCAGCAGAATTAATATATGAATATCAACCAATATAGTCATCAATTTTTTTTCTAGAGTTCTCTGCAGCCTTCAATGTGCAACCATTTTGCTCCTCTATATAAATTCATTTCTTAAACTTGCAGGCACTGGAAAAAAAGACAGCTCTACAAAAACAAACAAAAAACAATAAAATCAATCTACCTGTTTTCAAAGCCAAAATATGACACCATTTCTCATCTTAACCTAGCAAACAATGCTGAAAGAACTGATTAAATGGAAATGAATTGCTAGCACTTCCAGTGTCTTGACTTACAAAATGGTGCCAACCATAGTCAATGTGTCACACTAGAAATCCAAACCCTACCTAGAGGGCCTATCACTCAACTTTCAACTTAACATTCAAGTTGTCAACTGTAGTTTTTACAGCCCTAAATCATTTAAACCTTGAAAGATGTCTCATTACCTATGTACTGTGGAGGCCAGTAAGAACATTGTGGTCATAAATGTTTCTTGCTGACTGTTCTAAAAGGACTTGCCTGACACGTAGTAGGCACTTATTAAATGTATGTTGTCTTGAGATCACAAAATCATTAAAGTATGCACATAGAATGAGGATAGGTTGATAATGAGAATTGAGAGGAGGGTCCTATGACCATTTACAAAAACAGCAATTGTATAAGTTACACATCAATCATGAATAATTTCCTTAATATCCCTTAACCTCAGAATGAACATGTTATGGAAATCTTGAAACAATCTTTTACTACCTACATAACATTAGGAATATCACTTCTCTCTCTCAATCTGAGTTTCTTCCTCTCCAGCATGGACTAGATCAATGGTGTCAAACTCAAAAAGAAACAGGGGCCACTAAATTATATAGAGAGATTCCTGCAGAAAACATATTTACTTAGGAAAACCACATATTAACTACCTATGTTTATTATATTTTTTTTATTAATTCTGCTAAATATTTCCCACTTTTAATCTGGTTCAGGTCCCCCTTAGGAGTGTTATGGCCTACATGTGGTCCATGGGCTCTGTGTTTGATATTTCTGAACCAGAACATCTTTAATGCCCCTTCTAGTTATAAAATTATAATCCTATGACTGTCCCTTATTTAATTTTATTTTTTAATTCCCTATGTAGATTAGCACATAGCCTTGTAAATAGTAGGTGTTCAATACTTATTGAATTGAGTGATGGAGAAAATTACCACTATGTGAATTACCATATCAGCTTCTTTCAGTCCAAGGTAGGATCATTTTTTAATCTACCTATCCCAGTCTTCCATTTCAGCCAATAATACCAAAGGTACAATGTAGAGAAGGTACAGTGAATTCATAGAATGGGTTTTACTGTATCATATCTAATGTCTGATGAGATAGAACTCAGACTGTAACTGGTTCTTATCTGTGGTCCGGATTTTATCTTTCATTGCTTTTTTTAAAGCAGTTACTCAATATAGTAAATTAGATTCCTGTTCACAATGTTTTTTACTTTATTCTAAGATTAAATTTAATAATTGCATGATGCTTTGATGCAAAAAGTTCCCTTTGTTGCTATATTCAAAATGATTCTCACTTTCTTGGTAGTATCTGCAATCCAAAATCACTGTTTCTCCTCTAAACATTCAGTCCTGGGGATTGTCATCCAGAAAATGTTAATATTCACACCCCTTTTCTTTAAAAAGTGATGTCAATATTATTCCACACTTAAATAAAGAATGATGATAATAATTTTAAAGGCTATTTTTTTTCTTTTAAAAGGTAGAACACTTTGAAGAAAAGTGTTCATTTGTTCACATGCCTTCTAATGTCCTAGGAAAAAACAATTTTAAGAACTCCAAAAACAATTAAAATCAAACTTTCAGAGAGTTTTACTCTATAATTTGTTTACCAGAATTTAATCATTTAAGATCCCCCCATATTTCTTTCATAATGTCATTCTTACTTTAAAAGGATACTTATAGAAAGGGAGGAGAATACATAGAAAAATCGCTCAACAATTTAGCCTTTGCAATTTAGCAATTTAATACCATTCTTTATATTTACCCTTAGTGTTGTTAACCTATTAATTTTTTCCCTACTGGTAATAATTTGAAGTGTTCATATATTGAACGAACAAAGGGATAAACATTTTTTCAGGTGCTATAAATTTAGAAGCCTCCAATTAGTATCACTGGAAAAAGAGAAAGGTCATTAATATGTGCCTTTGTAATTAAAATCTTCAAACTAAGGTCTATCGATTTACAGTCCTAAAGAGTCATACTCCACGACATTTTGCTGAAAAGTAATTAATACTGAGATCAATCAAAAAAGTTATATGGTGTGTGTGTGTGTGTGTGCATGTGTGTGTATGAAATTTCATTTGATCAACACACCAATACCATGAGGCAGGTATCCTCATTATTTCCTTTTTACTGATAAAGAAACTGAATCACAGAGGTTATGACTTGCTCAGGGCCACATAGCTAGTATCGAGTTCTTTTTACCTCTAAGTATAGCATCTTATTCACTACATCTTCTCACCACCTAACACAACTATTTAAAAAGTAGAGAATTCAGGCAAATAACTTTTTCATTATTGTTGTTTACAGAATGAAATATCGAGGCAATATAGCAGAGTAATGTGCTAGGAGCATGGCCAGAAAGAGTTGGATTCAAATCCTACTTCTGAAATTTGCTACCTGGGAAAATCATTTACCTCTATTCATTTCAAGCAACTCATCTGATATTATCTAATAATCATGGGTGGATAATATGGTTAAATAACTTGGTTTGAGTGATTTCCCCCCACTACCAGCAAATTAATTAGTCATTTTTATCCCTGTGTAGTCACAGACTTTCTCTGAACACAAGAAAAAGACTTTCTAAAGCCTACCATTTGGACCAGGGTACAGTTGCTGAAATTAATTTGATAAAAATAAGTTCTCTTCACCATAATATAAGTTTCTATATCTAAAGATATTCTAAGGTTCTATCTGGTCTACTTTTATCTTTCTGTAAGAAATCACCCCCACAGACCACTCCAGATTCAAGAGTATTGTGATTGTCTAAAAGAAAGCCAAGAAAAGAGTCACCATTGTTCTTGCAACCTTTGTCACTCAGTGTTCAACAATCCCTAATGCTTCTATTTAAACCTAATTCCCAAAGAAAAGCCATCCTAAAAGGAGAAATGTCAACGTAGAACCAATATCAATGTGTATAATTTGAATATATGATCAAACTATGAGTGAGTATGCCTTTAAATAATTTGTCCCTCATTGCTTACTTAATTGATCTATGCAAATTAAAATGCCAGGTTAAAAATGTATTTATAGGGGCAGTTAGGAGGTGCAGTGAATAGAGAACTGGCTCTGGAGTCAGGAGGACCTGAGTTCAAATCCAGCCTCAGACACTTAACACTTACTAGCTGTGTGACCACAAAGCAAAAAAAAAAAAAAAAGGAATTTATTTATAGATAGATGGATAGATATACAGATATAGATAGAAAAAGACACATATATGCATAATATCCATATGTATATATGTGTGTATACATTTATGTCTGTGTGTGTGTGTTCTCTGAGAATTTACCATCAAAACTCAATAATCCAATTAAACTTCATGACCTTGCAACAAAACTAATAGATCACTACAACTACATATTTATTATTCTTCTTAGTCCATCTTTTTTTCTGGAGGGCAATTGGGGTTAAGTGACTTGCCCAAGGTCACACAGCTAGTAAGTGTTAAGTGTCTGAGGCTGGATTTGAACTCAGGTCCTCCTGACTTCAGGGCTGGTGTTCTCTTCGCTGAACCACCTAGCAGCCCCCTTAGTCCATCTTTCTAAAAAATGTTGACTTTAAAGACTCAGAATACTAATGGAATTTATTTTTTTTTTGGAGGGGAAAGGCAAGGCAATTGGGGTTAAGTGACTTGCCCAAGGTCACACAGCTAGTAAGTGTGTTAAGTGTCTGAGGCTGGATTTGAACTCAGGTCCTCCTGACTTCAGGAATGGTGCTCCACTGTGCCACCTAGTTGCCCCTTAATGGAATCTTTAAACTGCCAATAATGACCAAACATCTAACTCAGCAATAATAGAATAACCAAAAGCAAGACTATCAGTAAGTTAACAAGCGTTTACCATGTGCTAGGTACTATTTTAAATGCTGGGGATACAAAGAAAGGTTTAGAAAGTCCCTGCTCCCAAGCATCTTAAATCTAATAGGTGAGACAATAGGAAAAGAACTATGTAAAAGCACAAAAAGTAATCCTTCTAATGGGGGTTAAGTTGTGCATGGTACCCGAAAGTTTAGTAAACTCAGGTTCAGTCAGAGTTGTGAGATAAAAATGTATCCTGAAGATTAAACCCTGCTGTAGGAGAAAATACCTAGTCTCAGGAAATTTTAATGATACCATCTCAGCTTATTTTACTGCCTAATGTACTTTTAATACCATGGACTCAGAAATCATCACAAAAAATGAATTAAGTCTTGGATGGCTTCTGATATTGCCATCATTCTTCTCTTCCTTTAATAGACTCACTCTTTTAAAATATATCTATGCCTATAACTATACATTGAGCTATGAACCTTTACACAATGATGGATAAAGTCTAGTGTCTGCCGTTAAGAAGTTTTAGTCTAATTGGGTTCAGAAAAGAAGATATTATATAAGTTGCAAATAATAAATAACCATATAGAGATATGACATGCCATGGGAGTTTAGAATAGGGAAATTTTCTGAAATATTCAGAGATATTCTGAAATAGGAGCCATTTTCCTGGCTCCTACTGGCTCTCCTGTTTAGAATCTAAGCCCTCAGGGCAGGGATTCTTTGCTTTGATCCCTTGACATATAATAAGCATTTAATAAATACCTTTTCATTCATTCATTTATTTCTAGGAAACTGTAATGGGAATGTAAATTTATGTTGTTGCCATCTTTCTAAGATTTGTAATTTTTAAGATCTTCCCTGCCCCTAGGCTTAAGTGCACCTGGAGCCTGTGGTGAGAGGCTTGTTTTTCAGGAGATACTTTGTGATTGGGCAGTGGGGTCAGGAGGGTTGTTACATTCTCTGAGCCTGGAGAAGGCTATATAAGCCCTGATGTGAGACTTTGTTTTGGGGCTCACTTTGAGAAGCGTTGTGTGATTTTACCAGATGAGACTCTGGGCAGCCATTGAGAGGCCCCAGCTTTGAAAAACCCAGATGTTGATGCTTCCCTCTTGGGTAACTGACTAGGTATGGATGCAATGGTTGGACAGTTGGAGGCCTGTCTACTTGAAATGTTTCTATGTTTTGTAACTTCTGCTGGTAACCTCTCTATATTTTCAGAAGTTCGGGATGCTGACCTTTGCCCCTGAACTAGGTAAATGATATGTTTGATTGATTAAAGCAAGATTGTTTACCCATTTTGAGTTGCTTTCCTTTAGAAAAGCAGATCTGAGAACCTGTATTGGCAACCACCCTGGGGATGCTGGGGTGCTTGCTGCTACAGAAACCCATTTTTCTTTTGTACACCTAATGGTTAGGAAGATTTTATTGTTGAATTGAAATCTGATTGCAATTTCTTTAGATTGCTTCTAGTTCTGCTCTTTAAGGCCAAGGAAACAAGTCTAATCCCTTGTCCAGATGACCTTGAGAAAGGTCACCACACTCTCTAGGCTAAACACCTCATCTCCCCTCTCCTTCTCAGCCTACTCCATCACTTCTCCAAATGACTCTTTTACGGAGTGATTTCAAGTTCCTTTACCATCTTAGGTGTCTTCTGAATGTGTTCCAGCTCATCAGTGTGTCCCTTAAAATGTGGCACTCAAGACTGAACTCAGTAATTCTCATGTCTGATTGAAGTGGAATATTGTGGGATGATCACCTTCATCATTTTGAATGTTATGCTTCTATTAATGTGGCTTACTTGATCTGTTGAGCTTCCATGTCATGTAAGTGGTTCATCTTAAAACCATGAAGTTATCATGAAATGATTTATTAAAAATAATTTAATAACTTAAAATAACCTGCAACTATATGCCTTGCATCACTTTCTGGGGTGAGAAGAAGAGAATATTGTGTTAAAAATAAATAAACAAAACAAGAAAAATGGTGTTATGAAGCAGCTAGCGGATAGAGGGCTAGACATGGAGTTAGAAAGAACTGAGTTCAAATCTTCCCTCAAATAGTTACTAGCTGCGTTAATCCTAGACAACCCATTTAGCTTCTATTTGCCTTAGTTTTCTCAACTCTTAATTGGGGGGGGGGGGGCGGGGATGGTAATAATGGCATATAATTCCCAGGTTTGCTGTGAGGAACAAATGCACTAAAATAATGTACTAAGAAAAGCGCTTAGCAAAGTATCTGAAACACAATAACTCCTTAATCAATGTTTCCTTCCTTCCTTTTTCTTTTTAAGTTGCCAAATCTCACCTCCCCAAATCATATACTCAGGCAGTTGATTGTTATTGCAGGTTAAGCTGAAATTTGGCTTAGTCCAGTAGATTCAAGTCTAAAGATGCAACAGCCACTCATAAACTATAAAATCCAATTAAAAGTTACTTGAATGAGCAAAAAATAACAATAATAAAAAGGATATAAAATAGAAATTCTTTCTACAGTCACCAGATCAAGAACTCAAGAAAGTAATGTATGGTTAGAGTTCAGGAAAAGATCACTGACAAACCTCCCCAAATCCCCTCTCCCCCCCCCACACACACACCCCGTCCTTTTGTATTGCCAACCACCAATATGTCAAGAAATAAACAGGACTGCACTAATGGGCAAGGCAAAAGGCCATGACACCTACAAAAAGCCCAGTAATCAGCCCAGGCATCCACCACAATTGTTTCCATCCAATTAGAATGTATTACATATATATATACTCAAGTGTAATATATATTATTCACATCATATATTTTACATATATTCAGCTCACCTAGATATGTGATCTGTATTGATCTGAATGTTCTGCCAGTGACAAAGAACACAACTCATGCATGCCAAGTGTTTCATGTTCCTCTCGTCCATATTCTTCCATGAGCTGCCTGACCACAGGGCAAGTCATAGGCTTATAGGCCTTGCTCACTTTTTCCTGACGTTATGATTCCAAAGGAGCACTTGGGTGAGTAATTTGTTATTCATTGTATTATTATTTTATGTATTCAGATACCCTAATTCTGTTACCTGTTATTGTTATGTCTGCTCATTATCATTGCACTTATTCCCCAAGATTTTGCCCTATGCCTTCCCTTCTTCCCCCACTATCCTATTTCGCTTGGTAATTTTATCGGCTCTTAGGGATTCAATGATCATCTCTATGCAGATGTTTTGAGGATCTATTTATGCAACCCTAATCTCTCTCCTGACCTCTAGTCTCTCATCTCTAACTGCCTTTTGGATATCTCAGAATGCCTTTAGAAATCTTAAACTTGAGGCAACTGGGTAGCGCAGTAAATAGAGCGCTGGCCCTGGAGTCAGGAGACCTGAGTTCAAATCCTGTCTCAGAAACTTGACACACGGTGTGTCCTTGGGCAAGTCACAACCCCAACTGCCTTGCCTTCCCCCCTGGAAAAAAAATCTTCATCTGATTATGTCCAAAACTGAACTAATTATCTTTCCCCCAAAACCTTCCCCTCTTCCTAACTTCTCTGTTACTGTAGAGGGTACCACCGTTCTCAAGGAATATTCTTCCTGCTGTTCCATATTGTGTATACAATATTCTGTTCTTCCAGCAAAACATTCATTCCTTTTGAAGATGGGAGTTATTTTTTTCTCTTTTCATCCCTAGCAGCTAGCACAGTTCTATGCATACAATGGTCACTTAATACATACTTGCTTCATTGGATTGAATTATTTTAGCCCAATTAAGTCTTGAAGACAAAGAGGATATGACTCAGAAGCACAGTATAGATTGAGTACCAAGAATTCTGACCTTCAATCCCAAACAATCACCCATGATGCAAAGAGTTTTCAATGATTTTTTTTTAAATTTAAGTTCAGTTTCTCCTTGGATCAACCAAGTCCAAATTTGGTTTTGTGACTATACGTTAAACAAAAACATAAGCAACACAGATTAGAGCAGCTGCTCTACCCAAATACTGTTTTACTTCTACTTAAACTATATTTAATCATTTTAAGCTGGGGCAGATAAAGGAACAGTGAATAGAGCACCAACCCTGGAGTAAGGAGGATGTGATTTCAAATCCAGTCTCAGACACCTGACACACTTACTAGCTGTATGACCTTGGGCAAGTCACTTAACCCCAATTGCCTTTCCTCCAAAATAAAAATTTTTTAAGCTCTTAAATGATCTCAGATTAATAGTAGAAGGAACAGCTCTACTGACACAGAATATCCAAATATATATAATCCAAAAGAAAATTTCAAACAATGATAATTGATATATAGGGAGATTTTGTTCCTAAAAACTTACTTCATTTACTCCATTTCCCATTATGTGGTCTATTGCCATTGTTTCTTAAATGCACTAAAATGCAAAATAAATTTACAAAATATGTAAGACTGTAGTCAATAAAAAGGGGGGCATTTTAGTTGTTATTTTGAATCCCTAGAGAGGGCCAATATTTTCCAAATGTCCAAGCAGAATGGAAAAATAGAACATGAAATGACTTTTCCCATCAAGAATTAAAGTAACAAGAAAATATGTCTTTAGTCCTGGGAGATAAAGCATTGACCCTTTTTTTATTATTATTTCTTAGCACAATAGGAGAAAAAGTAACATACAAAAATCAACCTGGCAAGTAGTGGTTTACTCAGTAATGGACTAGCTCTGCCGGGGATTAGTTCTTCTTTCATCCCTGCATGGAGAACTACTATTAAGAGTTTAATGACATTGAAATAGTATTTGAGACAGTAAAATATCACATTGAAAAATGGAAATCAAAATTCTCCCAAAGTTGCCATTGTCCCCCTCACAGCTCTCCTTGCAATTTCCAAATGGGGAATTTATTGGGAGATTAGTTTTTCTTTCCATCTTTAACGCTACCTTTGCCCTCACTCTTCTTCACTTCTTATTTATTTTGAAAAGAGGAACAATCCAGTTTTCTGCAGGGATAACCTATTGCTGAAAGGTTATATGCCATCAGAGCCATAACTAGCAATTTTGACCCTTCGGGCAAGCAAGACAAACTGTACTTGAGGAAAGCAGCACAAAATCTATCTTTAGATCAACTTATAATTCTTATATGAAAATAATATGAGAAGCAATTTTTAAAAGTTTGGTTCAGTGGGAAGAGTAATTAGCCATTATATTGATTTCTGTGCTACTACAGTAGTTACCAAACTTCTGAGACCTTCTAAATGATGTTGTCCTGACTGAAAAGCCCACCCATTCTGACCTACTTATGGTTCCGCATCCTATGAAGACATGCTCAGTCCATCTCCTATTGAAATTGGTTACATGGTATTTTTTGTGGTACCCTGTTTGCATCAGGAGTTTGCTTCCCTTACTGGTACAAATGATCAAAGTTGGCCAATATAGCAGAACATTTATGTCTCCCCCAGCATCGTTGTTTCTACACAAGTACAATTTGCCACTCTCTTGTTAAAGATCTGATTCTCTGTTAAGTCCTGCTGATATGGATAATTATAGCATCTGTGGAAACAAACCTGTTACCTAAGGTTGAAAAGCAACTCCTCTTCCATCTTTTTAATACCTCAGAACATTTCCCAAGATTTTTCTTTTACAAAGAGTTTACAAAAATCTGCATTTAAAAAAAAAAAACATGCTAGTATAGTTTGGGAGGGGGGCGAGTACTTTTAAAAAACATAAATAATTCATGCTGAGGCAAAAATCTGCTATCATTAATAAACACCAATTACATTTTTGAGGCATCCTTTCTGTAGTTTAGAATGGCATTCCTGGAAAGACATGCAAGATTTTATGTAACATAAATATATTGTATACCTGAAAGGAAAGAAAACTCTTATGTGAAATCCATATCTTATAGATTGCTGATGAAAGTATTAAAAGTCTTTTTATTCCCAGTGGCCCAAGCAACAGAGAGATTACTTCTAATAATACTGTACAGAAACCAGATTTCGTAAACTGAATGTAAAGACATTTTTTTTCACAAGTCAAACTGTAAGCTGTAAATGAGCTTCACTCTTGATTAAGTTCTATTTTTCTAATTTGGGCATCATGTAAATATAACAGAAGAACAATTATAGAATTGCCCAAATGCATTTTAGAGGAGTTGAAGGGCAGCATTCTTTGAGAGCTAATTGTTTTAAGAAGGGCAAGTCCAATCCAATCCAATAAACATTTATTAAGCTCCTACAACATGTCAGGCACTCTACTAAGCACTGTGGTTATAATTAATAAAAAAAAGAAAGATAGTCCCTACCCTCAACAAGCTTATTATCTAAATGGAGAGAAAAAATGTAAACAGAGTCAGGAAACTGGAGGAGGTATGCACTGAAACACCGGAAGATATCCTGTTCAGGGCATCTTGTTCTATGGAGCTGTAACCAGGTAGGGCAGCATAGATGCAGATGCAATGTAGAGTGCTGTGAGGCCACTTTCTGCTCTTATAAAGAAAAGCAATGGGAAGAATTTCTTATTCCATCCTCCAGTCCTCCAAAAAGAAGGGAGAGGAGACTGAGATGAGATCGAGTGAATAGTCCTTATTTCACAGGTTGGTCATGTGCACCCCCCAACAAAGCAATTGTTTCTTTCTCTACCTTCCAAAGTGCTTACAATCTATCCCACATAATTGTGAATCATTACATATGCCTATTATGTAATTATGTTAGTCTTGTGTCATGCACAATGAGCTAACCAGCATTTATTAAGCACCTATTATAAATCAAGCAAGATAAGTTTCTTAAATCCAGGGACAGGCCTTTTTTTTTATTTCAAGTTGCCCAGCATGGTGCTAGGCACATAATAACTATTCCAAAAAAAAATGCTTTCTGGAGGAAACTATCTCTTCATCCCATGTGCTATCAAATCCATGCATGTCCAAACATGCAATCACTAAGAAATTAAATTTATATAATTGACTGAGTAATTTGTGCCAGTGGAAGACAGCAAAAGTGAAGATAATCCAAAAGCTATCCTCAGAGTGAATTTCTCAATTTCTTGGTTTGGTTTTTTGGGGCTTAGGGTTGTTGGGTTTTTTTTTTTTTTGGTAGCAGTAGCAACAATCTTACCTTCCTCCCAAATGTTGTTTTAGACTATTATTAAAATGAGCTTCCTTTCCCCAAGTACTCATCAACTATTCAATGAGCAGCAGGAATCCCAGAAATATATTCAGTGAAGACTAATGCTTCATGATAGAATGCGAGTCAAGACACCCTTAGAGGCTGTGTCATAGACCAAAGGGAGAGAAATCACAGGGGGAATTTGCACAGGGGAGCCATACACAGAGTTAAAGACAGAGATAACAGTTTTTTAAGACGATTAATCTGGTAGCTGTATAGAGTGGATAAGAGGTGGAAGAGAGAGACTAGAGACAGAAAGTGCAACTAGGGATTATCACATGGGCTGGTATGGCTCTTCTTCCCTTTCATTTACCTGCCTCTCAAACGTGTGCCTTCTCCAAAGTTCTATCTCTATGCTTTCTCTCTCAGTGATCTCATCTACTTGAGGGACTTAAACCAACATTTTCATGGGGCCTAAATGTCTCTCTATTCCTGACTACTGCAGAGCTCTGGATCCATATTTCCAAATTCCTGTTTGTGAACATTAAGAATACAATAAAGTACAGGAAAATATATTAACTGGTACAATATAAAATAGGAAAAACAGGAAAATAATACACACAGTGATTATAACAATGTAAAAGGAAAGACCCCCAAAAAAGAAAAAGAAGAAAGAAAATGCTGGTTAATTACAAAGACTAAGTTTGGCCTTAAAGATGAAAAGAAATGCCCCTTACTCCTCTTCGTGAAACTTGACATACATTGTCCAACTTAGTTGATGCTGAACTGCCTTTTTTCACTCTTTTCAAAAATTCTTTATAATGAAGGATAGTTCTCTGGGTAGCAAAGGAATGTATTTTACAATGAAAGTGACACAAAAATAAAAGATATTCATTTTTAAGAATAAAAAGGATGGCATATCTTGGAGAGATATTTTGGAGATAGAATTAACAGAACTTGGCAAATGATCAAAAAGGCTAAAGGAGAGAGGAAGGAGTCAAGGAGAGCACTGAGGTTTCATTCATGTGTATCTTGGGTAAAAGGGAGCACAAAATGAAACATCTAAAATGATACGTTTCTATGCCAACCACACCCCTCAATCCCAGTCATTTTTCCTTAAGGGAAAAGGGATGGGGGCTGGACTTAAAATTTCACAGGCGTAGGGAGGTCTTTATGAGAGACTCCCCTACCAATGCAGGTCAACAATTCCTCTGCAATTTGCCATCTTAGAATGCTGCAAAGAGTAGGAATGTTCAACTCCAATGGAAATGGATTCCTACTGGCTGCATATTGATTTAGAAAACCAAAATTAAAATTACATCATATTATATTTTTATCTTGTTAGACATTTCCCAATTACTTTTTTTTAAAGCAATCGGGGTTAAGTAACTTGCTCAAGGTTACACGGCCAGTTATTTCTGTGTGGGTGCTGAGTATCTGAGCCAGATTTGATCCAGGTTGTCCCGACACTGGAGCCGGTGCTCTTACTCGCTGTGCTACCTGGCTGCCCCAACTCAATTACTTTTTAATCTGATTTGTGTCCAAGTTCGACATTTCTGCCCCAGAGTACTGAGTGATTAAGTGACTTAGTCAGGATCAAACAGCCAGTCAAAGTAGTACACTTGAACCCAAATTTTTTTTATGTTTATTTTTAGTTTACCACATTCATTTCCACAAGATTTTGAGTTATAAATTTTCTCCCGATCTTTCCCCTATTCACCACCCCCAAAACAGCAATCCCACTGAATACCCCCTCCCCCAATCTTCTCTCTCCTAATATCTTCCCCCAAACCCTCTCCGACTTTCCGGTAGGGCAAGAGGGATCTCCATACCCCAGTGCCTGTATATCTTATTTCCCAGTAGCATGTAAAAATAATGATAATTTTTTTAAACATTTGATTTTAAAACTTTTTTTTTGCCTTTTGGAGGGAAATTGGGGTTAAGTAACTTGCACAAGGTTACCCAGCTAGTATTTTTATGTGGGTGTTAACTGTCTCAGGCCGGAACCGAACTGGGTTCTCCCGCCTCCGGGCCGGCGACGCTTTACTCAATGCACCACCTAGCTGCCCGGATTTTAAAGCCTTTAAAACCAGATTCTTTCCCTTCTTCCCTTGTCACCCACCCTTACTGGAAAGATAAGCAATTCAATATAGGTGGAACCCAAATCACAATTTATTGTCAATCTAATGTTTCTGTCTTTGCAGTATCTCTCATATATAAGTCCTTTTCTTCCTTTAACACAGCAACTGACCTAGCACAGGCCCTCAGCACCTCTTGCCTGGTGGTCTCTCTGCTTCTAGTCCCTCTCCACTTCAGTCTGTCCTTCACTTAGCTATCAAAAGTGATCTTCCAAAGGTTCAAATCTAAACATATAATGCCGTATACACACACACACACACATACACACACTAAGCTAGTCAATCAACTCTAGTCATTCTTTACTACTTGTAAGAATAAATATAAAATCTTCTATTTGGCATTTAAAGCTCTTCACAACCTGGTTTCTTCCTTTTCCAGTTCTCTTATACCTTCCCACCTCTCCTCTACCCTACCCCTCATGTATAGTGTCCACCATTTCATTGGTCTCATTATTCCTGGAACCCAAAACTCCATCTCCTGATTCCATGCACTTTCATTGCCTGTCCTATATACCTAGAATCTTTTCCCTCCTCTCAACCTCCTTGTTTCCCTGGTTTACTTCAAGTCTCAGCCAAATTTCCATCTTTTGCAAGGAGCCTTTTTCAGTATTCCTTAACCTTAATGCCTTCCTTCTAAGACTATCCCCCAGTTTATCATTATATGTGTGTGTGTGTGTGTGTGTATTGTGTTGGTACGTAGCTATCTGCATATTGTCTCCCCCTTTAGACTACAAGCTGCTTGAGGGAAGATATTTTGTCTTTCTTTGTATACCCTGCGCTTAGCACAGGACCTGGGGCTTAGTAGTCACATACTAAATGTCGGTTGATTGCCTCTAAAACAGTCTCTCTTCCAAGAATTAACTTAAATACTCTTCCAGTTAAACTGGTTTACTCACTATCCTAGAAATATACTTTGCCCATTCTTGTTTTAATACTTTTGCCCACACTAGTCCTTTAATCTGAAATCTGTCCCTTGCCCCTAACTCCAGGAGATTTAAGAATAAAGGCTAATGACTTTTTCAAAGAAGCAGACTTCCTGACAGATAAGACAGACTCGATAAAACTTGTTGACATCTTAAAGACAGTTTCATTATCCCCTATGCTATCATCCTGAAGAAGGCAACAATTTTGCCCCTTTCCTTGGCCCTAAACATCCCTCTTATTAGTAGGCTGATCACATACACGTTTTCCTAAACCTCTTCTGAGTCTACTTCTATTTTTCACTTTGTATTACTGAAGAAAGAAATTAGTTCCTTAACATGATCATTAAGAAATCCTGTATCATATTAGAAATTAGTGAACTGATAACGTAATTTGAATCAGAACTATTGAATTATCCGAAGTCAAAATAGACAAAGTAAAGTTGCTTATGATTTTTAAAAATCTGATTACTATATTGTAGAGACAAATCAAACACAGGATTCAATGTTATTTCCAATCGCATTTCAAATAGTTTAAATCTATTGTATTATTTATTGTACACTTGTCACAAGGCCCTAAAGATAAATGGACCCATGTGATAATTATCTTCAAGTAATCTTAGGAGTTATCACATGGAAAGGGGATTAGGTTTTTTCTGCTTGGTACAAGAGAATAGAACAAGGCACAACAGGTAAGTAGATTTATCTTTGTCATAAGGAAAAACTTCCTAACAATTAGAACTATTAAAAATGGAATGGATTGCCTCAGGAGAGAGTTTTCCCCTCAGAGATCTCTGAACATAGTTCTATGACCACTAATAGGGAATATTGTAAAGAAACTCTTATTTAGATATGTATGAAACTAATCAGGGGTTCTTAACATTTTTGTGTCATGGAACCCTTTGGCAAGCTGGCAAAGCCTATGGATCTCTTCTCAGAACAATGTTTGTTGACTACATTCATAAAAGAAAGAAATGCTAAATTTCAGTTAGAGGTTAGTGAAAATAAAGATGAAATTCTTTCCCATCCAAGTTCATGAACTCCATGAAATCTACCCACAAACTCCTTAGAGATCTATGCACTCAAGGTTAATAAAACATGTACTAATTATCCCTGAGTTCTTCCACCACAATTTCTGTTACCTTTTTGGTAAAATGAGTGGGTAGATGCCCTGTAGCAGGAATGTGGTTATCTATGATATGGCAGAAATAGTTTAGACCTCTTCTAATATCACAAGAACCTGAGAAGGTATATTGTTAATAGCATCCCCAACCCTCAGGACTATTCCAGTTATTCCACAAGCTAATAACATAATCTCCCTAAGGACTCTATGTCTCAGGACATCCAAAAGAGTTGCCAGAGGGATGGACCTTACTGATCTACTGTAGTTCTGTTGAACAAGTTATTATCAATTGTTATTATTATTATTAAAAGAGTCTAAACCCGTCTTCTGAGCACCAGAAAGGCTGATGGAAAATCAACTATGTGATTTCTGGTCACACCAGAATAAAATTTGGCCATGAATCTGTTGAGGTCAGAGTTGGGAGAGCTGGTTCAGATTTCAAATAATTCACTTAGACCTTCTATTTAGCCAATGGGAGCTTTATTGACACAAAAACATATGGACCTGAGATTTAGCAATGAGCTAAACAAAGACCTTGATATAGGGGGGAAAAAAACCTAAACGTATATAGATAGAAAGCTATACAGCCTAAAGGATGATGATGTAATTTTCGGGTTTCTTATAGGGGTTGGAGATTTAGAGATAGGACAGGTACAAACAAGGTGAGGAAGACGGTTGCTTGCAAGATAAGGAAAAGTCATTACACAGGATGAGGAAGATGAACGACAGAATAGGGAACACAGGATAAGAGAGACCAAAAGCAACTCTTTGGTGCCAGTTGCATGGTATTTCAAGATAAAGTGTAAAGGACATTAGGATACCCTCGAGTTACAGGATGGCCTACAGAATGAGCTTTCAGAGAGCCTGGAAAGTGACCCTTATGGCACCATTTGTATCCACATCAAATTCGTGGATGATCATTCCAAGCCCTCAGGAAACCTCCATTTTCCAACTTCCAGGTGAACATGAAAACGGGCAGGTTGGAAGTGAAAATTGCATTTCATTTCTGAATCTAGGAAGATAGAACTTCCTTACCATACCTGCCTCAGATCATAGAACAACAAAAACCGACAAATTTGTTTTCAATTGACTCTAGATGGCCACAAGCCCCTCCATTTTTGAGAAAGCTCCTCTCAATCATTTACACTATATTCTTGTATGAGAACAGTCATGATAAAGGCTGATGCAATAACCACCACTGGGGACAGAATCACTGACTGTATAACTCCATAGGAACCACTTAAATGCAAAATGCTTTCATGATGACAGCCAATATAAAATGGGAAGAAGGCTAGCAAAAGCCATATCAATCAAAGCAACTATAAACCACTGTTTCATTAACTGCAACAAAACATTTCAACTCTGTTTATTTGCAGATCGAAGGCATCCATGTTCATCTGTTTGATGTTTCAGGAGGAAAGAGCAAAATCCTCACAAGGTTTCCTAGAAGTAAATGCTCCACTATTATTGTGTATCAAACAGAATGAGTTGGAGTCACAGCCCTATCACAGATTTTTTTTCTCAATAAGAGTAAATAAAAAACAATATCAGTATTACAATTGCTTTCATCATTACATTCACTCTCTAGATCTTAATTCCATTTTGAAATACTTCAAAAGCAGAAAATAGCACTTTTTCAAAACAGAAGGGGAAAAAGGCCATGGAGGCCAAGTCTAAAAACTTTATTAAACATGTCTGTTGGTGACTCATTTGCAAATGAAGGAGCAAGTCTTCATTAACAACTAATGGAATCAAACCGAAGCTAAAAACCACAAGGCCAGCACTACATTTCAAAATAACCTTTGAAATATTCTGATAATGGGAATCATAGTTAAGAGAACCTGCTAATAGATTTTGTGTTAAATTTAAATCAAACTTACCATTCAAAATTAGATTGAGTAAATCTACATTTGCATAACTGACTTACCCATATTTCAATTTAAAAGACACCATAAAGAAGGGAAGCATTATACCATGATCTCTCTAAACAAATATGAAAATACTGTTATTTTTCCAGATGTCTTCTGGTTGTCATGGCATCACTTATGTGCCTCCCCTTACCCTCATTCTCCTTCTAGGTAATCAACCCATAGCTTTATTTTTTGTTCTAACCTGAAAGCTAATATGTGAATTTGTTACCTGTTTCAAATTACAGACCTGTTGAGCAGAATCAAACAATATAGACACACTTTGAAGAATCCTGGATTTCCTTAGCAGAAGAGATAGAATATCCATAGTAGATGGAAACCAAATCTCTTCCATACTTCATTTTACCTCGGAAAAATTGATCTTCAGAAGGGAGTGTTGCTAGTGTTTTTATTAAAAACAATAGTTACAAATATAAATTCCCAAATAAGTAACATTTTTAAGAATGCATGCTGCCCTTGGGATTTAAAGAAAAATCAAATGCAAACAAAATACTTTAAATTCATATTTGGCTTCAAACTTTCAACAATAAAAGCACACTGAATTTTAGAGCATAAATATTTCTAATTTTAATGCTACATAGATTTCAAGTGGTGTACTACAACCCATATTGTATTTTTAAGATACAGCGCAGTTTTAGAAGCCTACTAAAGGAACTGATTTTTTTAAATATATCTAAATTTTTAAAATACGTTTAATTAAATGTTAATTAAATTAAATTTAATTAATTTAATTTAATTAAAAATTTTAAAATACATTTAACACATCCCCTAAAACCTGGTCAATATTGTTATGTTTCAATAGGGCACAATGTATAGATCCTTGGTTTTCCTTTAATTTATTCTGTCTCACTCGTGTAAGATGTAGTTGAAAACCTTGAGGAAGGTTAAATATAAGTGGAGTCTGTGGCTATACCTAGATCATTTCAGTTAGTTACAGTGGGGGGAGGGAAGGGCCTTAAGTAAATTCTGAGTTACCTACATTCAACAGGAGGTCTCCTGGCTCTCTCTCCTGTCAGTTTCACAGCTGCATACCTCCCTCTAAGTTACATGCTTTCTCTCCCTTCGAAAGAGGAAGAGTCTATCATTTAAATGATGAAAATGTAAATGCAACTAAAGTTACATCTATGTTCTCCCCACACAGTGAGCCTATATTAATTTCATTCCATTGCTTTTATTGCACCAATTAGACAGTGAAGAGGCGTTGACTCGAGGGAATGATGTTTTCTGAGTGTGGTATAATATGCTAAATAATGGGATTAAAAGCACCTGTGGTACCCTTATTCTGTGCGTGCAAATTGCATTTAGCAAGCAAATTACAGAGAGGGGGAGGGGAAGGGAGGAATGTACACAACTGTTTCAACTAAAAATATGTCAGTCCCACACATGCCCTGCCATCCAGTCTCGTTAAGCAGATATCAGCTATGCACACATTCTACACACGCAGATCTCCCGGGATGTATAGATGAATTACAGTAATACTCTCGAAAGCATTTCGCAGTCTGTTAATTAAGAAACCGGACAGGGCAAAATCAGATTGCAAGGCTCTTTTAAGGTAAGCCACCTTCTCTCTTACTCTTGTTTTCGCTCTTGTGCAAAGACAATAAAGACCTAGGGAGAATCTCACTCAGCTGGAGGGGAAAGGAAAAATACACCTACCCCTCCCCACACTAGCTAGGCGCACCTTCTTATCGCTCCCTAAGGAAGTGAATCCACAAGTCCCGCACTCTACTGTCACACTCTAATAGCTCAAGGAGACAAGTTCAGAACCATGGAAAGGGCTTCCAAGCGTGCGTTGCCTGGTACATACATGCAGAGAAGAGGGGGAAAGTGGAAGTGGTGCCGGTGGGGTTGCCCTGGCCATTTTAACACTTACCGGTGTCTGCTGGGACTGGAGTCCGGCTCGCTTGGTAGATCCCTGCTTTGAACTTAACCTTTTCCAGGATTCCGCGAACCTCCCCCGACTGGCGCTCCGGCTCCTTCTTCGGTTTTCTGCCCCCTCTTCCCTATCCGAGGCCCCTTTCTCCACTTCAGTCGGGTTCCTCCACTTCTTCCCCATTTTAAGTTTCTCTTCCCTTGCCTCGGGAAAAGACCCCACCTGGGGTGCGCGCTCTCCCCCCCCCCCCCTTTCTCCCTCTCCTCTCCCTCCCTTTTCCTTCCTTCTCCCTCTGTCTCTACTGTCTCTCTGTGTGTGACAGAGACACACTCTCAGTCTCTCTCAGCAGTATCACAACAGCTCGGCTGAGCACGGGCGTTGCAGCCTTTCCTTTCTCAAAGCTCTGGCTTGAGCTATGCGCTCCTGTGCCGCCTCCAGGCTGCGCTTGCGCCCGCGATTGGCTAAAGAGTGGGGGCTGGGAGCGCCACCTGTGCCTAAGTGACTACCTCCCGCCTTTACCACGGCGCTCTTCACCTACTCCACACCAGCTTAGTCGCCTGCTGAGGCTAGGCAGAGCCTGGTCAGTGGTTGGTGCAGCCCCTTGACCAAAGCAGTTCCTGTTCTGCCCTCTTGGAGGCTAAGGCCTAGGTGCCCTGACCATCTCAGGCTCTATCCTCCTCAAAATCTACTTTATGAGCTGTACGTGGTGGCCAGTATTTCCAAGACTGAGAAGCTAGGGTTTGGGGAAGAGGGAAGCTAGATGAACGAGAATGGCTGTTGGCTTGCTTCCTTGTCCTCTTGCCTTCAACAATTCATTTCCATAAGAGGGGGCGGGGGGAGAACAGGCTTGTTCTTTCTCAGGTCCCAGTCTTTCTCACTTTTACAACTTTTGCCTTTTCCCATAGCCTGCTTCTGATGGGGTGCTTGGGGTGTCTATGTTTGTAACATCAGTTTGTAAAATCACATCTCCCTCCTCCCCCCCCCCCTTCAGAGCGTTAATTCTGCCCCTTCCTCCTGCCAGCACTCTGCCTAGCGACAATTCATGAACTGTTTATCTCCCCTTAGTATCATGGCCAGCGGCAGCTATGAATCCTTCGATGCACTATCTGTAAGTTAACTCCTCAGCCAATTATACACATCCTGAATCCCCGTTAGCCTTGGTTCCCAACATCCATCTAGTCAAACATGACACTGATGAGTGGCAGACTAGGCATTTCTCAGTCAGCCCTTGACCGCTAGCTAACTTAGTGACATTTCAAGCCTAAAAACCTCCAGGCAGCCCCTCCTTGGGCTATTTCCCAGTGAATTAAGGGAAATATGCCTGCCAGTAGATAATAAAAGTGCATGTTCCTTTAAGTACTGACCGCTCTTTAACTCTTCCCTAATCCCACCCTTACTCACCTAGTTAGCATAATTGACATCTGATTTACTACTGTAACTCTTTATAACTATACCTATGACATTTCTAAGTTTGCAAGTTCCCTAAGAACTCTTGCCCGCTGTAGAGCACAGCAATAAACTTTTACAATCCTGACTTAAAAGATTGCTTGGGCCCTATGAATTCATTCCAGATTGCCCACTCAGGGACTCTGGTCACTGGAGCCCCTGTAATACCTATCCTTCCCTTGTCACTATCACTTAAGTTTTGAGCCTGAACCATAGAGAAGGCTTAGATTTGTTGGAAAAGAAAGAGGAATAATTTCAGGGGAGGGGGGAGTTGGCTGTTGGCTGGGGGATGGGGAGGGAGTGTTTTTTTGAGGAGGAAGTTAAATTCTTATATCCACTCTGAGCTTTCCCAAGAGTGGGACACTTAGCTTCCTTTCTCTTTTGCCTCCAACAATTTGAAAAAAGAGAGATGTTCCAGCTTATGGATGTGTGCAATTGGTATGTGGTTTTGTATAAAGTCTTCTTAGGTTTTCTGTTGTGTTTTGATCTCTGCCACACCTTTTACCTTGTTTCACCCTGCTGGTAGCTGTTGTCAATTAGGGGGCAGTTTGCAGACCTTGATCATTTTCAAATCAGTTATTTACCAGACTGAGCTGGCCCTACTTTCAGGAATACCCTTGATCAGGTAGAACATGTAGGCTTGAACACACACACACACACAATTAAAGAACAAAATCTGCTAATTGTTAGAAAAGGAGGAGAAGCTAAAACTTCTCCCATTGGAAAAAAAAATGTTAAAGCTTTCTGGTTGCTGATCTGTCCATGAAGGACAGTTGGAGTTTCAGTTCAAAAGAAAAAAAAAAGATGTATTTTTTTTTGTCCTCTTTTAATTACTGCCTGGTCCCCAGGAGACTGAAAAAGGAGGGGAAGAGGGGGGCAGGGAAGGAAGGATCACAATGGAAGAACCTCTCTGGGAAAAAGTTGTGTACTTGTGTACCAATGGTGGCATGTAACATTAATGACAGAGGGTCATTCTAAATACACAGTGCCTGTCAGAAATGACAGGTTCATCACAGCAACTCTTTTGTAGTGGAATATACAACTCCAAAATCGAGCGACAGGGGAAGAAGATGCACAGTGCTACATTAATTGTAATTTAAAGCAAGGAGATTCACAGTGGCAAGCTATGATATGGTATTGAAACAACCCTATGTGCCCAGGGAGCACACAGCTTATATTTAACACTGTAAGACACCATAGGAGATATTTGCAACACACAATCATGGAGTGTCATGTAATGATGAAACTGCAGGCTCAGCTGTAGATTTCCTCCACTTATCAGCTGAAATTCATGATCTTGAAATTATTAGCAGCATTTAGTGGGATTATAGCAACTCCTCTCAGATGTTCTTTACCCCAAAAATAAATAAATAAATACAAAAATATTACTAATGATTTGTGAGTCAGAAGTTACACCCTGAATCAAACAGGAAGAAAAACAAGTTGTTAACAACAACAAAACCCACAAACTGATGCAGAGATAGCACCAATGTTTAATTTTTCCATTAATTAAGATCAGCGGGGGCAGACCAGGTACGAAGACCCAGTGAACAATTCCCCAAGTGACAGAAAATCTGCTTGCTAACACAAATGTCTTTAAACCTGATTCTTTGGCGAGAGCTCTGGAAAGGAAGTGATAGAGCTGCCTGAAGAGCTTTCACAAATGCCTCCAGGTATATTACCCAAGATGCACACCTCAGGGTATTGGGCTGGCATTGCATCTTGTGATGTAATGGGAAAGTTAGAAAAAATGACCCTGCTATTTAAGGATATCTGACATGAGAAAGTGTCAAAAGTACGTCAAAAAGGACTCAAAGCACCTTTCTAACTCTTTCCAGAGAAATGATAGTGATTGGACATGTCACTTTTTCAACTACTTGGTTTAAAAATGAGTCTTTATCATAGAAGAATGCTTTATAAGACCTGTTTGAAAATGATGCTATCATTTTTCCATTTACTATTATTTAATATTTGACAAGTACTAATAATGTGCAAGGAATTAAGTACAATGTATGAAATACAAAATTAGACATGATCATTTGTGAATAATAGAGTTAAACTTTCAATACAGAATACACACACACACACACACACACACACAAAGGGAGGAAGAGAACGAGAGAGAGAAAGAGAGAGAGAGATTTTTTTTTTTTTGCAGTTTTTGCACTTGAGATAAGCATCAGGAAAAAATGTACATTCAAGACACTGCTGGAGAGGCTTTCTTGGTGCTGGGCAGTAAGGAAGGAGGTAGAATAGCCTGGGAAGAGTATTCAGAGGTATGCCTAAAAGCTATCTCTTAGTTTAACATTTTAACTAATTTTATTTGCTAACTAGCTGCTAAACTGAATTGTTTGCAAACTCAGAATGGCAGTGAGGGCTGTCAATTTCTGCCAAATTTCAGAGGCTCTGGGCCCTGCCTAGTTCTTTATACAGTGAATTCCTTTGAAAGGGTCGTTGTTTACAAAACTCTTTCTTCCCTACCCTTTGAGGCCTGTAAAGTATAATTTTCATTGTTTCCCTTTTATAGAAGTGGAAACTGAGCTTTACAATGGATAAGTGACTTGCCTACAGTTACAAGGCTGGTGTTTTATCAAAATTGTATGTGTTATACTTTCTTCCTCTGATCGCTTGTCTTTCACAAAGTCCCTAGTAGTCTATATATGAAAATTATATCTCTTGGAAGGCTATCAAGCAAAAAAATATGTATTATCATTTTAACGTTACACTTAAAAATAAGTATGATGGTATTTCCTAACCTACATAGATACGGTCAGTATGGAAACTCAAGATACAACTAATGTCATTTTCAGATCCTGGGGGGAAAATGTATCAGAAACAGCTACCTGCTCCTTAAGTTAAAATGACAGTACAAAGGTCACCTACGTTGAGACCCTGGGAATAAAGCTGTGGGTCCCAGAAACACGACATTTCCAAGAAAATAAATCAATCTGAATGAACAAATTCAAAGAAATTTGCACATAACAAGCTGTAACAGCTCAAAGTGGTATAATATATATTATGGTCTGGGGATGAGTGAGGGGGGCAGATACCCCTGCTGAGAACCAATGAGATGACAAAGGGAGTAAGAATGCTAGACTTCAAGTCAAGAAGACCTGAGTTTAAATATTCCCTCGGACACCAGTTGTATAACCTCATTTAACCTCTTTCAGCCTCAGTTTCCTCAACCAGAAAATAGGAACAATTATAGCACCCACCTCCCAGGGTTTCTGTGAAGACCAAATGAGATAACATGCACATCACTTTGCAAAACTTAATGTGATACACAAATAATAGCTGTTGTCATGTGAGCAGGTCTTCCCATCTCCGTGCTATGTTAGATGAATTCTGAGACACCATGAAATCATAGAAGGGACAAAAGGGAAAGCAAGAATGACTAGTTTCCCTCTAGACTTAGCTCAAGCTCATGAAACCCCTCAATCTTCCTAGCTGTTTATGTATTCTCCTCAGCAAAAATAAAAAATAAAAATCTTCACCTTGAATACATACACACAAGTTTGTATTTGTATTCTATATGCATATACCCATCTATATTTTGCATATGTAATATACAAAAACATGCTGCCTTGCCTAATGATGTAAACTCCTTGAAGTCAGTGAATATTGTGTGTATAGGTATGTACATATATCCTATATATACATGTGTATATACACATATTATATATACATATATAATAGAGAAAGAGAGAATTTGTTGTTGGGGTATGCCAGTTGAGTATGTGATGGCAATCCTTAATTCCAGTTACAAAATTCATGGCATAAGTTATAAAATTAATATTATCAAAGAAGATGGAGACAATTGTCACAATCTGTGTCTAGGGAAAAGAACTGGAAGGTCAAGACAGTTGAAGAGAAAAGACCAGAAAAGGGCTGATTAGTGAAGAACATTTTTGTTGATTTATGCAAAGAACTGTCTGTCACTAGAGATGGATTCTAATAGTGCTTTATACATTGAAGGAATATAGGATCACAAATTTAGAACTGGATGGAACATTCGAAGGCATAAGTTTTATCATTCATATAAAGAAAATTAAGTCTATAGCGCTTAAGTGAGTTGCCCAAGGTCGGTCACACAGAAAATAGAAGAGCTGGGATCTAAACTGAGGTCCTCTGTCTCTAAATCTAGCACACTTACCACTAGACCCTCACATGGAAGTTGTTAGTGTTGAAAATACTAAGTTTACCTATAGTAAGTTTACCTAAAATAGATCAGCTTAGCTCTGGCAGGTTCTCTAAAACTGGGAAAGATTCAAGCATGGTGCTAGCAAGCAAACTATACATTTGTCTTCTGAGTAATAGCCATTTGTGTTTCAAGAGTATCATCACTACATATATGATGACCAGGGGGCTTCCCCACCCATCCACTGAAGGCAATTTATGCAGATCATATGTTACTATATAAGGGGAGGGGGATTATATGATTTGCATTATTGAGTGTATACACTGATGAAATCACAGATCTTTGAAGAAAAGTAGTATTAGTAAAGGAAGTAGAAGGGAAGCAAATTATACTGAATTAATTAGAATGTTAACAATTAACTTGAATATTTTCATTGATTAATGCCACAGTTCGAAGTTCCACTTCCTGTATAAAACCATACTTAATGTCTGTGAGAAACACACTTGTGGGGATCACAGGACTTCCCAGGCAGGGTCAGGGAGTTAGCCCAGATGAGCTTCTGCTGTCTACTGCTTCTCTGGGTACCCTTAGAAAGATCTATGTAATATATCCCTTAACAGGGCATACCCCTTCTCACTGAAAGAACTCAGAAACAGAGTGGTCAGAGGAAGGCATTTTTTATGCTTTCAGTGAGGAAGTGGGATGGTGATGTCTAGAAACACCCACACTGGTACAGAAGCAGGAGTGAGGTTATACAGTCCTGCCCTTCCTGTTAGAGTTAGGGTTACTTCCGATTCTTCATATTCCTCACTTTATTTCCCTACGTGCCCTCTTTATGCAGGCAGATGTGGTAGTGAGGATATTTGTTACCAGGGCATGACCTCTAGGGTCCCAAGCTGTTTGTCACACCCCACCTTTCTAGTTGCCACTGGTGCCAGGATGGCCACTGCCTTAGTAAAATAAGATAAGTGGGCTTCCTCAGAGCTATCGATTGTCTCCCCATAACTTTTGTGGGAGCAAAACAAGATACCACAATATCCCCTCTTACAATGTCTAATGCCACAATTCCCTAAAGATATTCATTATATGCTCACAATCTCCCCTCTAACCTAGCAACACTCCCACTTTCCTCCTCCTTTGCCCTTCTGGACTTTTGGGCAGGCCATCCTCTTTGCATGAAATAATGATCCTCCTATTCACCCTGTCATCCCCTTTGTATCATTTAATACTCTGTTTGTAACTTTGTTTATTTTTACAGCTTTTCCTTATGAAAGCAGGATTTGTTCCTAATAATGATAGTTCACATTTCTCTGTTGCTTTTAAATTGACAAACTCCTTTCTTCATAACCACTCTGAGCTAGGTAATGTAAGTTTTGTTGCAGCTAGATGGCTCAATGGAAAGAGTTCTGAACCTGGAGTAAGGAAGTCATGAGTTTAAATCCTACCTCAGACACGTACTAGGTATGTGACCCTGGGCAAGTCACTTTACCTCTGTTTGCCTTAATCCGCTGGAGAATGAAATGGCAAACCACTATGGGATCTTTGCCAAGAAAATCCCATGGACAGTGTGGTCCATGGGGTCAGGAAGAGTAATATATGACTGAATAACAACTGAAAAATGAAAGTCTTATCCTTATTTTATATGTGAAGAAAATGAAACTCTGAGAAATTAAGTGATTTGCCCATAGCAAATGTTGGAGTTGAGATCCAATTCCATGTTATCTCCTTCTACTGTACAATATTGTCTCTCTTCACCATTAATCCCACCTATATCTATGGTGGCATGTGTCCAGCATGGTACAACTGGGAATAGATGAGAGAGAGAGAGGGAGAGAGAGATGTATGTGTGTATAGTTCATGGCCAGTGGGGGAATTTGTTTAGCTTGACTATATAGATTTTTAATAGAAGTTTTGTTTCTATTTCAGTTGGGGAGGATGAAGAAGAAATGAGAAAGAAAAGGTCAACTTTTATTCATTGAAAAAAAATTTGAATGAATTTTTAAAATTCATTTAACTCAAGGTCACATACAAAAGATATTTATTGGTGTGTTGTGTATATTAGCTTCTATTCATTGACCTTGTCTCCCAAATTAGATTGGGAGACTCAGTTTTACAACCACAAGTTCACTCTTCTTTGTAATTCTATAGTAGCTAAAACAGCATTCATAGACGATGTGCTCTTATATTGATTCAACAACCCTTTTCTTAGCACTTACGACATGTAAGATATTGTAGTAATTGCTGTGAGAATGTAAGTAGGAATTCGATGTGGCTCCTGACTTCAAAAATTCAGATCTGTGATTTTACTGACATTTAAAACTTCTAGTTATTGAAATTGTCTCCATCACTGCAGCTTAGCAACTCATCAACCAACTATTCATTAAGCATATATTAAGTGCCTACTATGTGCCAGAAACTATATTAGGCAATGTAGAAAGACCAAAAAAAAAAATGGAAACAATCCAAGACTTAAGCAGCTCACATTATATAGTCATAGAAAATGAACTACAGTCATTGATTCTTGGTCACACACCTAATGTCAGAGGCAGGAATTGAACCAAGGTCTCTTAACTCCAAACTCTCTAACTTCTGTGCTATATTGCCTTTCATAATGGTAACCAAAATGATTTTATCTGGTAAATAAGATGAAATTCTGTAGTTCTTTTTTATATACTTCTACATTCCCTCTATCCCATTTCTTTTAACATTTTCTTGTTCTCACATTTTAAATTTCTTTTTTCTGGTTACCATTTATTAATTCTTGCAATAATGTATCACCTCCGCTGTCTCCCTACAAGGAGCCTAGACCCTGCCTATGAGTCCCGTGGCTCTGATAGACTAGGTTTGCTTTATTTTTCTGGGTCCCAGGCCTACATTCCACATTTTCTCATTACCTTGGGAAGGAAAGACCTTAAGATTATGTCACATAAAGTTGGATTGAAAGAACTGAGGGATATTTAACCTAAAGAAGAGAAAATGGAGGGGAGACATTAGAACTGTCATTCAATAAACAAAGGTATATCAAGTGAAGAAGTGTTAAGAGTAGTTCTATTCAGACCCAGAGCATGGAAATATGAAGGGTGAAGGGTAGAAGTGTGGAAGTGCCTGCTCTAATGGGCTGGAGAGATTTTTGAATTTTAAGTGTAAGTTATTTATACCTAAAAGAAAAAAAAATCAGCAATTACTACAAATCAGGACTTGATTTATTATATTTTAATTGCCTAAACTTAAGAAAGTGTTAATAATGCAGATTAAATTTAAAAGTGTGAAATCATACATTTCTGTTGGAGAGCCCAGTTGTCCAGTTGACCAGCAAACCCCTAACTGTAGGACATTGTGGAACAGGGGAATGAAAAAAGGTCTAGATCTAGAGGTAAAGTAACTGGGTTAAAATTTTGATTTTTCTTCTTACTGTGTGACTTTGTGAAAGTCCCTTATGAATGAGACAGTATAAACTTCTCAGGTAGTATTCTAACATCTAGACAGATTTGTACCAAAGACTTAACAGACTGGGCTAGCAGCCTTACTTCCCTGGTCATAAGTTGAAGTTTTTGCTAAGCTAAGCTAATGTGTAGGAGGGGAAAGTACAGACTTTTCATATCTAACCACAGGCCCAGATGTCCCAAGCTTGTTTCCACTGATCATCATACCTTTACAAATACAAAATTGGAAATCCTGTTACAAAACTCTGGACAGGTCACCATGTTCTAAAATTCCCATGATTCATAAAATATTGTCTGCTTTCATATCTGTATTGACACTGCTAGACATGTATCTTCTGCTTTCATATCTATTTTGATATTGCTGACATTTTATTTGCTGTATAAATGGATTTTTATGGTCAGAATTAGACTTTGAGCCTAAGTTCCTGATTGATAAGAATGAAGGACAGGGAGGGGGGAAAGGGGTGGTCTTTTGTGTATGTAACCAAGCTTTACATTCTGTATTTTGGGCCTCTCTCACCAGACTGCTTCTGGTGACAGTTTGTTTCCCTGAAGAAACCTCTGAGTTATTGAATTTATTGGGCAAGGGTCTTTTGTCCCACACACTTATTATCTTTAGACTTTCATTTCCTCATCTGTAAAATGAGTGACTTGGAGTGGTTGACCTCTAAAATCTCTTCGAACTCTAAATCTACGATCTTATAATATTACAAAGAGGCAAATTTTGCATCAGTGAAGGAAAAACTTCCTGAAAATTGGAGTTATGCAAAAATGGATAGGACCTCTTTGGGAGTTAGTGCTTTTCACCCTACTGGAGGGAAGGAAGGAGAGAGGCAGAGAAATAAGAAAAGAAAAGGAAAGGAAAGGAAAGGAAAGGAAAGGAAAGGAAAGGAAAGGAA
>NW_027185616.1:23330678-23361817 GCF_028583685.1 Petaurus breviceps papuanus
GGAAAGGAAAGGAAAGGAAAGGAAAGGAAAGGAAAGGAAAGAAAGGAGGAAGGAAGGAAAGAGAAAGAAAAAAGGAAGAGAGGAAGGAAGAATGGAAGGAAGGAAGGAAGGAACAAAAGTTAGAAAGGAAGGAAGGAAAATAGAAAACAAGTGTTTACTAAATGCCTACTATATACCAAGACCTTTACAAATATCATTTCATTTGATCCTCACAAGGACTCTGGATCATAAGTGATTTTGTCCATTCAGTCAGGGAAACTGAAGCAAACAGTATTTAAATGATTTACCCAGTGCTATAGATAGTAGGTGGCTGAAGTCAAATTTGAATTTAGGTCTCCCTCACTCCTTGCCTAGAGTTCTAGCCACTGTGCCACTTAGCTACCTACCATTTGTCTGTTGTTTTATAGAGGGAAATCATGTTCAGATATGGTAGGACTATATGACCTCGGGTTCCTTCCCATCCTGAGATTCCATTATTTCTTTTCTTTTATTTTTAAGGTCTCTTCTTTCTTTACTTCCTTTTTGAAGCATTTTTCAGGTTTATTTTCTATATCTCCTTTTCAGCATTTTCTTACTTCTTTTCTTCCATATTTAGCTTTTTTCCATTTCTAGTTATTTCATTTTCAGTTTTACAGGGAAATTTTTTTTTTACGGTAAGTTCACTTTAGATCCCTCATGTGCTATTATTTTTGTGTTTCCCTATTTAAATTATTCTATCCTCACTTATTCTGTGAGTTATGAGCATTCATAAACATGGATTAAATACTTTTCAGAAAATGTAATATACATGTAAATGTATACACTAAAAATATTTTGTGGTAATGTGCTGTATAAAGTAAGAAATTGCAGTAATTTTGCTTTTGAAAACAAATTGGGCTTCCCAGTATCACACAGCTGTTTGTAGTGCTGGTCCTGTTCCCACAGAAGCAATACCTTACAATCATTTTGTTAAAACTTCAGTTCATCTGCCAAAAGTTGAGAGAACCCTTGAGCCCATCTTAATGTAAGAGGGAATATCATGGTATCTTATTTTCCTCCCACAAGTTATTAGAAGATAATCAGTAGCTGTGGGGAAGCTAGCCTATCTTATTCTACTAAAACAATGGTCATCCTGGCACCAGGGGGACCTAAAGCCTGGAGGTCATGCCCTGGTCACAAGAAAATATTTTATGATATTATAAATTACCAGTCTCAAAATTGACTTGCAATATCTTTAATCTATGAATATTAGGTTTTTATGACAATTTAAAACACAGATTTTGCTAATCTTACATGAAGGACAAAGGAAAAAATGCCCAGAGGACTGAACAAAGTCGGTGATATTATAGAAAATTCATATGGGCTCCAAGATCACAAATAAATACAATTGCAATATAAAAGGATCTATACCTGATGGGATACTGGCTCTGGGAAACCCCTTGAACTCTGAATCTTCCCTCTAGATAAGGCATGTGACTGAGGCTATAAGCCTTTCATTATAGCTAGATCCAAATCTCTTACTCTTACCAGCCTAGCCCTCCATTATCCATCTTCCCCCCCACCTCATCCTATCAAAATATCTATATACAAATCTGTTACCCTTAAATTAGCCTTAGCCCTCCATTGTCTATCATTTCCAGGTATCCTCCAGCTTCTTCCCACCCTTAATCTCATTACTAGATTCTGACCTCATTTGACTCCTCCTCAAGACCCTCCCCAAACTCCTCCTCTAGACCCCCCCTAGGACCCTCCTGCAATATTTCTGTATATAAACTTCATCTTGCCATGAAGGGGCCAAAACTTATCTAGCACAGACTCATTTTGTGTCATATTTTTCTGGCCTGCTTGTCCAATACAAGCATCTCAGACACCTAGGCTCCTTAAGTGTCTACCCATTAAAGTCGAATCTTTAATCTTTAAATTTTGCTTTTCTTTGGCTGAGAGAAGACTGGAGTTGAATTCATTTGGCAGGTCCCTCCATGTTGGTGTTGTGTTGTCTCGATTACCCCTAATCTAAATCTTAAATTTCGACATATCTAGGGAGGAAACCAGGTCCTGAAGGTGGAGTATCAATAGGGGGGGGGGGGCAGGGTGATAGAGTAGAAAGAGGTGGTTGAAGGCTATAGTCTTTGTACATGTTCCCTGTTAGATCTCTGCTGTAAATTACCTCTTTCTACTCTTTCACCCAGCCCTGGACTTCCAGCCCTCCAGGGTCTGTTTCATGCCTTTCCCAGGGTCTGCCTTCTCAATTTCCTCCACTTGCTGTCTGCCCAACCTCCATATGATCTAGAGCAGGATTGGGGAACTTGTGGCCTTGAGACCACTTGTGGCCTTCTAGGTCCTTAGCTGCAGCCTTTTGATTGAGTCCAAATTTCACAGAAAGGATTCAGTCAAAAAGGGCCACACTTGAGGACCTAGAGGGCCACATGAGTCCTTAAGGCCATAGGTCCCCCCCCCTGCTTTGGAGTATCAGGGAGCCATGCCTTGAGAGATGGAACAAACCACCCCCTTTCCTGGAGCAGCAACACCCAAGATGTTCACATCTCTGCACCACTTTTCTGCCCTGAAAACTAAATTTGCCTCAGTTACAAGAATTCTTATGGCTATAAATATAGATCTCAATTTATTGTTTCAGAGGTGCAATCTCAATTTCTGTATGATTGATTCTGAACATATTAATGAGAAGCCTATTAAGACTTTTGCACTGCTCAGAACAGAATAAACTCATGTTTTCCATCCTAGTACAAAGGTGAATGAAATGAAAGCAATTAGTTTAACATGAAGTAGCAGCTTAGTTACCTTTTCACCTTTAATATGTATTATGAAAATCATTTCCTAGAACTCACAGAAAGTAATTTCACCTGGAAATAAAGGGAAACAAAAAGCATCATCTCCAAGAGTTTAGTAACAAACAGTTGACAGAGAACTGACTGGACCTCACCTGCTTCTGGTTTCCTGGCCAATGAATTTCTGGGGCTGACCAGACATTGTCACTTCCGGTCTCTGATTATTTTGTAAATCTCCCTAGCTCTCCCCTCCAGAGATTCCCAAGCTTTCTTTATGGACTTTTGCTTGTTATGCAGAACAACATATCTGGTGAAAGTGTGACTTACCTAACCCCTCCCACCTATGACCTCATCTTCTTTTCTGCCTTGGAACCCTATATAAACCCTGTTCCCAGCCCCCACCTCCCCACCCCCAGGTGCTACACCTACTCACCCAGATTAAAGACTTCCATTTTATTGTATTGATTATTTTCATTAAAAGTCAGATTGACATTAGCAAGATTTAAAATTTCCCCAAAACTTCTTTTGTAGTGGTGTCCAAAACCAAATAGCAGCAGGTTGATAAAGTCAACCTGAATACCATATAATAGTGCATTCAGTTGGAATGATATTATGATCTCTTCCAAAAAACAAAACAAAACAAATTTTTATATGCTTTAGGTGTCTGTGAGCTTGTGAGAGCTAAAAGATGGTCTATCAAGTATTCTATTGAGAATTAGTTATGACATAGTATTAAATACTTGTAGAACTTTATCAGCTCTTCCTTTGAAAAGTAGGTCCACCTCGTTGACTGAAATGTATAATGTTTGAGACTGACTTTAAATTCAAACTTCTAAAACAAAACTCATTAGTGTACCTCGAAACCCACCCTTCTTCCAGATTTTCTTGTTTTTGTCCAGTTCATCATGATTTTTCTAGCCACCCATATTCACAACTCCAAAATCATCCTCAAATCAATCTCACTAGCCCCATAGAGGCAATTAGTTGCCTAATTTCCCATCTCTTGAATATGTCTCCATCACTTCACTCACATGGCTACCATCCTAATTCAAATCCTTATCACTTCTCACCTTGAATATAATAATATTCTCTCCCACCTGAACATCCATACAGCTGCAAAGTTATCTTCTAAAGATGATCTGACCATGCCAGCATTTTCCTTAATTACCTACCTCTAGATGAAAATACAAATTTATTTATTTGGCATTTAAGGCTCTCCACAAATAGGCCCAATCATACCTTTCTGGTCTTCTTGCACGCTCTGGTCCCTTTTCTTTTTGTTCTTTACCCATGACACCCCATCTCATCTCCATGCCACTGGCCCAATCTGAAATGCTCTCCCCCTTCACTACTTGGAATTTTTGGTTTCCTTCAATTCTCAGTTCAAGTGTCCCCTTCTGTATAAGACCTAGTTCTGATCCATTCCCCCTACTCTTGAACTGCTAAACATTGTTCCTTCCCCCCAAGGTTATCTTGTATCTGCTTTCTATGTGTTTTGTGTATGTGTCTTTATATTTGAAATACTCAGCACAGTGCCTAGCACATAATGTTGTGCCTGCTTTTCCCCACCCCCCTACCTCAAGGAGGTAGGGGACTGCCTGGTCAGCTCTGCCCTCCCACACTGGGTCCCTGCCCTTTCCCCCAGTCAGCTCATCTGCATAGAAGTGGGTGGGCTTCTGGGTCAGGAAAGAGAGTTTCAAGGTGTGTACTGACCAATCACTGCTTATATAAGGCCCCCTTTATAAACTGAGGTTCTGCCCCAGATCGAGGTTGTTGCGGGCTGCTGCTACTGCAATTGCTGTACCTGGGAGGGGTAGTAACTGCTCAGTCCTTCATGTTGGCTGGTCAACATGGTGTTTTAGTAAAAGGTCCATTCTAAAATTATTACTTGGGTCTTGCTGGCATTAACTGATGTACAGCAATAGAAGTTGCCTAATAAATAATTGAAAGTTTTCTGTATTGGTTTTTTGTTTGTTTGTTTGTTTGTATCTCAGGAACTCTTATTTCTGGTACCATGTTAAGGCAGAAATTGAAGGTGTTAAAGGTCAATATTAAATCTGAATACAAACATGGCATTGAGTAACTTCTAAAGCAGCCCCATAGAACTCTACTGTTCCATGGAACAAAGTTTGAAAATGAAATATCTTTTCTTTCCTTTATTTATTCATTCATTTATTTATCTATGTCTTTATTTTGCAGAGGTGGGGAACTATGAGTTTAGAATTGCACAAATATTCTCAAATATCTAATATGTTGATTGGTTTTACTTAACTGACTTCTTTCTTTTTAATACAGGATGACATACTGAGTATGGAGAAGGAAGGGATATATTCAGAAGTAAAAATGATTTTTTTAAAAAGATATTAATTTGTTTGAAAAAGAAATGCTTTTCCTCAACATGACTAACATGGAAACATGTTTTGTGTGACTTCAAACGTCTAATAGGTATCATATTGGTTACCTTCTCAACAGGCATGGGAGGGGCTGAAGAGAGGGAGAAAATTTGGAATTGAAAATTTAAAAATGAATGTGGGAAAAAGAAAAATAAAGGATGTCAATGTTTTAAGCTATAGACCCGAGGTGAGTAAATGTTACAGAATTGGATGTCACTAGATATGTTGATACCATTGGCAGGCCTAATGCACAGTCAGGGAAGATCCAAAGTGGTAATAAAAAAAGAAAAAGTAACTACATGGGAAGGAATAAATGATGGGAAGGGAAGAGTAAAGAAGAGAGTGCAAAAGAGGAAAATAGGTACCATATATGCAAGAGAAGTAAGGTCCGACTCACAATTGCTTCCCATGTCACTCACTGGTACCCATTCCCCAGACTGTCATATCCTTTCCTTTGACTTCATCTTCCTTTCTTACTGATGACTGACATGTAAAATGGAATAAAGAGATTTAGAGAGGTTATCTTTTCCTTTTTCCTTTAGTCATTTTGTGAAAAAGAAACAAAACAAAAGGGAAAAAAAAACATGAAAAACAACAAAAAATGTGAAAATAGTATGCTTCAATCTGCAAACTCCATAATTCTTTCTCTGGAGGTGTGTAGCATTTTCCATCATGAGTCTTTTGGAATTGTCTTCAATCATTGTATTGCTGATAAGAGCTAAGTCAATCATAGTTGATCATAGCACAATGTTGCTGTTGTATACAATTTTCTCCTGGTTCTGCTCACTTTACTCAGCATCAGTTCATATAAGTCTTTCCAGGTTTTTCTGAAATCTACCTGCTCATCATTTCTTTTAGCACAATAGTATTCCATGACATTCATATACCATAACTTGTTCAGCCATTCCCAAACTAATGGGCATTCCCTCAATTTCCATTTCTTTGCCACAACAAAGAGAGCTATTATAAATTTTTGTACATGTAGATCTTTTCCCCTTTTATGATCTCTTTGGGATACACACATAGAAGTGGTATTTCTGGATCAAAGGGTATTCATAATTTGATTATCCTTTGGGTGTAGTTCCAAATTGTTCTCCAGAATGGCTGGATCAGTTCACAACTCCACCAACAATGCATTAGTGTCACAGTTTTCCCACATCTTCCCCAACACTTATCATTTTCCTTTACTGTCATATTAGCCAAACTGATAGACATGAGGTGGTATGTCAGAGTTATTTTAATTTGTTTATTTCTAATCAATAGTGATTTAGAGTATTTTTAATATGATTATAGATAGCTTTAATTTCTTCATCTGAAAACTGCCTGTTCATATCCAAAAAGTTTTTTGTTTTTGGTTTTTTATAAGTAGTTCTAGTATGTTATTGAATATTGAAGTTGAACCATAAATTACCAGGGTAGTCCTAATACACATAGAGAAACAAAAATATACATACAAATATACTCAAGGTAATTTACATATTTGCCTTTTTTCTGTCCTCATGACTATTAAGAAAGAATAAGTAAAGTATAAAATGGTGTCTTCCATTTGGAAGATCTACCCATCCAAGTTGTATGCCTTGAAAAACTATCAATCTAAATACGTATTATTTTTAAAATACTATGTTTTTTAAAAATATACTACTCAGTAAAGTATGGGATTCCATTGCCTTTGTCTTACAATAGTTTTTCCAAATAATTTTCATTTTCTTTAATTTGTTGATCTTTTTTGTCCATCCTCAGACTCTAACATCTCAGTACCTAATGAATTTTGGAGAAGTAGAAATGGCACTAAAGACAACAAAGAAGGAAAAGCTTGTAACAAATGTAGAGGAAATTTATACTGGAGTTGACACAATTGCAAGTGTGAAGGAATATCATATTCAGATGAAGAAGAAGACATCAAAGATGTTAGGGGGTGTAGCAGCAAGCACCCCAGTGTCCCTAGGGTGGCTGCCAACACAGGTTCTTAGATCTGCTTTGATAAAGGAAAGCAACTCTAAATGGATTAACAAGCTTACTTTAATCAGTCAAACATAGATCGTTTACCTAGTTCAGGGGAAAAAGGTCAGCACCCTGAACTTCAGAATACACAGACAGAATTGTCAAGACAGAGAAACAGATCAAGTAGACAGTTTCCAAACTGTCCAACCATTACATCCATACCAAATCAACATCTGGGTTTCAACATCTGGGTTTTTCAAAGCTGAGGGGGGGGCTCTCAACAACGGCTTCCCAGAATACAGATCAAATCACAGAACACTTCTCAAAGTGAGCCCCAAAACAAAGCTGCACATCAGGGCTTATATAGCCTTCTCCTGGCTCAGAGAATATAACAACCTTATTGACTCACTGGCCAATCAAGAAGTATCTACTGAAAAACAAGCCTCCCACCCCAGGCTCCAGGTGCACTTTAGTCTAAGGGCAGGGAAGATCTTAAAATTTTATATTCCCATTACAGGGGGAGGGAGAATCTCAGACCTTATTAATGCCAAAAACAGTGACCCAGAGAATATAGCTACTGACTTTTATGACTGCTCTACTATTTATACAAAATATTTATGAGTTATTTATACATAAATCAAGAACATCTTTGCTGAAGGTATTTTTTGGGAACCAGGAGACTCTTTACACATTCATATATGTGACAGTTAAAAAATGGACCATATCTTTACCATTTCACAATTGACTGAAGTTGCAAACAATACCAAATCTCACTGGATATATTATTTATTGATTATTTTGAAAGATTTTACTCTATAGAGTAAAACGTTGCCTTACAAATTCTTTTTTAATCTTGTTGTATGCAAATATTAATATCATTTCAAATTCCTCTAAAGATATCAGGATAGAGATTGGGACTTTACCTGTGATTTCACTAACATAGGAAACTCCAAGTAAAGAAACTTCTTCCCTCAATATAGACCAACACTGTCTCTGTGATTTGCAATCTTAGGCCTAGGCTATACCCAAATCACAGAGGATAAGTAACTTGCCTGGGATAACATAGTATGTTTCAGAGGTGGGACATAAGCAAGTGTTTTCCTTGCTCTTCTACTTACTATACCACCCTGATCCAGAGGCAGAGGCTGATTTGAAGAGGGATTTCCTATGGATGATGACATCTTCCTGGTGTTTCTGTTTGCAGATCACATTATGCTGATTGAAATTGGTGCCGTACTATCACAGAGCCTCCAGAAAGAGATATATTATCATTCTGACGAGCTTGGCCTGAACATCCACACAGGAAATTGTAATGGTAAGGGAATTTGAAGATATTCTCTGCCCCTTAATGGGCCTTACTTGGAGCCCAACAAGAGAAGCTTGCTTAGGGAAAGCTTGTCTTTTAGGAAGGCCCACATCTTTTGTTACTTTGTAATTAAGCAGTGGGTCATGAAGGTTATGATGTTCTCTAACCCTGGAGAAAGCTATGTATACTCTGAGGTGAGGTTTTGCTTTGGAGCTCACTTATGGGAAGAGTTGTGTGATTTGGCCAGATGAGACTCTGGGCAGCTGTTGAGCCTCCTGGTTTTGAAAACCCAGATGTTGGTGCTTCTCTCTCTGGTAACTAATTATATATGTATGTCATAGTCAGACAGTTAGAAGCCCTGTCTCTTGGTCTGCTGAACTGTGTTATTTTCTCTGTCTATATTTTTGTCTGCTTATAATTTTTGTTGTATTCTCTGAAGTTCAGGGTGCTGACTTTTTCCCCTGAACTAAGTGAATGATATATGTGTTTGATTAAAGTAAGATTGTTAACCCTTTTTGAGTTGCTTTCCTTTAGAAAAGCAGATCGAAGAACCTATGCTAGCAGCCATCCTGGGTATGCTAGGGTGTTTACTGTTACAGCAGTGCCAAGTAGATGAAGCATAACAATTTCCCAGGTTACTATATACATTTGGATGCAAAGTCTATATCAGAATTTCCCAACTTTTGTTGGGTCTTGAAACGTAGTAAAGTATATAAACCCCTTCTCAAAATATTATTTTTAAATGCATTAAATAAAATACATAGAATTTCAAAGGAAATCAACTCTTTTGAAATATAGTTATCAAAATATGGATTCTTTTAAAAAAGTTCACGGACTCCAGATTAAGAAACTCTGACTTAGAAAGCTTATCCATCAGTACACAAATTAGGGACAGAACATATACACGGACAGTAAGCTGATCCCAGAGTTTACCTGGAGTAGAAAATGGGCTCTATTGCCTTCAAGTAAGTGCAAAGCTCCTTTCCCAGGAAAATCAAGGTCCATATTTTCATTAAAATGTTTTTACTGTTATTACTATAATGTAACAGTGAAACATTAAAGATATTTTAAATGACTATGACACAAAGGTCAATGGAAAGGTGTATAGGGATGCATGAAAAGACTTTAACATACAACTAATGAGAAATTTTGAAGAAAAAGGAATAAAATATACCATCAGGGAATAATAAGTTGTCAACTCTTGAGATATCACCAAAAATTGAGGCAGGCCTCCAGTACAGTGGGTAGATCCAGTAGGGCAAACTTGTGAGATTCAGATAAGAGGATGGGTTTCAGCATGCATCACTAGAATGAATTTCTAAATCAATGAAAACATAAATCCATTTAAACTTTTCAGTAACCTTCAGGCATTGTGTTACCTCTGTTAACTTTACTTTCTACTCTTTCATTTCCAGTGGCTGTTGCTCTGATTAAACATTCACAGTTTATTAACATTTTCTGTGTAACCAAAAGTGGAAAAAAAAAACTCATACCATGATTCGGTATTCTATCATTCACTAGCAAAAACAAAAACAAAAACCTAAAAGTTTTCCTGTTAAGTTTCTTTTAAATTCAATCTCTTTTTCTAGAGTTAACTTCTCTAATATCACATATATATGTTCATATAATTTTTTATATTCCTTAATGATCTGTCCTGATTCCCACTTTTTATGACTTTCCCACATACTTTTCCAATTTCTCTTTAGCTCTAGATGTAGTCAGCAGCATCTTGTTACCGTTAATTAGCAAAAAGAAAAAAAAATTTGTTTTCTGTTACCTGTTTTTTAAATTCAATCTCCTTTTCTGGATTTAGCTTTCCTAATGACATATGTATGTGTGTATACATATATATCATGTCATATTATATTATGTTACATTTTGTTAATGTTATATTATATTGTTACATTATGTTAAGTTACATTACGTTATGTTATATAATAATTACATTATAAATAACCATACATTATACAATATATTATATTACATTATATTATAGTATGCTATATTATGTTGTATTGTATTGCATTACATTACATTATATTATATTATATTGTGTTACATTATGTTACATTACATTATATTATATATACATAAGTGTGTGTATGTATACCTGTTCATATAAATTTCTTATATTGGCAAGGAAAATTGGCAAGGAGGACAAAAGCTGAAAATAGTCAATATTGCAGGGGTTGTGGAAATTTAGGAGCACTAGTGCATTGTTATTAGACATAACTAATTTAGGAAACAATTTAGAATTATGCAAATAAGCTAGTAAATGCCCATACCATTTGGCGCAGAGATTCCACTACTAGGTTTATACCCCAAGAAGTCCATTAATAAGAAAAATGTCCTATATACATCAAAAATTTTATAGCAGTACTTTTTTTTATAATAGCAAAGAATTAAAACTAAAGTAAATGTCATAGGTGGGGCAAATAGTCAATATTAGAAGTCCTCTAAATTAGCTGAAGGATAGTAGCTGTTAATTTTAGCTCCTTCTCTTTCTATTGGTGATAAATAGGCGTGGCTGGGGATAGGGAGAAAAGGGCCCTGGGGTGGGAGATCCTTTTGCTTGGCTCCCAGTGGATGGACTTTGGGTTAAAAATCTAAATGGAACAATAAACACAAACTAATATAGAATTTCCTCAGATTGATATATATATATATGTGTGTGTGTGTGTGTGTGTGTATGTATGTATGTATATATGCACACAATACATATACACATATATTAAAATGTACATATATATTTATATATAAAAGACAGTATTAGTTCTAACATACAAATTCAGGCCACTTTAAAAATCCAGAGAAGTACATTCTATTTTGATTGTTTTAATGATGCAAAAAAAGCACATCATCCTAGGTATAATCCTATGGTCTTTATTCAATATAAACAACTTTTCTATTTTTTGTAATGTTCAGAAAATGTAAGCTCAATAACCGTAAATTTGATACATATTTGCTTATGGAATAACTGACTTAAAAAAGGATCACAAAATCAAAGTCCAAAACCTTGTACTAACATTTCCATTCGTCATTTTCATTGCTTGCATCACATTGTGACTATTTGTTCCCTCATGTGTGCTTTGGGGAAATAATGATGTCAAATATTTTAGAATCAAAATTTAAACTTGACTTCATGGAGTATGGAGCATGGACTATTCCTTATTGCAATGAGTCCAAATTACTGTTGAGCATATCATAGAATCATATGTTTAGAGCTAGAAGGGACTGCAAAGGCCATCTAGTACAAAATCCCCATTTTACAGATGAAAAAACTGACTCCTTGAATGGATGGTGGAAGTACCTGAAGCTTTGTATTCCTTCTACTTCCATCAACTTCTTACTCATCCGAATAAATGATCATCTTACTCATTGAAGTAAATGATCATCCTAAGGATGATCTTTGGAAAGTTTCTTTTGGAAAGTTTCTTTGCAAAAGTTTTGGAAAGTTTCTTTTTGGAAAGTTTCTTTGGAAAGATCTTTTGGAAAGTTGGATGGTCTTTGGAAAGTTTCCTTGTTCTCAGAGAAATATCTACTCAAATGAGCTAATGCACTTCCCCCAGTCATAAAGTGAAGGGTTAAGTGACTGAAATGTTCCCTATACAGTTAGATATATCTTTTTGTTGGTTGGTTTTGCTTGAGTTTTTCCTTCTAAGATTGAAGGGTTGAATGGTGTATGTGATAGGGAGACATCTATAATGAAATGCATATGGTGAGAAAAAGAAAACCAAAAGGAATAAAAAAATGAGTGATGTTTATATGAGGAGGGTTAATATCTTAATGGGGAAGTCAGACACTCAGTTTTTCCACATTACAGAGAGGGGGAAAATTCATTTAAGTTATCCATTGTTCCATTAAACTTCTTTCTACAACCCATTTTTTGATGCATTTTCCTTTTCCAATCTACTGGAAATCTTATGCTCAAACCCTAGAGGCATCCCCTACTTTCTTTAAAAAGCTCTCATAATAGTCTGTTTAATCAGGCAGGAAATTTCTCTCACTGTCCTATTCCTTCCTGGGCTTAATTTCCTCCTTCTTTCCCTATGGCCGTAAGCAATGAGTTTACTTATTGATGTTTATATTTTTCCAAAAATGGGGGATTTTTGCCTCCTCTGGAGGGCTATAAGATGGGATCAGAAGTAGGACATTTGTTTTCCCATGGAGAAGCCTGATGCATGTATAGTAATAGCTTGTCACCCAGGTAAAGGCATCAAGTGGTGTACACTATATCAATGCATGCCAGGAAATGGTGAGCCATGAGAGTGGTTTAATTATCCATGTGGTATATTTCAGCCACGCACTAACTAGGCTGAAGGAAAACTTTTCTCCACCTTCAATCTTCAATACAATAAGTCGTATCTTCTCCAGGGGGGGTCTAGGGAATATAAAAAGAGGCCAGCATAAACCCTAAAAAAAAATTTGGCCCAGAATGATCCCAAAAGCTCTATGAGTTTTCAATAAGATAAAATTCATTCCAAAATTATTCCAAAATAGATTGCATGGCTACAGATTTCCCAAGATAAGACCAGTTTAGGTATGGCATTAGGGCTCCCAAGGATGCCTTTGGAATATAACCTACACCCAGTTTTTCAAACAAAGATACTTAATCTTTTGTGACATGTACCCTTTTGACAGTCTGACAAAATGTATGGACCCATTCTACGACTAATGTTTTTAAAAGCATATAATAAAACAGATAGGATGATGTTGAAATACAATTATGAAAATAGGGAATACAGGTTACCAACCCTGCTATTCTACTTTCATACTTGGGAATGAATCCAACCTTTATTTTGCATAAAAGTAATCTTTTATCCACACACTTGTTGACTCCATAGCACATCACATCCCAGTGAGAGTCAAACTAGTGTACCCCTAAATAATTTTCATTATTCCATTTTAATTAACGGTTTCTGATTCTGGTAAATAGGAACTAATGGGTGAGGTGGAAATGGCGGAAATGTTTGGAGGCTGTAACCCCAGTCCTCAATATTTGTAATAGATGAAGAAGAGAACCATAGGCATACCTTTCCATGCACCCTAGATGTTCAAGCAGATATCCAAAAGTTTTTAGATAAAAAAAGAGGAAAATACACTTCAGAAGAAGGGCAATCTCTCAGGAATGAAACTCTAGAGCAATTTCAATGAATTGTCATGAAATAAAAAGGCAGATTTGGCATAGAAGAGGGGAAGCAGCTAAAAGGTCAGTGTGACTGAACTATGCTCTTGAATGAATTCTTTTTTTTTTCAGAAGACATAAAACAATGAAAGCAATGACAAGCAACTGTAGATGACCACAAAAGGCTGGCAAGACACTAGGAGAACAATTTGGGGAATGCTACATGAGCTGAGCTTTGCAATAAATTCCAAAAACAAATAAAAAGGGGATTTAAAAAAGTTAATTTAGGGTAAAGGAGAGCATCAGAGATGGAAGGCTGCCTGTGCTTGGAATGGGGGCTTAAGAGTGGGGACGGTAATGGATAAAGACAAGAGGACATATTTGTTTAGCTTCTATTTTGTTTCTGTTCTCTCTATCAGGAAGAATGATCTTAGGACAAGACAGAAAAAGAACGAAAATGGTTAAGAAGGCACTGAAACCTAAGACACAAGAGGAGACGGCAGGCAAGCCCTTAGCTGCTTTCAAAAGGTCTGAATTACCTGTCCTAAGTCACTGAAAGAACTTATGACTAACAATGTTACTGTCAAGCTGTTATTTCATTTCATAGTCCTGACCTGTCTTCCCACTGGGCTCTGATGACTCTTCAAGAGACAGTGAGGCTGATGACTTCGCACAGAACTGCCTCCCTTAAATCTAATTCACTTGCAAGTCAAGACATCACCCTTCTGGTGTTCTGTTCTCTTTGAGAACTAACTGGAATGGATTCCTCTTTCCTCTTCAGCTCGTTTTACTGATGAGGAAATGGAGGTAAACAGAGTTAAGTCTCTTGCCCAGGGTTAAAGAACTAAAAATGTGTGAGGCCAAATTTGAACTCAGGTCTTCCTGACTCCAGGGTTCATATTCTATCCATTCTACCACTTAACTACTATTGATTGTCAAGTACTTGTCAGTAATCTTTGAAGAACTGTAGCAAATGGGAGAAGTATCCTAAGAATGCAAACAGACGAATGTCTCAACTTTCTTAATTAAAGGGAAAGAGAACAGATACTTCAAACGGGGGTCCATGTACTTGTTATAACTTCTTTGTAAAATTCTTTAAGTTTAACAAGAATTTTACCTAATAAAATTCTAAATTACTGAAGGGATAATCTTTAAACACTTAGAAGGAAATAATTACTAAAAGATGCAATGGATTGGGGCAGCTAGGTGGTGCAGTGAATGGAGTACCTGTCCTGGAGTCAGGAAGACCTGAGTTCAAATCCTGCCTCAGACATTTAACACTTACTAGCCATGTGACCTTGGGCAAGTCACTTAATCCCAATTACCCTTCCAAAAAAAAAAACCAAACAAACAAAAAAAGATGCAATGGATTTATTGAAAACAAAGTATGTTAGGCTAACCTAGAGGCTCTCAATGTGTGGTCCAGGGAACTGTGAGAGTCCTAGAGACCTATTAAAAGGTCTCCTGTTCAAAACTATTTTTGCAATACTACTAAGATGTTTTAATTTCGAATACAATAAATGTTGATAGACATAACCCACAAAAACAATAGCTGTTTCAGGTCCTCAGTAATTTTTAAGAGTATAAAGGGCTCCTGAGATTAAAGTTGTTTGATAACTTCTGGCCTATAGTTTTCCCTGAGGACACTAGACTTTGTATGTACTGGAATGCTATATAGATATTGCATCTGGATTTTAATAGTCTTTCATGATATTCTTATGGACAAAATGGGAAGATGAGGGCTAGATAATAATATAAGTAAGAGGGTTCAGAACAATTGGTCAGACCCAATGATTTGACTAGTGAATCATTGTCAGCCTGGATAGAAGTTTCTAATGGAGCACAGCAAGATTTTAGCTGTCCTTAGACCTATTTTGTTCTTAATTTTTATTAATTACTTGGATGAAAAAAATAGATGTCATACTTATCAAATTAGAAATACCTAATATATTAAGGAGTGTATTTAGTATATAAGATGTTATCAACAAGCTAGAATGGGAAAGTGAAGTTAATAATTAACATTTTGAAATTTAATGAGTAAAAATAACTTGAGTTATAAGTAACTAATTGCACTAAGTAGGGGGCAGAGCCAAGATGGCTGAGTTAAAGCAGGAACTTGCTTGAGTTCTCCCCCAAACTCCTCCAAAATACCTGTAAAAATACTTCTAAATAAATTCTAGAGCAGCAGAACCTACAATATGACAGAGAGAAACAAATGTCCAGCCCAAGACAGACTGCAAAGTCAACAGGAAAGTTTTTATTGCACCAGTCTGAGAGAAGAGTGCAGTCCAGTGTGGGCCTCACTGGCACAGACAGGGCCAGAGCAGGTCTTAGGGAACTGAGTCAATGGTAGCTATGGTGATTTCTAGACTTCTCAATACACAAATGTTAAAGGCAGCTTGGAAGGTCAGTATGAAAGGTCTGTGGGAGCTGGTGGAGAGAAGAGTGCCTTCTAACCCCAGCCCCAGGGTAGAGAGAAGAGTTTGGTGAGGATCCAGCCCTTGGGGTGGTAGAGGCTGCAGTAGCAGGAATTGCTTTTAGAGCTCTCAGTCCACAGACAGTGGGGAAATTGAGTGGCTGATTAGAGGGGGATTTCAGGGATCTCTTTGCTGCCACTGAGACTGGACTCTCTTGCTTTGCCCATGCTTCCATCTGGGTTGCAGTCCTGGCTGGTGGTCTTGGGGTGAGGATGAGTGCTAGATGATGGAGAGCAGTGGAGAGGGAATCCTCTTCACAGTTCCAAGGCAGAAAAGAATGCTTGTGATCACTCACAGACCAGGGCACAGGCTAAGAGAGGAGTACATACTTTTGATCATACCACCTTAGAAGAGCTGAAAACGTACAGGTCCCTGGAAGTATCTCTAAAAATAGCTGCACAATACCCCTGAAACTTGGGCGAGTGCACCCACACACCCCACTCTGGAAGCAGAATCCTACCTTAACAGAGTTAAAAAGTTAAGTGAATGACTGGGGAAATGAGGAAACAGCATAAAAAACTCAGACTATAGAATCTTTCTTTGGTGACAAAGAAGATCAAAACATACAACCAGAAGAAGACAAAAAAGTCAAAGCCCCTACATCCAAAACCTCCCAAGAAGAATATGAATTGGTCCCAGGCCATGAAAGAGCATAAGAAAAATAGAGGAAAAACTGGAAAGAGAAAGGAGAGCAATGAAAGAAAATAATGGAAAATGAGTCAACAGCTTGCTAAAGGAGACCCCAAAAAATACTGAAGAAAATAACACCTTAAAAATAGACTAACACAAATGGAGAGAGGTCTAAAATGTCAAAAAGGAAAAGAATGCCTTATAAAGCAGAATTGACCAAATAGAAAAGGAGGTCCAAAAGGTCACTGAAGAAAATAATTTCTTAAAAATTGGAACAGGGCAAATAGAAGCTAAAGACTCTATAAAAATCAAAAAATTATAAAACAAAACCAAAAGAATGATAAAAGAGAAGACAATGTGAACTATCTCATGGAAAAACAACTGACCTGGAAAATAGATTCAGGAGAGATAATTTAAAAATTATTGGACTATCTGAAAGTCATGGTCAAAAAAAGCTTAGATATTATCTTTCAAGAAATTATTTTAAGGGGCGGCCAGGTAGCACAGTGAGTAAGAGCACCAGCCCCAGAGTTGGGATGACCTGGGATCGAATCCGGGCTCTGATACTTAGCACCACACCCAGAAATAACTGGTCGTGTAACCTTGAGCAAGTTACTTAACCCTGATTTGCTTTAAAAAAAAAGAAATTATTTTTTTAAAAAAAAACCTGCCTTGATAGTCTAGAACCAGGAGGTGAAATAAAAATTAAAAGAATCTACTGATTGCATCCTGAGAGAGATCCCAAAAGGAAAACTCCTAGAAATATTATAGCCAAAATCAAGAGTTTACAGGTCAGGGAGAGAATATTGCAAATATATATGTACACACATATACATATATATATATATACATATATATGTATATATAGACAGAGAGCACAGGGTGAGTTGAATATGAAGTGATACTATCTAAAAAATAAAATTAAGGGGCAAGAGAGGAATATGCTGGGAGAAGGAGAAAGGGAGAGGTAAAATGGGGTAAATTATCTCACATAAAAGAGACAAAAAAAGTTTTTACAGTGGGGGGGAGTAATAAAGGGGAGGTGAGAGGGAATGAGTGACCCTTACTCTCATAGGATTTGGCTTGAGGCAGGAATAACATACATCCTCAATTGGGCATGGAAATTTATTTTACCCTACAGGGAAGTAGGGGGGAAGGAGATAAGAGAGGAGGGGATGGTGGAAGGGAGGGCAAATGGGGGTAAGGGGAAAGAAGAAGTAAACACTTTTTGGGAGGGACAGAGGGTAGGATAGGATGAAGGGAAATATAGTTAGTCTTTCACAACATGACTGTTATGGAAGTGTTTTTCATGACTGCATAGGTATGGCCTGTATCAAATTGCTTACCTTCTCAATGAGGGTGGGTGGGGAAGGAGTAAAGGAGAGAATGTGGAACTCAAAATTTTAAAAACAAATATTAAAAACTGTTTATACATGCAACTGAGAAATAAGATACATTGGCAATGGTGTATAGGAAAATAGAAGGGAAAGGGATAAGAGAAAGGGGGAGGTGTTAGAAGGGAGGGAAGATTGGGGAAAGGGGTAATCAAAATGCTCAATGTCTTGGGGTGGGAGAAAATTTGGAACTCAAAATCCTGTGGAAGTGAATGTTAAAAACTAAAAGTAAATTAATATAAATAAATAAATTGCGCTAAGTAGAGGACAGGTGTTAAGGTTAAAGAAAAGTTAAAGAAGTTAATGTGAGAAATTTCTAGGGGCTCCAGTGATGTATGATATGATGCAATGGTGTGATATTGCAGACAAAATGACGTGACCTTACCTTGCATTGGTAAAATATAGTATTCAAATTGAGGACAGTGATAATCCCACTGTTGTCCAGCCTAGTTAGATGACATCTGGAAGATGACATTCATTTCCAGGTGCCATGTTTTGGTAAGAATATTGATCAGCTGGGAGTGTGTCCAGATGATGAGAGGAGTAGGATCCATTACAGGAACAAGGGCTGTTTATGTTGGAGAAGAAACCAGGGGGTCCTGGGAAGAGCATCAGAGCAATGTTCCAGTAGTTAAAGAATGGTATGTAAAAGTGTAATTAGTCTTATTTGGCCTCAGGTAGTACAAGTAGGACTCACAGGTAGAAGTTACAGGAAGGCAGATTGGGATCAACAAAAGGCGGAAAATGTTCACAATTAGAACTTAAAAGTAAGTTGGGTTGCCTTAGTGTGTTTCCTATCGTCAAAGATGTTTAAATGGTTCCTGGACAACCAGTGGTCAAGAATTTTGTAGATAGGATTCATAATTTGTATAATAATATAATATTAAACTAAGTGATCCACGAATTATCTTTCCATTCTATGATTTTGCGATTCTACAATTTATGAACGTTGGATTGCTTTTTCTACAAACTGAGAAAAAGAGCCATCCTCTTTACTTCACCTCCATTACTCAAAATACCATGCTTTATATGGTTTTCCCCCTCTGTCTGAAAAGAATAATAGAAGGTATCAGAAAATAATGGTGATAATCTCCTTGTCAACAGTATAATTACAAGAGTTATTCTTTCCTTAATTTCAGAAAATCTTGGAGGAAAATATTTTCCACTAGCGAAAATTATCCCACACCTGGCTGTGTAACCTTGAGCAAGTTACTTAACCCCAATTGCTTAGGGGGGGCCAGGTGGCTCAGCGAGTATGAGCACCAGCTCCAGTGTTGGGATGACCTGGAGATCGAATCCCGGGCTCAGACACTCAGCACCACACCCAGAAATAACTGGTCGTGTAACCTTGAGCAAGTTACTTAACCCTGATTGCTTAAAAAAAAAAGAAAAGAAAGAAAATTATCCCAAGGGATCTAGCCTGGTTGTTGACAATGTTTTCCTTTACACTCTTGACTTTAGGGAATAAGAACCAGGACAACCAAATGCATAGAAAGCTTTCAAAGAGATCATTCTTTTTACTAACAAATTTCCCCAAGAGACTTGCTGTTATTTTTAGGTTAATCTTTTACCCAGGAGAGGGGCAGAAAAGGCTTGATCCTTTACACCAAATTAATCTAGTCTACCTGAGTCAAAAATACTTCTCGAAAAAAGAGAGAATGCTTTTTTGAAATTACATAATTTTCACAAGAGATCTATAGATATGTTTATGTTGTATAAAATTATATAATACCTTGCTATCTATAACTATATATCTTTTACTCTCATTTTCAAAACGTCATGCTAAATGTAACATTTGTATAGAAATATTTATAAATTATATGCTATACAGCCCGTAACTATAGATAGATAAATATGAATGTAGAGATAGATATGGATATAGGTAGACATAAATTTAGATACTGGTCCTATTGGAAACTGACCCTTATGGGTTTATAAAATAATGATAGACTTTAATATCAGAAAGGATAGGACTCCTGAATGGGATGGAATTCACTGACCTTGTTGATCTAGTCTGTTCCGCCTTGTTTCACAAATGAGGAAACTGAGGAGGAAACATCACTTGGAAAAAGATCCTTTAAAACATTTTGTCATAAGAAAACCAGTAGGGGTGGCTAGTTGATACAGTGAATAGAGCACCACCTCTGGAGTCAGGAGGATCTGAGCTCCAATCCAGCCTCAGACACTTAACACTTACTAGCCCAGTGACCTTGGGCAAGTCACTTAATCCCAATTGCCCTGCCCTACCCCTCCAAAAAGCAAGAACAACAGCAAAAACCCTGGTATATTTCACAATAATATAAAAATGCCTTTGACTTTTCCCCTGTATAATCACAACTTGTCCAAGAGCCTTCCATTTAATGAACTGTTTTTTTTTTAAATAAAAACTGATTTCTCTTGCAACAACTTTTAGAAATGCATATGGCTCTTCACTCATATTTCTCAAAAGCATCTTAAAACATACCCCGTCATTTTCAGGTCATTTGAGCAGCAGATGGAAGACTAGACCTTTTTTTCTCTGACCCCAATGACCTCTCAAAAACAGAAAGTATGTGTCAAAGACAATGTCAACTGTCTCCATACTCTAGGACGCCAAGAATACTAAGGAAAGTTGTTGATTTTTATTTCATTTGTGCCATGAGCCTACATTGACTGATACATTGTCCCCATTTTGAAATTTTACACAAGCTAACCAATTTTATTTTGCTTATCCATTCTGTGTTAAGTAACTACTATGATGCATTCACTGGCAATTGGAGTAAATTCACTAGTAATCTTTCTTTTGGGAACTTTTGGTTGATCTTTGTTTTCATTTGTAAAAGATTACATATTTATGCAGGAATGGCACTAAAAAACCAGTAACGCTGGCCACTGTTTCATTCTCTCCCTACTAAGCAGTTCTTTTGCATCTGCATTGGAGCATGCTTCACAGTATGAAAAACTAAATAAAAGCAAAGATAACATTGTCTCAGTATCTTCACTCATTAGACTGAGCCTTGAAGAAAAATGAGAATGTTTGAAATTAACTTCTTTCAGCTAAATAGAGATACTTGAATATTTTATTACTTCTCTCTAAAGTTATATTTGTAACATAAATGTTTAAAGGTAAATTGAACACTAAACTTATTTGTTTTTGTTGCTTTTTGGAGGGGGGAAGGTAGGGCAATTGGTGTTAAGTGACTTGCCCAAGGTCACATGGCTAGTTTTTGTTTTAAGTGTCTGAGACCAGATTTGAACTCAGGCCCTCCTGACTCCAGGGCCGGTGCTCTCTTCACTGCACCACCTAGCCATCCCCATTTATTTCAGTTTTTTAGTTCATCTGTGATCTATCAGAGTGGAGTCTCCTTCCCCTGTTCTACAGTTCATTTCATTCACACCCTCTTATCCTGTGTGATTCATGTTTGTATCTTTTCATGAATCTACCACAAAGAAGGCACCCAATCTGCTAGACTGTTCCTCTGTTTAAAAAAAATAATAATTCATAGACACCAATTCAGCATCAGTTATCCCACACTCTCACTATGCTGAGCCCACATCCTTTTCTGGTCCTGCTTGCTTTTGACAATATCAACTTTCCAGTACTATTGATTTTACCTTTCATTAACACCTGTCAGACCTTGCCTCCTTCTATCCTCTGACAATGCTACTGTCGTACTGTAGGTTCTTGTCAGTTCATGCCCAGACTTTCATAATAGCTTTCTTGTTGGTTTTTTGCCTCAAGGCTTTCCCCACTCCAGTTTGTGTTCCATTAAGTTTTCAGACTGGTCTTCCTAAAACCCAGCCCTACTCAATAAACTCCAGTGGCTCCTCACTAAGATCATATATAAAAATTCTGGCTTTGTATTCAAAGTCCTTCATAGCCTGCCTCCTGTCCAGCTTTCCAGTCTTTTTATATCCCTGCAATTCTGACATACAATCCAGTGATAATGACCTCTGTGCTTTTCCTCTAAGAGGACACTCTATTTCCTGACTAACTGATTGCCTTCCTCGTCTGTGCCCCTGGTCTTCCCTGGCATCCTTAAAATCCCAGGCCATTGCCAATTATCTTGACTTTTGTCCTGCCACTGGACTTTGATGACTCTAGAAAAGAGAGAGAGTCTGATGACTTTATTCAACTCTGCCTCTGTCATTGATCCTCTTCAGAAACAAAGGATGGACAACCATAATAACTCTCCTCTTCTATAGGAAACCTTTTCCAGCACCTCCCCCTTAATTCCAGTGCCTTCCCTCCATTTATTGTCTCCAGTTTATTCTGTATATAGATTGTATATTGCTGTTTAAACCTTGTCCCCACCATAAGACTGTGAGCTTTCTGAGAGCAGATACTATCATTTGCCTTACTTTGTATCTCCAGTGCTTAATACACAGTAAGAGGTTAATAAATGTTTACTGACTGATTTTATGATGCTTCTCATGCGTGAGTTAACGGTAAATATGAGTCAGCCTTCTTCTACCTGTGATTAAGCTTTCCATTCCTCTTTGGATCATGCGTAACAATAATTCTCCTAAAATTCTGATATTCCATAATTCATACCATATAACACTTGGAGGCAAGAAAGTAGATAACAGTTTTCTGCTCCTATCTAATCATTAATAAATTGTTATAGTGACATGTTGAATAGCTACTATTCAAATTTGATTTGAGGTTGCTGCCAATAATACTCTTGAACAATTTGGTATTTATAGTTTTATCTATTTTAGTCTCCTTAATATTCATCAACAGTTTGAAAAGAGATATATGTGTATATAAATATATATTATGTATCTGTATGTACTATATATGCATGTATTTATAAAAATCATATTTGATGTTCATAGCAACTCTCTGAGATAGTTTTTACTGATGCGGAAACTAACGCTGAGAGGATAAATGACTTTTGCAGGGTCTCACAGGTAGTATCTGAAACCGGTTTTGAACTCAGTTCTTCCAAACTCCAGACCCAACACTCTATCCAATGTTCCACGTATTAGAACCTAGCACCATGCCTGGTACACATTTCTGCTTGTTAAATGCTTGTTGATTGAGTAATATTAGGCACTGCTCTAGAGGCACTGTGAATAATAGATTTTGTTTGAAGTATAAGTGACACTTTTTACCTGAGTGACTGTGGATAAGTGACTTTAATTCTCTTGGTCTAAACACCTTCAGATGAAAAATATGGGGGGAGGATAGATTAATCCCTCTCTCCTCTAAATTTTATGATTCTATGAGACCTTAGACCTATAATAATTTGCATAGCTAGCTTTTTATTCTAAAGTCTCAAGCATCCTAATTTTTCATTGAGGGTTCACTATTCACTGGCTGAACAAGCAGCTGCTATTTGCCAGTCAAGAGATCAAGAAGTAACTATCATCAACACTTTAGCATCCAACAGAGGAAAATTATTAACATCTAAGACGCAGAGGTTACAATCATTAATGTCAATGGCCTATGATTTCTTCAATGTAGGAAGGATCTCCCCCCACAAAGGCTATTTCAACCTGTTTAAAAAATAACCCTACTACAATATAAAGCCATAAAATGCTTCTGGAAAGCAATTTCAATTATGGTAAGAAAGTGACTGAAAGTATTGTGGAAAGCAATGTCAAATTACACTGCTAAGAAGGTGATTAAAATAACATTGGATGAAAAGATCTTGCTGCTAGGTATATACTCCTAGGAGGTAAAAGTCAGAAAACCACATGCCATATATACCCATATATACTATTTACCATAGCACGTAAATACCCACAGATTGTCATATGTGAATGAAAGATAACATCATCGTACCTTAATGGATGATGAATCTGAAGAACACAGAGGAACATAGGAAGATTTATATCAACCGATACCAAGTGAAATAAGCAAAGCTAGGAAAACACCATAAAATACCGTGACAATGTAAATGGAATGAACAGTAACAAAAACTCTATAATGTACAATTATAATGACCAACCTTTAACCTGAAACATGGATGAGAAAATACATCTCCTTCCCTTTCTTTGGAGAGATGAGGTATGAATGTGAAACATAGTTACAGTCAGACATTTATGTAGTATTAATTTTTCTGAGGTGCCTTCTCTCTCTTTTTGTTCTTTGTTACTGGGATAGCTGACTGTGTATATGAGAAGAAAGGGTATATTTGGGAGGGAAAGGTTATATTTTTTTAAAGTTTCCAATAAAAAAAGTTTCCTGAGAATCACAGATGTTAAGTGATTTGCCCTAGGTCATACAGCTCCTAAACATCATACAGGATTTGAACCTGGATCTCCCCCACTCTAAACTGAATTATGTAATCTCTGGAGCACTAAATTCCAACTCTAAATCTATGATCCTATGAGCCTAGGTCCAACACTCAATCCCCTGTATACTGCTTCTCCTTTCCATTCACAAAGAAAAAGAAGTCGAGAAGCAGATGGACAAGAGGCTCAGAAATCTTCATTTATCTGTATCTGATTCCTTTATATGGGTTAATTACGTAGTCCATTAGGTACACATTCAACCAGTAGAGTCCATTTCTACTCTGTTTACAGGAGAATAATTATGCTTATGATCTTCTTGTTGTCATGCCCAATTCTTCATGATCCTATTTGGGGTTTTCTTGCCAAAGATACAAGAGTGGTTTGCCATTTCCTTCTCCAGCTCATTTTTATAGATAAGGAAACTGAGACAAACAGGGTTAAGTGATTTGCCCAGGGTTACATAGCTAAGTAGTTAGTCAGATTTGAAGTCAGGAAAATGAGTCTTTTTGAATCTAAGCCCAACTCACTATTTTTTTGTGTACCATCTGTCTGCCCTTTCCATATGATCTTACTACAACACACAATTCAGCAAAGGCAAATTCTTCTTGGAAAGTGTTTATGTCCTAGGATCTAGGTACTTGCTCTCTTGTTTTGCCTTTTGAAAACTGACTTGGGTCTCCTTCAACTAGTCAGCCTTCTAAAGGCTACAATGTCTGTTTAGTACCTACAATAAGCATTGTGATAGCCATGGGTAGACCAATCACAAAATTTAGAATTTTTAACTTAAATTTATTTTATTTTAAGAGAGGGTTTTATTTTCCTACTTAATAGAAATGAAAAGCCTTGGTATGGATTTTTTTTTTAATCTTTCCATTCATTTATGTCCTCTCCACTCAAACACTCAATCTTTTGAACTGTGGGAGGGAAAAGTAGAGTTCTAGGAAAGATTCTTCAAATCAGGTGTAGGTGGATATTTATTCAACAGACTGAACTTTACTGATCATTTTCTATGCATATAATGTTTTTCCACTAAAAAACTAGAAATTTGTAGATGCTCTTTCAAAATATTTTGGGAGAGTGCCTACTTCTGTCTTAGGAAATCTATTTTTAATCATTTCAAGTCCTCCTAGCATCTTAATTATTAGTTATTTTCCTTTTTTTAAAAAAAAGAGAACTTACCTTCTGACTTATTTGAATATAATTAATATGTCTTATTTATAAGCTTATCACATTTTATTTTTCAAGATTAAGATCTCCTAGTACTAGACATAAAACTGTTGAAACGAGTTAAAAATACCTCCCTATACTCAATTCATCCAGTCATTCATTCATTAAGCACCTACCATATGAAAAGCCTTATGGGACATGAGGAGAAGTTACAATGAAAAAGTGAAAGTATCCTGCCCTTAAGGAACTTATATTCTTCTGGATGTTGGACGTAAACTATTTTTTATCTTTTCCTTATTTATTTGTTTGTTTATTTATTCATCTATTTATTTATCTATCCATCTATTTATTTATTTATTTTGCTTTTTGGAGGGCAATTGGGGTTAAGTGACTTGCTCAAAGTCACATGGCTAGTAATTGTGTCAAGCGTCTGAGGCTGGATTTGAACTCGAGTCCTCCTGACTCCAGGGCTGGTGCTCTATTTACTGCGCCACCTAGCTGTCCCCTTTTCCTTAATTTCTAAGTGATTTTATCTAGTTTCCTACTTTACAGTGGCTTAGCACACTTAGCACAAAATTAACTTGAGCATAGTAAGTAAATAATATCAACATCTAGTTGCATTAATCTATTGTCAAGTTCAGTCATATAATTCATATCTAACGATTTATAAATAGAAAGATAGAGCTCCTGTCCTTTGTCACTGCCACCACCCAGGTGCAGGCCTTAATCAGTTGTTTTTTTTCAGTATTTGTTTAGTTGTATTCAATTCTTTATGACCTGATTTGAGATTTTCTTGGCAGAGATATTGGAGGGGCTTGCCATTTCCTTTTCCAGCTCCTTTTACAAATGAGGAAACTGAGGCATACAGGGCTAAATGACTTGACCAGGGTCACATAACTAGTGAGTGTCTGAGGCTAGATTTGAACTTAGGTCTTTCTGACTGCAGGCCCCGCACTCTATCCACTGTGCCACCTAGCTGTCCCATATGCCTGGATTAGTACAAATAGCCTACCGGTTGGTCTCCCTGCCTCAAGTTTTCTTTCACTCCAGGCCAACCTCCATTCAGATGTCAAAGTGATCTTTCTAAAGCAGATGTCTGACCATGTCACACCCCACCCCTACCTCTCCATTCAGTAAACACTCATGGCGCCTTATTACCTCCAGGAAAGAATATAAAAATTCTCTGATTTTTAAAGTCCTTCCTAACTTAAACCCTTTCTATCTTTCCAGTCTTCTTAAACCTTACTTCATCTACTCCATCATCCTGTGATACTGGACTTCTTGCTGTTTCTTGCATCAGACTCCATCTCCTGATTCTGAGCATTTTCACTGGCTGACTTCTGTGCCTGGAATGATCTCCTTCCTCATTTTTGCGTTCTGGCTTCCTTCAAGTGCTAGGTAAAATCATCACTTCTACAAGAAGCCTTTCCAGAACTCCATCAATGCTAATGCCCTCCCTTTATGGTTAACTCCAATTTATCCTGTAAAAATCTTGTTTGCATTTAGTTCTTTGCATATAGTCACACATAGAGAGAGCCTTTTTTAAACTGTGAGCTCTTTGAAAGCAGGGACTGGGTTTGGTTTTTTTTTGCCTTTCTTTGTATTTTTAGTAGAAGCACAGTACTTAGGAAGATAGTGGACACTTAGTAAATGCTTGATTACTTGACCAAATAATATGAAGCTTGAAAGTTATTAAAGCTTTTGGACATACGTGTTACATGATTTCATATGTATAATTGATACATTGATTGGCTTCTTGGTGGGTGAGGGAGAGGTGGGAGCGAGGGAGAGAATTTGGAAGTCAAAATTAATAAAAAATAAAATACATAACTTTTTTAAAAATTATGAAAACTAATTTTTTATTTCTTTAGAAATATTTTAGTACATATTAAATATTATTGTAATTATTCATTTTTTAGTAAATATTAAGTGCTTAATTTTTTTTCTCTAGAGCCCTTCCTAAAATTCTTGGTTAAGTACCTTGGACAGAAGGTTCTTCTTAGGTAAGTGGATTGAGGATGTCCCAAAACTTTTAACAATAAATACTCTTTGTCCTCTTTATGTTATTGCCTTCCTTCCCCTGAAGTTTTCTGGTTATTTGACTCATCTAAGACAGTCAGTTTCCTCTTTGCCCACCTGAAATTATTCTTATTCATTGAGAAAAGATGAATATATCACAGGACAGGAGGTGGTCCTTTGTATCAAAACTCTCAATTGAGGGGATTGCTAGAGATGGAATGGGATAGTGAACTGGTTGCTCAGTTCTGAAATATTAACTTGGGCTGAATTGCAAGATATCTTTTCCTTCTTAAGATTCCCATACATGTTACCTGAAGTTTTCTTGGGCAGCCATATCAGAAGACATGCTACTTTGGCCATTTCTGTCTCCAAGCTAGACGTGGCTTTGATATAGATTAATGATAATTTATATAAAATTATTTCTGTCAGACCTGAACCTAAAAATACAGTTTTAGTACTAGTGTTTCTTTCTTTGGCAAAGTGACATAGAATTTATGTTCTAACAACTTAATAGCCATTTGAAAAAATGATACACATACATTGAAAGAAAACAATATTTTTATTTCATTCTTTTCTTTTTTGGAGGGGAGAAAGCAAGGCAATTGGCGTTAAGTGACTTGCCCAAGGTCACATAGCTAGTAAGTGTGTGAAGTGTCTGAGGCCACATTTGAACTCAGGTCCTTCTGACTCCAGAAATGGTGCTCTATTCATTGCATCACCTAGCTGCCCCCAATTTTATTCTCAAATAACCACTATTACTGATGGAATGTGTGTCCCTGTTGGGCACTATACAGCTTCTCAAACCTTATAATTAAATTGAATACCACCCCCTCATTTCTTGTCGCATATTGATTTTTTTTTTGCCTTTTGGAGGACAATTTGGGGTTAAGTATCTTGCCCAAGGTTACACGGCTAGTATTTTTGTGTGGGTGTTAAGTGTCTCAGGAACCAAACTCGGGTCCTCCCGACTCCAGGGCCAGCAGTTTACTTACTGTGCCACCTAGCCACCCCTTGCATATTGATTTTAGCATGGTATTTGCCTTTTATCACACCAAGTGCTGAAAATCCAGCTTCAAAGAGATATGATATTGCAATGAGAAAGTTTGAGAAGTTACTGACAGCTAAAAATACAAGTGTAACCCTAGGCTCAAAACTCCAATGACATGGGATTTTCTCCTCATTGGTGGAGACCAAGTACTCAATACTCCATACCTGGGTGAGGGGCAGAGAAAGTTGGCAAGAGTGGGAGAAAAAAAAATCTAGATTCTTCTAGTTTTCAGCATTAAGAAAGAAGACACACCATTCTGAGCTCTCTTCAGACTTCCTGAAGAGACAAAGACTGGGAAGAAAGCAACATGTAGAAGCTCAATCATTTCTCCATTCACAGCTTGATACATCAGAGACTTTAGTGAATTTTCCCTTTGAGTGAGACCTGGAACTCTCTTGGTTTGGCTGAGTTATCTTATGCCCAATGGGACAACTCTTCTTATTAATTAAATACAATTACAAATTATTATTAATACCTCACTTCAATAGTAAAGGGACACAGTCACTATAAAACCCACAGTCCCTAGTGGTAAATGGATAGAATGTCATTTCATCCACTTTCTGGAATTTAATTGAAGCTTTGGGCAAGCAGATAGTTGACATTTCTTGCCCAACTCCATAGGAAGCAGGATTCAGTTGGATTCATGGGTTTGAAACCATCATGACTACCCAACCCCTAGATCACCTTCTCTCTCCTTCTATCACAAGCTCCACTGCTTTCTTCTCTGTTTCTGCTGAATCCTTTAACTTCTACAGTTTAACTTTTCTTGTTTCCATCTTCAATATTTTAGGTATATCTCTAAGTTTAACTCTAATGTTCAGTGTTAACTAATCTCTATTAAACTGTTAACTGATAATAGCTGGATACATTATAGTCTCCAGGGATTTGCATTTCAAAAAAAAAACCCTCATAAAAGCAAAGAAACCTTTGAGACCAAGGGAGTTAATTCTTAATCTTGTCATTCCTGGAAATTTGGCAAGTCCAGATAGGGAAATATTTTGGATAGAGAATTCTAAAGTCAAATTTCATAAGTAACCACCTACTCTGCATCCTTATCAGGTCAGACCTAGGAATGGTGAGTGGAAAGGTGCAGAAAATGTGGTATAATCTGATACGCTAGTTGCTGTTCATGCTATCAGAGGTGGTAATCAAAGGATTGTTGAGAAGAATATGTGGCCCTGATATGGACAAATAATTCACCTTTTCCAAAAGTCTAAGCCTGAATTGCTGCTACTAGCATGAAAAATTGGTGGTAAAACTCACTGATTCCTTTCCTACCAGTTCATCACTGTATATGTTGTATAGGTCCATCTTCCCACATCCTTCACAGTCCAAAGTCTCCTTTCCTGTCTACATGCCTTTACGAGAGCACAATGTTAGTCAAGCCTGCTTCAGGAATGGTTACACTTATGGAAGCATGCTATTCATATCCCTTATTCCTAGATGAACATCAATAATGACTCCCTACTCAGTTCAAGAGGACTTTGGATAGAACTCTGAGACTTGACTTGGAGAAGATGACTCCCACCTAATTAAATGAAGACATCAAAAGATTTATCTACTGAGTTTATTTCATGAAGAAGCTATAGAGTAAATTTCATTTTTATGCCTTACTCTGAGGACATAATAAACTTTATGAGCTGAAATGTAATACTTTTCCTGCTTTATCACCACATACTTTCCCCCAACAGACAGTAAGCATGCAATTCTATATTCTTCCAATGAGAAAGGAAATAAAGAGAAAAAGAACACTAGCATATCTAAAAGAAAGCATTAACTATGGACATAGCCTGATAATAAAGCAATAGTCTTTCTTATTTTATCATCTGATCTAATTCTATGGATGCTATGTTTCCTAAAAAGAGATTAGAATCTTAATTCAAAAAGTATATATTTTGAATTCTACTAATAATAGTTACCATGGAGCTCCGAGCATCCCATTACCAGTTAATGTATTCTCAGGGCTAATACTGTTTTGGCATTTCATGAGTTTGCTCCTTCAGTGGATAAACCTGCCTCAAAGAAAAGAAAATGCCCTACAAATACCCATAATTATTTCCTTTCACTGTATTGGCAGTTTTGCCATTTCTATAAAACAATATTAAAAGAAAAATTGGTTGTAGATGGGGAAAATTAGTGATCAGTTCTTTTTAAAAAAAATCCTTGCTTAGATTTAAACTCCAAACAGGAGCCACAATTAAGGGGAGAAATGACTAAGCAGATCAATAATAGGTAAAAAGAATTTTCCATTGTATCTTTTACTAAATATTGGGGGTAGGGAGGAACAGGATATGATAGAAACATAACAGATCACTATTATCTTCCTAACAACCTCTTTCCTCTGGCTCTTCATGTGAAATTCATCAAGCCTTCAAACAACGGGTGGTAGGAAAGGATAGACACAGGGATTAAAAATTTTACCTGTTACAATTATATTGCCAAGTTATGTTTATGTTATATTATGTCATGTCATGTCACGTCATGTTTGCCATGTCATATTATAGTAATTATACTATATTATGTTATCACATTACATAATATCATATTACATCAAAATATATTGTGATATGATATGATATGATGTGATGTGATATGATGTGATGTGATATGATATGATATGATATGATATGATATGATATGATATGATATGAT
>NW_027185616.1:23361827-23371827 GCF_028583685.1 Petaurus breviceps papuanus
ATATGATATGATATGATATGATATGATATGATATGATATGATATGATTGATATGATATGTGCAGCAGCCCTGGAGTCAGGAGGACTTGAGTTCAAATGTCACCCCAGACATTTATTAACTGTGCGATCCTGGGCAAGTCACTTAACCCTGTTTGCTTCAGTTCCTCATCTGATAAATGAGCTGGAAAAGGGAATGCAAACCACTGAAGTGCCTTTCCTGTGCCCAAAAGGGGTCATGAAGAGTTAAACCTAACTAACTGGCTACACAAGAACGTCACATAAAGCACAGTGCCAGGCACTAAGAATACAAAACCAAAAATGAAGCAGTTCCTTCCCTCCAGGAGCTCACATAAAAATCACTCATTCCCAGCGGGCTGTAAGGGTTGCATGAGAAGCAGAAGTGTAATGGACAGACAGGTGGCTATGGAATCCAGGAGGCCGGGGTTCCAGTCCCTCCCCTGATATATATTGGCTGTTTGACTCTGGGAAAAGTACTTTAACATCTTAGTTTCCACAAACATCATCATCATCCACACATTGCATTTTAATGTTTGCAACAATCTTTACATATGACATTTCATTTGATCCCCACAAAAATCTATAGGTTAGATCATTTTACAGATGAAGAAACTGAAGCTAAGAGGTCCAGGGTCTTGCACGGGTCACAGAACACAGGTCTTTCTAACTCCAAGTCTCAGGACATAGTCAAAGGTCACCCAGCTAAGTAATGTCAAAGCTGGGAGTTTATTCCAGGCCCTCTGTCTCCAAGTCTAGTACCCTTTCCTTGACAACAACAACAAAAAAAATGGTTTTCTATTAATGAACATTGCAACGAAAAAGAGAAAGCCAGCAGGATATCAGAATGAGTGCTATCTTTCAGTGAACTTGGGAAAAAGTGCTCTAAAATATACATTTTGGTTTGCAAAGTGGGAGGGAATTTTCTCTCTCCTCCAGTCTTTTCCCAACACGCCCCCCCACCCTTTCTCCCTCCTTCTCTCCCTCTTTCCTTTCTTCTGTCCTTGTATTCATAACTCCCCCCTGCCCCCTAATGCTGCTTGGGTTATTTTGTTCCCTGCTTTCCTGAAGTACAACCACTGATAAGTTATCCTGGGCATTCCTTTCATGGGTTAGATTACATGGCCTCTGAAGTCCCTCCAACATTCATGTTCTGTGATTCTGTGATCTTTCAACAGACTCAATGAGTTTTATGCTCTCTTCTCAGGAAGTCTCAAAAGTAAACTATCAAAACCCTTATCTCATTATAAAAAGGAAAACAGAGACATTTGCTTCTGATAACTGGATCACTGATCCATAGCTTAAATCAGTGCTTCTCAAGTGTAATCCAAGGGCCTTCATACAGTTGCTTCCAGATGTACTTTGTACAGTCATGATTCTCTGAAGCAGACCTTTAAAATAATATATTAAAAGAGAAAACAAAAAGAAAAAAAGAGTATTTACCTATCAAGATGACACTTGGTTAGAAATAGACAGAAATAGGACCCACAGCATACACTGTGGAGTAAGTGAGAGATATGAGGAGCCAGAATGGATTTCACTTCTGCTCTGGTAGGGTGATTCTTCTTCTTCTTCTTTTTTTTGCCTTTGGAGGGCAATTGGGGTTAAGTAACTTTCCCAAGGTTGCATGGCTAGTTTGTGTGTGTGTGTGTGTGTGTGTGTGTGTGTGTGAAGTATCTGAGGCCGGATCTGAACCCAGGTCTTCCTGACTCTGGGGCCTATACTTTACTCAGGGCACCACCTAGCCACCCCAGGGTTATTATTCTTTTTTTTTTTTAAAGCAATCGGGGTTAAGTAACTTGCTCAAGGTTACACGACCAGGTGTTTCTGGGTGGGTGCTAAGTGTCTGAGCCTGGGATTCGATCTCCAGGTCTTCTCAACACTGGAGCCGGTGCTCTTACTCACTGTGCTACCTGGCCGTCCCCCAGGGTTATTATTAAAAGTGCACACACCACCAAAATGAACAAATCTGGAATGTAAATCAGTGTGTTTTAGTGAAAAGAGTTCTGGATTGAAAAGTCAGGAGAGATGGGTTCTAGTTCTAGCTTGGCTGCTAAAATGCTCAGTGGTTTAATCTCTCTGGGCCTCAGTTTCCCCATCTGTAAAATGAGGCAATGGCAGTAGTTATTTTCTAAGGTCTCTTACAGTTCTAAAATCCCATGGTTTTAATAGACAATATTCACACAAAGCAATTAACAAAAATTATATGTTACAGCAATTTCCAAATGTTGTTTTGGAACAAACAACTGTAATTTTAGGTACTCAATGAAGTGTTGAAATCCATTAACTGTCCTCAATCCTGCTTTGTCTCACCATGACAGCTCCCACAGCTCAGCAGTTGCTCAGATACCAAAGGCACTCGAAGCCTGGCTGTATTATATCTCCAGGTGCCAAGGTAGCCTCAGGATTGAACCCCAGGCCTAGGTCACTAGAGACAGACAATAGTCAAAATCTTCTCATCTAAATACACAAAAGAAACCAGAAAGGCAGTTAAACACTAAGGAAAAACAGCCAACCAAATAAATACAGGACAGCTCAAAAGCAGAGGCAGAACAAATAGAGGGAAGCACAGCTTGGGACTCAGCTCTGCCCCTTCCATATAGAAAACGGGGGTGCAAAATGTCACCCTCCAAAGGGAAGAATAGGAAAATATGAAAGCACCCTTGTCATATTTCCCACAAAATGTGGGTGAAAATAATGACAATATGAGCAAACATGGACTCAAGATATACCTTGGGGGGGGGGCAGGTAGGTGGCGCAGTGAATAGAGCACCAGCCCTGGAGTCTGGAGGACCTGAGTTCAAATCTGGCCTCAGACAGCTGATGCACTTACTAGCTGTTGTGACCTTGGGCAAGGACCTTAACCCCAATTGCCTTCCCTTCCCCCCTCCAAAAAAAAAAAAAAAGAAAAGAAAAGATGATGATAAACCTTTGGGCACATTGCTGTGGCCACTGCCAGTATTTTCCTAAAAGCTACCAAACTATAAAGTCTAGCCATATTTAAACTGTGTCATCTTTTTCTTTGTTTGTGTACATTTGTCTAGATATGGACACCTAGCTGCACAGTGGGCCGAGTGTCGGACCCGGACTCAGGAGGACTCATCTTCCTGAGTTCGAATCTCAGACACTTACCAGCTGTGTGACCGCGGGCAAGTCAGTTAACCCCAGTTTCCTCATCTGTGAAATGATCTGGACGAGGAAATGGCAAAACACTCCGGTTATCTTTACCAAGAAAATCCCGAATGGGGTCACCAAGAATCAGGTACGACTGAACAATAATTTGTCTAGCTAGAGCCTTTCATTTCCTAAACCATTCCTTTTCTATTAACCTCATAAGTTGTTAACTTTCTCTACTCTTTGAAATGACATCGTTTTACTTTTTATAGAAAGCCAGCTGACATAGGGTTTAGAAAAGAATAGAGAGTTTGCCTCTGATGCTGGAAGATATGAGTTCAAGTTCCATCTCTGAAATAAACCATTTGTGTTACTCTAGGCAAGTAATTTTCCTTCCCAAAGCCCTGGGCAACCTTCTAAGAACATAGGTTTCAGAGAAAGTGTTCACTCACAGTGGTAAAGGGGATTCCTTACTGAGAGCACTCTATACCTGCAAAATCACAGGCCCAGTTCATAATTCCACTTTGTATTTATTTCTCTACACAAGTTTTGTCCATTTCCTCCCCAGTATAATACAGGAAGGGCAGGAACTATTCCATTTTTATCTCTACAACTCCTGGGCCTATATAATTAATAAATGCTTGTTGAAGTACTGAATTGAAAATTGTTTTGATATATACATACACTCTTCTCCGTTGATTAGACCCAGATGCAATGGCAGCCTTGATCCAGAGCAGCCCTTTCTAAAACATAATAGGTCTTGGACAACAGACAAACACTGCAAAACCCTTTGAGAGGGATGGGAGCAGGAAAGTCTGGAGTCAAACACAGTTAGAAGGAGGAAGCAATTCAATGTCTATCTTCTCGGACATAAATCCCCACGATGTTTAAGGATCAATGTGTGGATGCCACTGTGAAGGTCATCCATATCCCTTAAATACAATGTAGAGCAATAGAATGCTTTAATAAATTCAGATTCAATGCTTCTCTGGTTTCTGGGGTTTGTGTGTGGGTAGGAGCCAGGCTGTTGGCTAATTTTGATATAAAGTTATCCACCAGGAGGTGATCGAGCAGGAAGGATCTCTGGATGTAAAAAAGATAACAAGCTCAACGCTATGACCAGCCACCAGATGGCTGTTTCACATCTCTTCCAACTTGATCTAAAAGCATAAATGGCCTATCATCTGTGAACGAAGAAACATCTTCACATGTGGGCTTGCTGCCAATCACCTGGTTCTGATTTTGCTGCATAATAAAATGAAGCAATTACCTTCCTGTTGCTAAAACAGACTTGTCTTGATTCTTCTTACATGTTCCTCCTCATCCCTCCCCCTGCAACTTTTGAACCCCATGGTAATAAGCTTGGGTTGGGTTTTTTTTTCCCTCACCAACACATTCCAAAATATTTTTGTAAATTAGAAAAACTCTGAAGGCTATGAAAGCATAAAGGTCATTTATACACCATTCTATCTCCGCAATACTAAGTTGACAGCATCTTATCACATAATATAGCTAGCTAAACACAAGATGCAAACTTTTCCTCTCTTTCTCAGGTTGTCTTTTATTTACATTGCTTTCCACTTTGGTCTGTTCCTGTTACACTACACATAAATCTCCTTTGTGTTTCCAGGAAAAAATAAATCATTTCTTTTTTACTTTGGCACCATAGCAAAGAAATGTCTTTACTCTGTTTTTTGCAACTGATGTGTTTACTTTATTTCTGCTATGAGGCCAGTTGAAGCTATTGTTTTTTTTTAAATTATTATTCAGGCTTTCATTTGTGGTTCCTGTTTTCTTACCCTGCTCACTCCCCTTCACCTCAAGAAGCCGCTTAGCAGAGGTGATGAGAGCATTGGATACTGACTCTAGAAAATTGCCACACTGGAAAAAGGACTAGCATTTGAATTCAAGGACCTGAGTTCAATTTTTGCCTCTGAATGACCTGTGTGGCCTTTGAGAGATTGAGAGATCACCTGACATTTCTGGGCCTCAGTTTCCTCATCTATAAAGTAAGGGAGTTATGATCTCTATGGACTCTTCCCCCTGAGGTGGAGTCAGGAAGACTCATCCTCCTAAGTTCAAATCTGTCTTGAGACATTTACTAGCTGTGTGACCCTGGAAAAGTCACTTAACTCTCTTTGCTTCAGTTTTCTCATCTGTGAAATAAGGTGGAGAAGGAAATGAAAAAGCACTCTGGTATCTTTGCCAAGAAAACCCCCAATGGGTCACAAAGAATTGAACATGACTGAAAAACAAAATCGTCTTCAAAAGGAAGTAGATTTGTTCTGTCTTGCCTCATAGAACAGAGCCAAGGAGCATTGGGTGGAAGACATGACTGAAAAACAACTGAACGACAAACAATATGGGCCTTTCCAACTCTTAACACATAATCCTAAAACCTGAATTCAAGTCTTCCTCTAACACTGACTGTAGATAAGTCACTTAAACTCTGAACTTGCATCAGTTTTCTCTGATATTTCTAAGATATAGAGAGTTGGTGGAGCAATGTTTTATACTAATGAAGTCACAGGTCTTAGACATATTCCCCTGTCCCTTTGAATTGTGTTTAAAAGATTTGTGTCTATGTGAAGATCTGTTTTGTTTTTATTTTTATATAAATACATCTTTATATCTATCACATTTATTATTTACATATGTACTTATATTATTGATTCAGTATTTATTTTAATTTTATTTATGTATGCATGCATGTGCTAATTATTTTATCATTTCTTTTTATTTTTATATTCATACAAAGACACAAAACACATATACAGTACTCATTTGTGTTTGCTCAGCCTTGGAAAATGTTTTCAAAAATACTAGATTGGACAAAGTATTTTTAGTCCATAGCTATGTAATGACTTCACCCATGAACTATAAATTAACTTAAGCTAAGCCTTACCCAAGCACCCATCATACCCTAACACCTACACACACACACACACACACACACACACACACCCCAATTATCCTGCAGTTGCAGTTGTCAGGCATAATTGAACGCTGTTTTCACCTAGACCTATGTTGGGCACATACTCCACATGTTTATTTGGTTGAGGCAAGACTGGAAAATAACTGGACTTATCTTTTACATATGACTTGTAAAATTTCTATGATACAGTTCTAACCTTTTGGTGGTTTCTGGGGAGTTTGTGGATCCATCTATCACTACCATAACATAGTATCCACTCTCTGACCATTATCCTCAAGTCCCTCCAACACAACCTTGGACAACCATTGTGTTCCTTAAGTCTGATAGATGAACTTTTGCCGTACCTTTTGGGTCCCACACTTCCATGCCATTTCTCAACCATTTCCACTTCATGTCACTTAACGTGCACCATTCTTCTTTCTACTCTCCCTTTTTATATCAGCGCTTTATTGTGTTTTCTTTCCCCACTGGAAATGGAAGCTCCCTGAAAACTGCCTTCCTTGGCTGTTTCAGTACCTGGCACGTGATAATCACTTATCATTAAAGTATCTATCTATCTGTCTGTCTGTCTACTTATCTGTCTAGTCGCAACTAGAATCCATCTTCTCAAAGGCTTTCTCAATGCTTTTCAATGCTAGTGCCTTCCCTCAGTTGACTATCTCCAGTTGATCTTGTATATAATTTCCTTGCACATAATTGATTGCAAGTCATCTTTCCCATTAGAGTGTGAGCTCCCTGAGGGCAAGGACTTTTTTGTTTGTTTTGTTTGCTTTGCCTTTCTTGGTATTTCCAGAGCTTAATACAGATGCTGACTGTACATAAGCACTTTTGAGTCAGTCTTCATTGCTGTGTGTGTATGTTTGTGTATATATGCATGTGTACATATGCTGTCCATAATTTGTTGTCTCCATTCAGAGAAATTTCCAGTGCCTAACATTCCAACTTCCTTCTCTCTTCATACTCCCTTACTATATGTCACTCACAAGAGAATAGAGCAAATTAGAATGGAGTTAATGTTTGTCCTCCATTTTTAAAGAGGGTTACTAATATCATGGGATGATGTCTTGTGCATGAAATTTAAATGAGGCAGAGTCAAGACAGCTGACAATGACTTGGGTTAACAGTGGGTTTTGATTGCCTGAGCAAGTTCTATGAGCTCTACAGCTCCTGCTTCAATTGCCTTCATGGCCATTGGAACAAATTATTCTTGCCTGCCCATTCTGCCAGGGGAGCTCTTCCCATGTTTGGGGTAGATATCTGCTAACTTACTGATAGGTTTGAGGCCTATGAGTCACCCTCAACCGGGTTTAGCCATTCTGCCAAGATGGTTTTATCAAGGTGTTTCTTGGGGTCATAGGTGAGAGTTGAGTGCCACGTGGACACCAAAGGCGGATGCATAAGCTGTTCAGGGAGGGCTAGTACCTCTGGTATGAGGGTTTGCTAAGCCCTTTTCAGGGCTACTCATCCAAGCTAGAATGTATGAAACAATGGGAAGAGTTCCCATGTACAGGGCTGATCAATAAATAGTAAATTTAATTTGTTTAATGAATGTGTGAATAAATGAATGGCTTGGACTGGCTCAGGACTGCCCTAAATGAAGTGGGATAATTCTTTTCATCTCCTTAGCTCTAGTGGTGATTTCTTCCTTCCTTGTGGAAAGCCTTGCTCCAGGGGCCTCGTGCTGCCCCCAACTGTCCAGTAGCCCTCAGTACGCGAACTACTGACCTCTCCTGAATGATCTCATGCTGAGGATCTGTTCTCACCCTCTTCCTCAAATCAAAATGGAAAGTACTAGTCATGGTTAGAACTCGCAACTGTGGGGAACAGAGAACAAATACTACTAACAGACATTTACGTAGCACTTCACATCCCATTAACAACCCTGTGAGACAGGTGACACAAGTGTAAGATGCTGCACCCCCCCAGTCCTCCATTTCTTCATCTGTAAAGTGAGGAGACTAGACAGGATGTTTGCTAAGGTCCCTTCCAGTTCTGATCCTAGAATCCCATCATTATCCTCATGGTAGATATGAGGAAACCAAGTCTCAGAGATAGTTAAGTGATTTCCCCAAAGACTCCTACCAAGTAAGCAGCAGAATCTCAACTTAAACCCACATCTTTTGAATCCAAACCCAATAGTCAGTCCACCATATCACAGGTAGCCTTCCCAAGCACCAAACATCAGAGACATTGCAGGCCTGAGCTCTTGCTTTAAGGTGCAAGTAGAATGGGAAGAGATCACATAAAGCTGTGGAAAGGCTTCAGGTATTTCCCTATTTGGAGGAAAAGCCTATGGTATCTATAACTAGGACAGGCTATACAAGCTACACATCAATGACTTTCTAAGGGGAAAAAACTCTTTGTAAACTTACTACATTCTGCATCTTTCTGGCACCTGGGCAAAAAGGTATTGTTATAGTAAGGAGAATTCCAAAGAGGGCAGATATTAACTGGGATAGTGACAACCTACCAGTGTCTATCTGTCTGTCTATCTGTCTGTCTGTCTATCTATCTATCTATCTATCTATCTATCTATCTATCTATCTATCTATCATCATCATCATCTATCTATCTATCATAGATATACACACATATTTATAAATACACACATATATGTATATATACACATACATATATTATATGTGCATATATGTATGTATATCTATATATTTATACATACACACATAGGAGAGAGAGAGAGAGAGAGAGTGTTCCATGGTGAAGAATCCTCTCAGTTAATGCAGTTCAGCAAGTTATAGCCATAAGCAGCTAGGTGGTACAGTGTGTAGAACCATGGACCTGGAGTCTGGAATACCGAAGTTCAAATTCAGCCTCATATACTTACCATCGGTGTGACCCTGGGCAAGTCACTTGACTACTGTATGCCTCAATTTCCTCATCTGTAATAATAATAGTACCTAACCCCCAAGGTTGTTGTGAGGATAAACTGAGATAATATTTATAAAACACTTTGAAAATCTAAAAAACACTATATAAATGATAATTATTATTATTATTAGTCCAAGAGAGTTGCTAAGAGCACTGAGAGGTTAAGTGATTTGTCCAAAGTCACATAGCCAGCATGTACCAGAGGCAGGATTTGAACCCAGGACTTTCTAACTTCAAGGCCAGTTCTATCTACTACATTATGCTGACTCTATACTACCGTGTTTCCCTGATAATAAGACACTGTCTTATTATTTTTTTTGGACAGAAAAACACCAGAGGGCTTATTTTGGGGATAGGTCTTATTATCGGGGAAACACAGTATAAATCCTAGGGTATAATGAAATGAAAAAGCTTGAGAGTGATAGTTTGAGTAATAAAGAATTATAAGTATCAAATGAAAGCAGCACATTAGGACATGGGCTCAAACACAGTTTTTCAAGAAATCCAAATAAGAAGAGACTGAAAATGAAAGGCCAATCTTTTTATTAGATATATTGCCTTACTTCCCCCAGGAATATCTTGATTTCTTTAATGTCATTGCCCTATGCACCAGGGCTCATAGGCTACAGAAAAGGGTATAACAAGATATATTAAATTATCTCCTTCTTGAGACAAAGGGGAATGAAACAGCTAACTGTTGACTTAGAAGAATATAAGTAACGCAAACTTGAAACCACTAGAGACACAATGATGATATTGAACTTCCTATCAATAAAATATTCATTGGAATTTGCTATTCCTTTTGGTTTCTTTCAAAGTATTAAATACATTTTTTTAAAAAGACCCAAACCAAGAGATGAAATGTTAAGTAAATTTTTCTGTTCAAAAATGGCATAGCACATTTTCTTGTTGCCAGTAGACAGCTGGACTCAAATAAATCAAGAAAACTCTTTTTTCACGGGGTAGCAGATAGATTATAGATTGCAGAGTAAAGAAGTAATGTTTGAAGCTCACCTCTGCCATGAATTATCTTTTTTGGCCTTAAGTA
>NW_027185616.1:23373327-23452638 GCF_028583685.1 Petaurus breviceps papuanus
TCTCTCTCTCTCTCTCTCTCTCTCTCTCTCTGTCTCTCTCTGTCTCTCTCTCTCTCCCCTCTCTTTCTCTCTCTCTCTCCCCTCACTTTTGCTTCTTAGAATTCCTCACTTTCACCAAAGATCAACTCAAAGGCTGACTGCTAAAGGAAACCCATCCTGATTACCCCATTTGCAGCTGACCTCCTCCAGATATTACCTTGATTCAGAATAGTATATATTTTGCATTTGTTTTTCTATGGATGGTTCATTCTCTCCTAATAGAATGTAAGTCTCTTGAGAAGGAGCTATTTCACTTTTGCCTTTGTTTTCCCGGTGCTTAGAACTGCACATGGCACATAGTAGGTACTTAATAAATCCTTCTCAAATGAATGCCCTCTCTGGTATGGCTTAAAACTTGGGTTTCAATCCTAAGTTTTTCACATATACCTCTATGACTTTGGGCAAGTGGGTAGTAGAAGTGGCATTCCAAGATGGAGTAAGTGACTCAGAAAGGGTTGATGGCTCCATTTAGATTTAGAAATGAATACCTAAGAGGAATAATGCAACAACAGCAAGAATAGACCCAGAAGGGCAGGTTGTAGTCAGACTAAAGGAGTCCTGAAAGCTAAGGTGAAAAGGACTTTATTAGGTATACAAAGGGAAGAAATTGAGGGGTTGTTGGCAATAGAGTGATGCTTGATGGGAGGGCAGGATTGTTTGAAGGGTTTGGTAGTTTGCTTATTTTTTACGCATGAGAGAAATCTGGTAGTCAGTCAGTAGGGAATGATCCAATAGATAATAATCATAAAGAATAAGGGGTTGAGGCAGCTAGGTGGAGCCGTGAATAGAGCACCAGTCCCAGAGTCAGGAGGACCTGAGATCAAATCTGGTCTCAGACACTTTACACACTTACTAGCTGTGTGACCTTGGGCGAGTCACTTAACCTCAAGAGTAAGGGGTCAATGAGACAATGCAATTTTGGGGGGAAATTCTAGAATAGATCATTAAAGAGATAAACATCTAGATAGGGAAGCATTCACTGATAAGGAGGAGACAGAATGGCTTCATTGAGAATTGATCATGCCAGGCAAACCTCATTTCCTTTTCTTAACATGATGGCTTAGACAAAGACATTAGATGGTATGTTCATCAAATGTGCAGATGATCAAAGCTGGAAAAAAAATTAGTAATGTACCAAATTGCTAAAGGATCTTGATAGGCTAGAGCACTGGGCTGAATCTATTCAAATGAACAAAAATGATTACAAAAAGAAAAATCAATGAGTACAAAGAGAAAAATCAATGTTGCAACCATGAAATGGTAGAGGTAGAGTAGTTCTGAAAAAGATTTGAGGATTTTAACTCAATATTTGATCATAAGCTCAAAGTAAGAAATTTCAGTAGCAGCAGCCAAAAAAAAATGCTAATAAGATCTTGGGCTCCACTGAGGGACATAGATTCAAGGAATGGAAATGATACTCCCTCTATTTTCTGCTCTTGTCAGACTTCACTGGAATTCTGGCATCACAGTTCTTTTTGTGGTTGCAAAGAATTGGAAACTAAGGGGATGCCCATCAAATGGGGAACAAGTTGTGGTATATGCATGTTATGGAACACTATTTTGCTGTAAGAAACGAGGAGCAAATGGTCTTCATATTTACCTGGAGAGGCTTATATGAACTGATGCTCAGTGAGAGGAGCGAACCAGGAGAAATTTGTACATAATTACAGATGCCATGTATGTATGATGACCAACTTTAATAGACTGGACTCTTCTCAGCAATTCAAGGTTATAAAACAACTCCAAAAGACTCATGATGGAGAAAGATGTCTACATTCAGAGAAAGAACTAGAAAGAATAGAGTTTGAATGAAGATTGAAGCAAGCTACCTGCTCTCTTTCTTTTTCTTGTTTGGTTTTGTTTCCTCTTTCCCATTGTTCATTGCATTGGTTACAATCCTTCTTTACATCCTGACTGATGTCTAATGTGAAAGTATGTTCAGATTCTATACTTGATGGTATGGCACCATGGAAGGGGGGAGGGAGGAGAGAGAGGGGGAACTGAATCTTGTAAACAAAAAGTAAACAAACAAATTAATAAAGACAACAAACAAAACCCATTGGTTAAGTTAGAGAGTGTCCAGAGGAAGGAAACTAGCGTGGTTAAGACACTGGATGCCTAATCAGTCAGTTCATAAATATTGATTAATTGCCTATTGTGTTTCAGGGACTGTGTTAAGTAAGCTCCTGAGAAATACAAAGAAGCAAAAGACAGTCCTTGCCCTAAAGGAGCTCACAAGCATCAGCTGTAGGAATTAGACATATCTAACCTCGAGAAGAGTCAACTCAGAACGGGTATGATAGCAGTCTTCAAATATCTGAAGGACAATCATTTAAAGAGCAGGCAGCTGGGTGGTACAGGAGATAAGGAAGACCTGAGTTCAAATGTGATCTCAGATACTTACTAGTGTGTGACCCTGGGCAAGTCATTCTGTTTGCCTCAGTTTCCTCATCTGGAAAATGACCTGTAAAAGAAAATGGCAAAAACACTCCAGTATCTTGCCAAGAAAACCCCAAATGGGATCACAAACAGTTGGACACGAGGGAATAACAAAAGCCTCTTTAAGAGGGATTAGACTCTGTTCTGCTTCTTAGGACAGAGCCAAGGTGCATTTGGTGGAAGCTACGAAGAATGCAATTTAGGTTTGATGTCAGGAAAAACTTTCAGACAATTAGAGATGTCTGTGATTAGACAGGGCTTCCCAGCAAATATGATGAGTTCCCTCTGCTTGGAGGTCTTCAAGTAGAGATTGGATAATCATTTCTAAGGTGTAAAATAAGGGGGATTCCTTTCATGCATAGATTGAACTTGATCCCATGGGTTCTATGCTTTTTTCAGCTCTAGTGCTACCATCCTATAATTCTATTAACTAATTAAATTAAATAGGCTATAATTAATTAATTCTATAACTTGTTTTTAAGTGAAGTTCGGTGAAGGTGCCTGTCATGGGAACTGACAAAGTTGATGAATTGGGAGGTGAAGATGTTTAAGAGGATGTCAATATGTATAATGCAGTCCTCAAATAAAACTTAAGAGTTTTTCTGAAGAGCAAGATTATAAACCAAGTATTGGACTCTGGGAAAGGAGGGAGAAGAACCCGGAAGTCAATAATGAACTGATTTGTTGTTGCCATTCAGTCATTTTTCAGTTGTGTTCAACTCTTTATACCCCATTTGGGGTTTTCTTGGCAAAGATACTGGAATGTTTTGCCATTTCCTTCTCCAGCTCATTTTACAGTTGAGGAAAATGAGGGAAACAGAGTAAGTGACTTGCCCAGGGTCTCATAGACGGTAAGTGTCTGCGGCCAGATTTGAACTCAAGAAGATGAGACTTCCTGACTCCAGGCCTGGCTCTCTATCCACTGTGCCACCAAACTGACCCTAAGTAACAGCTACCAGAATTTAAATAGGGTGTAGAGAGTACAGGCCTTCCAAAATAACTAGGGATAAGTATCTGTACATATATGAATGTATAGAGTACCTAAGAAAGAGACACAAACAAATAATTCTGCAAATATCAAGAAAAGAAAAATTGTTTCTAACTGGATGACTCAGGAAGGCTTCTTGATTTTAAAAGCCAATCCATTTTTGAGGTGAAGTACATTTTTAAAAGATCTTAAGTATTTTCACTTGTGGTTCCTAATCAAGAATAAGCCTTGATTACTTTCCCGCAGTTGGATAGACAGCCCATGGAGCTAGTCCATCAGTACACATGTCTAGCGGAGACATTGCTAATGGACAATGAGCTGGGTCCAGGATAGAATATGATAAAGAGAGTGAGTTAAATTTCATTTGGAAAACTGTACAATGATTTAAGTTATTCGTAGATTCTTCCTGTAACTAAAATCTTTCTTTTTAACACAAAAGACATATGGTAGACATAAATAGGCCACAAGATATTACCAATGATCGATTGCATTGTAAAAGACATGTAAAAATTACTATAAGGTAAGGAAAGACTTGGACCCATGAAGGAAGACGTTATCCACCTCTAGAGAAAGAGATGGCAAGTAGAAATATGCTTAGTATGGTCTTGTATATATGTTAGTGTATTTAGTGTATATGTGTATATATGTGCATGTTTAGAGATATCTATGTGTATATATAGCTATATATACATATACATATATATATATATATATTAGTGTTTAATTGTAGCCTTCTTTGGTAGGGGGGAAAGAAAAAAAATAAATTAAAAAGTGCACAGCAGAGAACACAAGAAAACCTAGAAGGAAGCAAAGAAACACTGTATAGTTTTGAAAACAATGTGTAGTATTTATTATATGGGTTTTCTTGAAATGGAAATTTATTGTCTTATATTGAATCCTCTCTTATCGCCTGCTGTGTACATGTAAATGTTCCTTTTTTCTCTTCCATTTAAGTTTAAAATGAATAATTTAAGAAGTATTTCAAGATATAACTGACGGGAAAAAGAAGTGAGCCGATCATAAAAAGAGAGCAAGAGATAACAGGAGCCCATGTGCTTGCATTGGTACCCACATAATCAAGTGTCCAAATGGAAGGCCCCCAAAATGTTATGTGAATCCCCTATGGAGGATTTATCAGAGGAAATTCAATAGATATTATTATCTTCATGACTGGAGGAACTACGATCATCAATGAGATCTTAGATCGAGTAAAAAATAATTGAAATAATTTACTTCCATCTACCCTTTTATAAAAACTCCCTCTTGGCTAGGGTTGTGATGTTCAATATAAAGCTTCTTTATATCTTTATTTTGATCCTCATAAAAATCCTCCTCTTACACTTTGTTGTGCTATGGCAATGACTCTGGATTATTTTTTTATTGATTAATTTATTTTTAGTTTCCAACATTCACTTCCATCAGTTTTAAAATTTCTCCCCTTCCCTCCCCACCAATATCATATGGCTCTACACATACATTCCTATTAAACACGTTTTCACATTAGTCATATTGCATAGAAGAATTGTAACGAGTGGGAGAGACCATGAGAAAGAAAAAACAAACTAAAGCAGAAAAAGAAAATAGTGTGCTTTGCTCTACATTCTGACTCCATAGTTCTTTGTCTCCATGTGGATGGCATTTACCATCATGAGTTCTTTGGAAATGTCCTTGCATTTCTCAGAAGGGCTAAGTCTATCAAAATCATAATAACTCTTGATTCTTAAGGACCTGCCAGTTGGGTTTAATATTTGGCAAGTCCTATGAAACTAGAAAGACTTCAAATTTGGTATGATCATCCCAAGACTGATCTACCCAAGTCTGGTGAAACTCATTACTGGAAGACTGATCAGAAGGCATTAACTGGGGTTGGAGAGGGGAGGGGAAGATGGGGTCACAGCAGCTTACAAAGATTGCTTACTGAAGGTATGAAAGGGTTATCATCTGAATTAGTGAGGGTGGTGCCCACAGTGATATAATCATAGACACTTAAGGGACAAAGGTAAGGACTGAATTTGTTATTTCAATGGCATAGAGAAAACCTAGGAGAGGAAACTTTCTCTACTGATGCATGCTAGCACTTCCTCTCCAGTTTTCATCCTCAGAAGATTGCCAAGAATACAGAAAAATGACTTGCCTAAGAGTCACACAGTGATATAACTTATTATTACAAATGATGATAACTGACATGAATATAGTGCCTTAAGGTTTGCAAAACACTTTGTAAATATTATCTCTTTTGATATTCACAACAACCTTTATTATCCCCATTTTACAGATAGGGAAACTGAGGCAGAGATAATAAATGACTTGCCCAGGTTCACACAGCTAGTAGGTTTCTAAGATAGATCCTGAATTCATATATTCCCAACTTCAGATCCAAAATTTTATCTACCTAACTGCCTCCTCTCTTTAAGACCAGTCCTATAGCTACTCTGCCACTCTGCCTTAAAGTATTGAAATAATACTCCTTTATGACCTTGTTGCACAAGTTTATGTGTCTCCTTTGTGTTAGTATACAATGAGAAGCATGATGTAGCAGTGTTAAACCCAGATAGGAATTAATTCCTGAAGAAAACCACAAATTAACATTACCTGTGTTCTATTGTATTTTTATTGATTTTTGTTGTGGTGGTTGTTAAACATTTCTCATTTACATTTTAATCTTGATTCCCCTGTGAGTTTGATACCTCTAGTATAGTGGACAAAGTGTTGGACTCAAAGTATGAAAGAATTGAGTTTCAGCCTTGCCTTAGACACATTTTGGTTGTGTTGTCATTTAGTCCTTTCAGTCCTGTATAACTCTCCATGACCCTATTTGGGATTTTCTTGGCAGAGATACTCGCTTGCCATTCCTTTCTCCAGCTCATTTTACATATGAGGAACTGAAGGAAACAGGGTTAAGTGACTTCCCTAGATAGTGTCAGAGGCCAGATTTTAACTCAAGAAAATAAGTCTTCCTGACCCCAGACCCAATGCTTTATCCACTGTACCACCTAGCTACCCCAAATCACATAATATTGACTGAGGCAAGGCTCTATGACTCAATTGCAGAACAGACACTGACCCTTTGTTAAAATGAGTTATTTCACCAGGATTCCCCCAAACCAATGAAATCATAGATCTGGTCCAAAAGAAAAATATACTGCATCCTTTCTGTGATAAATGTGTTTGTTCCTCATAAATTTTGTATAAATTAAATCACATTTTAAATACCATATGGGAATTTGTTATTTATAGGAATACTTTGATAAATACTTCTGCAAAGCAAAAAATAACATGGTTAACCTGTCATTTAGGAAATTCTGAGTTTCATATATTTTGTTCCAAAGTAGGATATACTCATCCGTTCTGTTGATTTCTTTCCCATGCACCTGTTGTGTCCATTAAATTATTTTCCCCTTGAGAACAAGGACTGGACTGTGCCTTCTTTTCCTTCTATGTGACTGGAGGGAGCATCTTTCCCCAGTTACAATGAGTGCTCACAAATAGGAACATGACCAACTAGTGGAGCTGTGCTTTTGGGAGAGTGTTGCAAATGGTCTAAGTCCCTGGTTTCCGACATGGAGATGCTTATTATAGGCCATTGTATGCCTGAGAGAACACAGATAGCTCCTGGTGGGCCTGGCAAGGGACTGGCATCCTCTGAAAAGGCATCCTTACTTTTATCATACAATTAATTCCCATCACTTTTATCCGTAGTATTCATTTTCTAGTCCCTTTTCCACACTTTCCTAGTTCTAGCAAAGGCATCATTATTTTTCAGTGTCCCAAGCTCATAACCTTAGCTATCTTTTCCTCACTCTCTTTCATCCCACACATTTAGTCAATTGCCAAATCTTACCATTTCCACTTTCATGACATCTCTTGCTTCTGACCCCTTCTCTCTATTCATACAACTGACACCTTAACTCAGGCCCTAATTACCTTTCACTTTGATTATTGCAAAGGCCTCATTATTGGTATTGCTATTTCAAGTGTCTCTCCAATTTTCTTCACATTGCTGCCGAAGTAATTTTCCCCAAGGACAGATTCCACCATGTCACTTCCCTATTCAAAATACTCTATTGGGAGCAGGGGGAGGGGGTGAAACCAAGATGGCAGAGTAAAAACAGGAACTCTGCTCGGCTCCCACTCCAACTATATCCAAATACCTGTGAAATATGACTCCAAACAAATTTTAGCACTACTGAATACACAAAGTGACAGAGAGAAACAAATCTCCCACTGAAGGCAACCTGGCAGACTGACAGGAAGAGTCTATCCCACGGAGCTGTGAGCTGAGCACAGTCCCACATTAACTGCCTGTGATCAGACCCCAGGGACCCTGACCAGAAGCACAGACCTGCCAGAGCAGACTTCAGGAGAGTAAATCACCAGTATCGGTGGCAGTTTCCAGACATCTCAATGAATAAATGCCAAAGAGAAAGTAAAAGATCAGTGGGGAACTTTGTTGGAACCAGGTGATGGAAGAGCACAGTCTGGCCCCTGCCCCCAGGGTGAGAGGTGGTGGAGATGCAGTGACTGCAGCTGCTGCCCTGTGGCTGCCTCCAGAGCTCCTGGCCTGTAGATCATAAGGGGACCAAGCAACCATTCTGAGGGCAATCATTCTTGCTTTGACCTGCTTAGATATGAATTGCCGTCTTGGGTGGTGGTCCTGGGGCATGTGGCAGAGTTCCAGAGCTTGGGGTGTCTGTAGAGAGGGAACCCTCCTCAGACCTCTGACAACATTTGTAAAAACTCCAGTGATTTGGGACACAGCTCTCTCTAATCTGGAAGCAGAGTTCTACTGTGGCAAAGAGCTCAAAAGTAAAGTAATTGACTGGCAAGATGAGCAAGCAGAGGAAGGACAATCAGAACATAGAATCCTTTTTTGGGGACAAAAAAGATCAAAACATGGAACCAGAAAAAGTCAATGAAGTCAGAACTCCTGCATCAAAAGCTCTCCCAAAAAAATATGAAGTGGTTACAGGCCATAGAGGAAATGAAGAAGGATTTTGAAAATCAAGTAAGAGAAGTGGAGGGAAAATTGGGAAGAGAAATGAGAATGATGCAAGAAAATCAAGAGGGGTGGCTAGGTGGCGCAGTGAATAGAGCACTGGCCTTGGAGTCAGGAGGACCTGAGTTCAAATCTGACCTCAGACACAACACAAAACTAGCTGTGTGACCTTGGGTGAGTCACAACCCCAAGTACTCTGCCTTCTCCCTCCAAAAAAAAAGCAAAAAATAAATAAAAGAAAAACAGGAAGATCCAGTCAACAAACAGCCTGTTAAGTAGACCCCCCCCCAAATACTGAAGAAAATAACACCTTAAAAATAGACTAACTCGAATGGCAAAAGAGTCCCAAAAAGCCAATGAGGAGAAGAATGCCTTAAAAATCCAAATTGCCCAGATGGTAGAGGAATTTCAAAAACTCACTGAAGAGAATCATTCCTTCAGAATTATATTGGAGCAAATGGAAGCTAATGACTTTATGATAAATCAAGATGCTGTTAAACAGATCCAAACAAATGAAAAAATAGAAGGCAATGTGAAATATATCATTGGAAAAACCACTGACCAGGAAATTAGATCCAAGAGAGATAATTTAAATATTATGGGACTGCCTGAAAGTCATGATAAAAAAAAAAGAATCTAGAAATCATCCTCCAAGAAATTCTCAAGGAAAATTGCCCTGATATTCTAGAACCAGAGGGCAAAATAGACATTTAAAGAATTCACCAATTGCCTCTTTTTTTGCCTTTTTGGAGGGCAATTGGGGTTAAGTAACTTGCCCAAGGTTAAACGGCTAGTTTGTGTTTGTGTGTGTGTGTGTGTGTGTGTGTGTGTGTGTGTGTGTTAAGTGTCTGAGGCTGGAACCGAATTCCAGTCCTCCTGACTCTGGGGCTGGCACTTTACTCACTGCACCACCTAACGGCCCCTCACCAATTGCCTCTTGAAAAACGTCCCCAAGAGAAAACTCCTAGGAATATTATAGCCAGGTTCTGGAGTCCCAGATCAAGGAGAAAATATTACAAGCAGCCAAGGAGAAACAATTTGAGTATTGTGACATCAGGATAACACAAGATCTAGCAGCTTTTACACTAAGGGATCAAAGGACTTGGAATATAATATTCCAGAGGTCAAAGAAGCTAGGATTAAAACAAAGAATAACCTACCCAGCAAAACTGAGTATAATGCTTCAGGGGAAAATAGGGTCATTCAATGAAATAGGGGACTTTCAAGAATTCTTGATGAAAAAAGCAGAGCTGAACAGAAAATTTGACTTTCAAATGCAAGAAGCAAGAGAAGCATGAGAAGGTAAACAGGAAAAAGAAATCATAAGGAACTTATTGAAGTTGTACTATTTACATTCCTATATAGAAAAAAATGATAATTGTAGCTCATGATATTTTTCTCAGTATGAGGATATTTGAAGGGAATATATATGTATATCTATGTATACACACACATATATATGTATGTATAGGAGGGTGTATGTGTGAATAAGTGCATATGTGAGTGTGTATATATGTGTGCACATTTATAACATAGACAGAGGGCACAGGATCAGCTGAATAGGAAGGGATGATATCTAAAAAATAAATTGAGTTAAGAGAGGAATATAATCATAGTGGGAGAAAAGGAGAGATAGAATAGGATAAATTATCTCATATAAAAGAGGCAAGAGAAAACTGTGACAAGGGAGGGGAAGAGCAGGAAGATGAAAAGGAATGGGTCAACTCTACTTTCATTGAATTTGGCTTAAGGAGGGAATAATATACACACTCATTTGGGTATCTTACCCTATAGGAAAGTGGGGGGGGGATAAGAGTGGGGATGATAAAAGGGAGGGAAAATTGGGGTATAGAGTAGTTAGAAGCACTTACATTTGAAAAGTGACAGGGTCAAAGTAGAAAATAGGAAAAGTGGGGGTCGGATGGGATGGAGCAAATATAGTTAGTCTTTCACAATATAACTACTATGGAAATGTTTTGTGTAACTACACATGTACAACCTATATTGAATTGCTTATCTTCCGAGTGGAGGTAGGTAAGGAGGGAAGAAGGGAAAGAATCTGGAAATCAAAGTTTTAAAAACAAACGCTTAAAAATGTTTTTACGTGCAACTGGGAAATAAGATGTACAGGCACTAGGGTATAGAAATCCGTCTTGCCCTGCTAGAAAGTTAGAGGGGGGATGGGGGAGGATATAAGAAAGAGCAGACTGGGGGAGGGGTGCTCAGTAGGCTTGCTATTTTGGGGTGGGGGGTGGGGGAAAGATGGGGAGAAAATTTGTTACTCAAAATCTTGTGGAAATGAATGTTGAAAACTAAATATAAATTTTAAAAATAATTTTAAAAATAAATGAATTAGGGGCGACCAGGTAGCACAGCGAGTAAGAGCACCGGCCCCAGAGTCGGGATGACCTGGGATTGAATCCGGGCTCAGACACTTAGCACCCACCCAGAAACACCTGGCCATGTAACCTTGAGCAAGTTACTTAACCCCAATTGTTTAGGGACGGCCAGGTGGCTCAGCGAGTAAGAGCACTGGCCCCAGAGTCGGGATGACCTGGGAACAAATCCGGGCTCAGATACTTAGCACCACACCCAGAAATAACTGGCTGTTTAACCTTGAGCAAGTTACTTAACCCCAATTGCTTTAAAAATGAATGAATGAATGAATGAATTAACACAAAGACACATAAAGGAGAAAACCCAAGGAGGAAGCTCATGGTTATTCTTCACATCCCTCTTCTACAGATTTTTAATGAGAGGTAGCATGAAATCCCTTTCCTCAAGTACCCGTAATAATTCATTCTAGAATTGTGTCTAGAATCCAAGCCACCTGGACTATAGTTTAAAGTCACCACTCTCTTCCATTTTTATGAAGTTGGGACATTTGCCCTTCTGTTGTCTTCTAACATCTTTCTATATTCTTTCAAAGATCAATGGCAGTGACTTAGCAGTCTTAGCTGTTGCTTTTCTCAGTGCCCTAGGATATACTTCGTTCAGGTCTGTTAGCTTGAAGTACAAGTAGATCCTCTTACTGTTTCCCTATAATGATCACTGTGGGTATTTGTTTTACTCAAATGCAAGTATTTGCATATTTGTTTAAAAGGATTTTCTTTTTCTTTTCTAATGGGGAGGGGGGGATAGATATTTGTTCACTGAAAAAAATAAAATTTGATTAAAAAAATACTCTATTGGCTTCTTATTACCTCTAGAATCAAATGTGAAACTTCTTTGTTTAGATTTTAAAGTCCTTCACAGTCTTGGCCCCACCTATCTTTCCAGCCTCATTATATACATTGCTTCCTTTCCCATGCTCTGCAATCTAGTCAAACTGGTCTTCTCACTGTTCCTTACAAAAGACAACTCCATTTTGTATCGCTGTCTCCCTGCTTGCTATGTCTGGAAAGCACTCCTTCCTTACCTCCACCCTGTATAATTTCTCTCTTCCTTCAAGTTTCAACTCAAGCACACCCTTCTATATGAAGTTGATACTATGAAAGAAGGAAAGAAACAAATATTTATTAATATATGTTAGGCACTGGGCTAAAGCACTTTACAACATATTACCTAATTTGAGCTTCACACCAGCCCTGAGTTAAGTGCTTTTATCTCCATTTTACAGATGAGGAAACTGGGGTAAATAGAAAGTATCTAAGACTAATTTCAAGTCAAGTCTTTCAGGGCCAGTGTTCTATCCATTGTACCACCTATTTTCCCAGAGATAGAATGAGGAAGAGATACATTCTAGGCATGAATGATGGCCAATACAATGGCACAGAAAATGGAAGACAGAGAGTTGTGTGTGTGAGGAACAGAAAGAAGGCCATTTTCACTGAACTGTAGAGTGCGTGAAATGAATAATGTGTAAAGAGGCTGGAGGGGCATTATTCCTATGTCCTCTATAAAAAAGGTCTCTATGCCTCTAAGGAGGCCCGAAGGCCAGAGGCAGGCAGAGTAGAACTACAGCTCAAAGAAGAAAATCAATGATGCAGAATGACAATTAAATTGTTTCAAATAATAAAGTAATTTATATTTTTGCTTCAATATCAGAAAAATTTGGCCTGCAACTGCTTTCAAAAAAGTTTTTGAAATCTGTTCCTGTGAACAAAAGATAAAAGGTACTCCTAGATGCTTTTAAAATGGTCTGCATTAGTGTACCAGTGGGATATGTACATTAATGAGAAAAGGTATCAAGTATGAAAAATCAAGTTCTTTTAGTTTTTTTCCCTGTAAGATGATGTTAATTTCCTTGTGCAATTGAATTGCTCTCAAGACCAGTTGTTTCAATAGACATTAAAATTCTTCTTCTACAATTAAGACTAATCCCTAAAGTTAATCCTGAGAATAGTAATTTGGCTTATTTGCATATACAATGACAATTTTTGCCTTATTGTGCTTATGAGATACACTTAAAAAAAGAAGTTGCCCTGTATGTCAATTTTCAATCTGAATAAAATTTTCATTTTGTCTGTTTCACCAGAAAATAGACACTAATGCCTAGCAAATGGTCCTAGGACATACTTTACCATATTGAATAGGGACCAATGACAACCAAAGCTTCTTACAATGCCCTCTCTGTGATGCTTTGAATGAAGTACATCCTGAAGAACCGATTAAGAGCTGTGCCTTCCTTCCTTTAACCAATCTCAAGGGCAAGACTAGGGAAGAAATTCATTTTGAATGTTCTTAGCTGTCAGTTGTGTCTGACATCTTTCAGGTACAGTAACTTCTTCTTGGTTTCTGTTGTTTCTAGTGATTAACTGAACCAGTCCATTTTGAAAGCTGTCAGTACTATACCTGAGAACCTGAAAATGGCATTCTGAACAATGAAATAATTTCATTTAGTTTGTCATTAACCTATTTGTTACTCCTCATGTTTCAGGCTACACAGCACTTGAAAGAGATCAACAATATTATATTCTACAAATCTGAGTGAGAGCCAGTCAGATTTATAGATAGGTAGGACTTTAGAGACTCTTGAATCCTACCCTGTCAGTTCATAGTTAAGCAAACTAAGGCTAAAGATGACTAAGGTCATTCAAGTTATGAGTGTCTGGGATTTCAACTCAGGTTTCTTGACTCCAAGCCCAGCACTCTACTATTTACTTCTCTACTAACCCCTGACAATGTCCCTGTACCTGCAACCACTTAACGCTCACATATTGCCTTGTTTGCTTCTTGTCAAGAGGAAAAGGTCTGATCAACTCCTTCCCACAGTGATGTTTGTGACAGGGACTTCCAGCTGAGTAGAATCACCACAGGGCAATTGGATATACCCAAATCCCTACTAGAATTGATGGGATTGCAGATATAGAGGAGGAAACTTTCAAGCTGGTCTATCACTTCCCACAATTTTACTTATTTTCTTATATACCTGTAATAGTAATGAAATTTAAAAGATCCCCACGTATCGCCTTGGTTTTTGTGTTGAGTGTTGAAACCCAGAGCTTATGAATCCCACTTGTGGGATGGACTTGTTGATGTGAAGAGAGAGGGCTGAACTGGGATGAGCTGGTGCCATGGATTTACAGAGAGATCAAGCAGAGAGAGATCAGCTTTTTAAGGCATTCCTCTCCTCATTGCCATTTTGAGCTTCTTTTGCCAATTGAGTCAGTCTGTTTTTTAAGGTATGATTTTCCTCAATCAGGCTGTTGACTCTCATTTCATAATTTGTTCTTGCATCATTCTCATTTCTATTCCCAATTTTTCCTCCATTTCTCTTATCTGCTTCTTAAGGTCCTCTATGGCCTTGTAACCAGCTTATATTTTCCTTTGAAGCTTTTGCTGTAGGAGTTCTGACTTCACTGTCTTCCTCCTGTTCCATGCTTTGATCCTTTTTGTCCCCAAAATAGGAGTCTAATGTTGGATTCTTCTGTTTGCTTTGTTTCCTTTGCCTGGTCATGTTGCCATTCAATTACTTGACCCCTGGGCTTTTTGCCACAATAGGACTTTGCTAGCAGACAGGGGAGCTTCCATCCCAAACGCCGGGGTTTTCTCAGCTGCTGGAAGTATTAGATGGGTGCCCTTTCTGAAGCCTCCACACACTCTGGCAAGTTGATCACACACCCCAGGACCTCCACCCTAGACTGCAATCCAGATCCAAGCAGGTTAAAGCAAGAGCGATTACCCCTCAGACTGGTGGGTTGGTCCCCCTACAGTCTACAGGCCAGGAGCTGAAGCTGTCATGAGGCGCTGGCTGGCTGTGCTGGTGTCTCAGTGGCTTCTTGCCCTGGGGCAAAAGCCAATGCTCTCCCAACTACTGGTTCCAAAGTCCAGACTGCACTGACCTCTCACTTTGTCCTTCACTTCTATGTGTTGATAATTCTGGAAACCGCCACAGCTGCTGGTGATCGGGAGTCCCTCTGGCTGGCCTCGGTGTGGGGCTGGGCTTGGCTCCCAGAGCGCTGTGCTGGCGGATGCCTGCCGGGCTGTCTTCAGCGGGAGGTTAGCTTTTCTGTGTTATTTTGTGGGTTCTGCACCTCCAAAGTTTGTTCAGAGTCCCCTTTTTACATGCATTGGGGAAGGTGGAAGATAGAGCCGAATGGAAGTCTTGTTTATACTCCTGCAGAGAGAGATCAGAAGAACTTTTGGGAGCAGCATCATGGAGGCAGAGAGAGAGAGGATTGCTGAGGGCCAGTTCGAGCTGCCCAGGACTTTTGAGAGCTGCCACCTGGAGCTGCCAAGGACTGAGGAGACTTGGCTGTGATGCCGGTATTTTGTCTATCTGTTTTGATGTTGTTTTGCCAGATTCATCTGCTGATAAAGGACAGTGCTGTTGTTGCAGAGGTTCTGGAACCTTGCTGTTTGTTCAGAAGCCCTGAAGAAGGATTTTCTTGGTGTATGTTTACAGAAATCCTGGAGGAGGGTCTTGCTGATGTTTTCTGGGGTCCTGAGACTGTTCTGCAGGCAGAGAGTGTATTGATCAGGACACTGACAATGTTTACTGGGGCTTTGTCTCTCCAGGAATAGAGATTGCTGAAAATTTGCCTGGGGTAAAGATGAAGAAAAGACCTCTCCTTGGGTATTAAATGCTGTAATGATAGCTTAACCTTGCTGTAGCTCAGGGGCAGATGGCCTTTGTGCTCTCCACTGCCCCTTTTGAGAAGGTGCTTGGCATTAACTGATGAGAATTGTAATTCAGTTGTGATCCAGGGGTGGGAAGCTTTTGACTTTTTTTTGTGCTCACGACTGACCAAATGAATGTACTTCATTTATGATTGGAAACTAATCTCCATTTGAGAAGAGAGACTTTGTGATTGACTAAATGAATGTACTTTCCAGGGGTGGAGTAATACATGGAAATTATTGAATCACACTTGGTGAATGCTATATTTTGATCTCCTCTATTCTGTGAATGTTTTGCCTTAATTTGTCACTGAATAAAATAGAGTTACTATGTTGGTATTCTGAACCTTGGAAGTTGCCTCTGCTTGGCATTACAATGCCCTCTAACTATTAATTGTTGTTGTTGGGTACTTCAGTCATGTCCAACTCTATGTGACCACATGGACTTTATTTTGTTTTCTTGGCAAAGATGTTGAAGTGGTTTGCCATTTCCTTCTCCAATGTGTCCCCACTTTATGGATGAAGAACTGAGGCAAATGAAGATTATGTGACTTACCCAAGATCCCATAGTAAGTGTCTGAGGTAGATTTGAACTCAATTCTTCCTGACTCTAGACCCAGCACTCTTTTCACCTAGAAGCCCATAACTATTACTAGGGTCCCACTGGTTCAAAATTCCTTTCTTTGAACTCCTCAAATTATGTCACAGAGGCACTATACACTTCACATGCTCCTAAAAGCAGTCTGTATATAATTCTCTGAGAGAAATTAGATGAAGCTCTTAGGATCCCTTCTCATCATCACAAAATCAAATAGCAGGAGCAGTGTGGAAGGGATGTCACTCTTAATCAGATTCCAATTTAAATTAAACAAGCTTTTAAAAATTAAGCACCTAATATGTCCACAGCATTGTGTTAAGCACTAGAGATGCAAAGTTCTCAAGGAGATTACAAAGAGGATGTCATGTATTCAACTATGCTTAAAATGGTAAGTGCTTTATTATTGAATAGTACCCAATTCTCTCTGGTTCCATTTGGGGTTTTCTTTGCAAAGATTCTGGAATGGTTTGCCTTTTCATTTCCAGCTCATTTTATAGATTAGAAACTGAGGCAAACAAGGTTAAGTGACTTGACCAGGTTCACACAGCTAGTATCTGAGGCCGGATATGAACTAAAAAAGGTGAGTCTTCTTGACTCGAGGCCCAGCATTCTATCCATTGTACTACCTAGCCACCCTAATAAGTGCTTAGGAGAGGTCAAAAGTTCAGAAAGACTTGAGACACTTACGGGAAAAAGTTCTTGAGATGATTTTCATCTGAGATTGGGTTTGAAGGAAAAGAAGGATTTCATTAGGTGGAGATATTTGGCAGGGAATAGGGGAAAAGGATATCAGATTACAGAATATTAAGTAATTCAGTTTGTTTACAGCATAGAATAAGAGAAGGGGTCCAGTATGGACCAGCAGTAAGTATGCAAGGTAGGGATACAGGGAAAAGTGGAGATGCATTGGCTTATTCTCCTACTAAGAAGGGCAATATTAAGCTCCATATCCTTTATAGCTAGAGGAGTGAATTTTAAGTCAAAAGATCTGAGTTCCAATCCTTCAAATACTTCCTAGATGGATAGTCCCAGGCAAGTCACTTAGCCTCAGATTTCTTATCTATGTCATAGAAATAATAGAACCTTCCCCACAGTGTTGTGAAGATCAATGAGTTAATATGCATAAAACACTTTTCAGACTTTAAGGAGTTATATATGTTGACTGTCATTATTAAAAGAAAGAAGAGGGTCTGCATTATCATCATCATTTAAAATACGTATACTCATGGAACTAGGAGGAGATAAGAAGAAGAAGAATTGTATCTAGGCTCAAATTTTGTTCTGGGGAAAAGGGTAGAAAAGTAGGAAGCAAGACTATTGAAAAACAGAACCATATGAATGTTTCATGTAATACCTCTGTCCATCCATGTTGACAGCCCTGTGACACTGTATGATATGTAAGCCGAGGGAGACATGACTCCTGGTTGACTGAGATATAATGATGAGTGGAAAAGGGACCACTCAAAATTGTTGGGAGAACTTCAAAGAAAGCAGCAGAATCGACCTTAGATTTCTGAATAGGGAAACACATCTTTCAGGCGTCAGAAACAAATTCAAGTTGCCCCCCACCATATTGCTGGCAACCCTAAAAACTGCTAAGAGGGAGTCCTTCTGGGTGAGATCATTCTCCCCTTGGCTGAGCACAGGTGTTTTATCCTGTTCCCACACTAAAAAGCTGGTTTATTTTATTCTATGGTTTACTCTAATTCATATAACTTCCCTATTTTCTATTCATTGCTTACTTTGATAAAGGTTTACTACAACTTATTCCTAGTAGTGATTTGTGTAATCAGGATTAGGTGGGAGGGAACTAAACTGGTTATAGTAAGCCATTTCTTTCTCCTTGAAAGCAATCCAAGAACTTTGCATAATTACCAATATTTAAGATGTGCTAGACAGACATATTTCTCAACCAAGATCTCTCCTGGAGAAAGTCAAGGGAAAGACAAATCAACCAGCCCAAACCCTCTTCTTATTCCTCCAAAAATTGGGCATCATTGTTCTCTTTAGAGGCTGGGTGGAACAGATCCCAAGTCGGAGATCTATCCATAGCACTCATGAAATAAGCAATTTTTAGACACCAACTACATATATACCTACATTTGCAAAAAAAAAAAAAAACCATTTGCACGTACAAATCATAACCCTTGTACATCCAAAGAAGAGTAAAGCTATATAATGCAAATAATTTTTTTTAAAGCAATCGGGGCTAAGTAACTTGCTCAAGGGTACACGGCCAGTTATTTCTGGGTGTGGTGCTGAGTATCTGAGCCCAGATTTGATCCCCAGGTCATCCCGACACTGGAGCCGGTGCTCTTACTCGCTGAGCCACCTGGCCACCCCTAAGCAATTGGGGTTAAGTAACTTGCTCAAGGTTACATGGCCAGGTGTTTCTGGGTGGGTGCTAACTGTCTGAGCCCGGATTCAATGCCCAGGTCATCCCGACACTGAGGCTGGTGCTCTTACTCGCTGTACTATCTGGCTGTCCCTCAAATAATTTTTTAAAACTGGAAATGTGACTTCATCCATGTTGGGAGTTTCTTTTGAGAAACTTCCCCTCCGGCGTAAATCAGAAATTTCTCTGAAACTTGCAGTATTTCAATATTACTTAAGGGCACTGAGAATTTGGACTTGACCAAGGTTACAATACCTGTGGTGGCAGAAACAGGAATCAACTCAAAGTTTTCCTGACTTTATTTATTGGATGAAACAATGGGCCTGAAATGAGGAAGACAGTTCAAATCCACCTTCCCACATTTATTAGCTGTCTGAATACTGGCTAAGTCACTTTTACCTCTCTCTGCTTCTGTTTTCTTATCTATAAAAAGGGGATAATAATTGCACCTACCTCCTAGGTCTGTTGGAAGGATTAAAGGAGATAATATTTGCAAAATGTTTAGCACAATGCCTGGTACATGGTAGATACTATATAAATTTTAGTTAGCTATTATTGTTATTATGTCAAAGGAAAAGGAAAAAAAAGAGATGGAGAGCTTTGTTATAGATTATTTGAGAAATGTATCCTGGAGGGCATGGGCTTTAAACTACATATCAAGGTGTAGGAGAAAGAGTACTGGACTTGTAGTCAGGAGAGACCTGGTTTTGAATTCAAATGCCAGTACCTGCTTAGTTATTATATCTCTGGCATGTATCTGAAGCCCTCCAGTGATGAGGAACTCAGTAATTCCTGCGCCAATATCTTGAGTTTTTTGACCACTCTGTTTGTTCTAAATGTTCTCTTCTATAAAAATGAAATCTGCCTCATTCAATTCCACTTCTGGCTCCAAATTCTTTCCTGGAAAGATCTCTTTGGTGTGATATAATTAATATTATAAATTCATGTGGTACTGTTGTTACATCCTGAATCATAATATTTTTTAAAATCTGTCAATTATTGATTTGGTCAAACTCTTTTACCATAAAACTGATTCTTGTGTCTGAAGCTGATTAGACTCTGTCACCTATCCTGCCAGATCCATTTATTGTATCTTAACATAATGGATAATTGGAATAAATAATTCCAATACTGCAGTATCATCATTATGCTAACAGTAAAACTTTAAGTAAACTGACAGATTGTTATTTCCTATGGTATTGTGGATTAAAGAATCTTCCATTGGAAGATTTAGACCCACGCAAGTTGCAGGGAGGAAAAAAAATGTTAAAACTGGAAACAAAAGAGGGGTGTTTTGAATTTTGAATTCTATTTCACTTTATGTGAGATTTGACTCCCAGTTTTTAAGTGAGTACTATGTTTTGCTCTGTGATGAATTAGATAAGGATGGACAGAATGCTCCCAGGGAGATTGTAAATGCTGAATTTAATCAGTCAAACACTAACTTAGCTCAAATTGCCCGAACAACTATATCTATGTTAGTTTAATAGCCATTATCAGGTGTGGAGCCCTCAATAGATTAAATGAGATACATGAACCTTTACTGTTAATTGGCCCCAGCCTTTTACTTCTTATTGTCTTTGGAATTAGCCATATTGCAATAGAAAGAACACTGGCCAAGATGTCAGGAGACCCCAGTCCTAATCCTACTTCTGCCACTAACTAGCTGTGTGACCCTGAAATACTGATTCCACTTCTCTAATCCTCAGTTTTCTCCTTGAATAAATTGAGACATATAAGATATTCTTTGAGGTCCTCTATAATATTTCTTTTGGCTCTTAAATTCTGTGTTCTACAACAGGTGTTCTTAACATTTTACATTTATTAATGGGCGCCTTTGGCAAGTATGATAAAGCCTATGAACTCCTTTCTCAGAAAAAATGTTTTTAAGAGCATAAAATAAAATACATTGGATTTCAAATAAAACCAATGATATCAAAATAAAGATGTAATTTTTTCCCATCTGAATTCCTACCTTACCCAGAAATCTACTCACAAATCCTTTGATGGTCCATGGACCCCAGATTAAGAATCCTTACCCTAAAGTAGAAAAATACAACATTCATTCACAAAAGCACTCTTCTGATGCCTCATCATGACACATTGGACCTTGAAGGTTGGTAGACTTTCAAGTACAGAACCAATGATAGCATCTACTATCCAAAAATAAGTATGGAGGGTCCTATGAAGAGTAGTTTAGTCAGTAGATGATGGATTCTTTAGAAACTAAGAAACAAAACAAACAAGAAATCCAGTCCTGTGTGGCCCCATTTTTTCCTGTAGTGATAGTAACAGAATGATGGAAAGTCAAATAGTGAGTGTTAAAGATCACACATTTTTGACTGTCTATAAACATTGATTTAAATGTTTGTACTCTCAACATGAGATTCTTATCCAAAAACCTGGAGTGATATACCACTAAAGGAACTGAATCAAGGCAATATGACATTCTCACTCTAAATAGAATCAGAAAACATAAGGAAGTTGCTGCCAAATGAAAAGATGGCTCACAGGTTCTCTTTTAAAAATGGTAAATAAAAGAACTGACAGAGTTGCTTTCATCAACTACCCAAAGTCAATGAGAAATATAATTTCGTAGTAACCTTAAGCATCTCAATGTGCAGCATTCATGATAGTGCAATCAAGGACAGCACTAGGAAAGAATTGGAGCTTATATGTCAACATCTGTTGCAGAGACAGAAGAGGTAGAGAAATTCTTTTAACTTCTTCCAAAACCAAATGTATTTATATAGATATAGATATATGGACGTGTGTATGCATGTATATACACATATATGCAAATATATGTACATGCATATGTGTATATATGATCATTATTATTATTATTATTGGTATTACTACTTGTAATATCTGATCATTTCAAAGCAAAATTGATTATAGGAAAAAAATGACAAAACACACATATACCTATACATACACACACAGTCACACACATATATATATACATATATATACACATACATATACACAAATACATACACACATACATATAGACATAAACTGCTAGAAAATATGGTCCAGGCTTAAGAAATAAAAAAGGTCAATTTAGGTCAAGCCTAAGTAAGTCCTAGATTGGAAATATTAGGTATTTTAAAGAATTCATGTGGCTGAAAGTTTCTCCTAATGATGTGATAATTAGAAAAGAGCTTTGTGATTAGTTATCTAATGAGTTGTAGACAGAGGACAGTGACATAGACAGAGGAAACTGACAAAGTTGGAGATCTGACTTAAAACCACACCATACAATGATTGAGTTGAATGGGGAGATTTTCTTTTGAGGGGGGAAGGCAGGGGCAACTGGGGTTAAGTGACTTGCCCAAGGTCACACAGCTAGTGTGTCAAGTGTCTGAGGATGGATTTGAACTCAGGTCCTCCTGACTCCAGGGCCGGTGCTCTATTCACTGAACCACCTAGCAGCCCCTCAATTTCTCATAGATTACCCTGAAGCATCATGCTTGTATATGTGTACTTTTGTCAAGAAGAGAGTAGGAAAGTGATGAACGTGATGAAAACCAAAGAGTTTTCTAGATGTAGCTAGGTGGTGCATTGGATAGAGCACTGACCCTGAATTTAGGAAGATGTGAGTTCAAATCTGTTCTTAGAAACTTACTAGTTATTTGATTCTGGGAGAGTCACTTAACCTCTATCCGCTTCCATTTCCTCAACTGTAAAATAGAAACCATAATAGGGTTGTTGTGAGAATAAATTATTTAATATTTGTAAAACATTCAGCACAGTGCCTGGCCATAATAAGCATTTACTAACTGCCGTTCTTCTTAGCAGACAGAAGGTGCCTCTTTCTGAGACTGGCATTTCCATATCAGCTCTATGTCTAGAGATAAAACATCAACCATTTAAGGCAAAGATCCAAGTCAATACTAAATTAAAAGAAACATTAAGATGAGCAGATACTATGTGCAATTCTAACCTAATCTCCTTACACAAATTGTCAATACTTGAAAGCTAGAAATAGGTAAAGGGAAAGATATTGATCCCACCACGACAATTTCTCATGGAAGTTTGACTACAATAAAAATTGCCACAACAAAGGCCAAAAGAGGCCAGAAACCGTATCAGCTAAGAAACACTGGATCTCACTGCTTCGTAGAGAAACACAGTTTAAAAAGGGGACACCAATTAAGAATATAAACTAACTTACGGGATCAAGTGAGCAAATAAGATGGAGGACTAGACATTTTCTCTGACCTCCAGAAACTTTCAAACCTTTCCAAAACAGAAATTATGCACCAAAAACAAAGCAACCCCAGCTGTCTCTGTGGTCTAGGACACCCAGAATCAAAAAAGAAGATAGAAAACAAAGAACAATAAGTTATGAACTGATGTTCATTGACCCTAAGCTCATTCAACAGCTCTTCCCCACTTCCCTTACTACTGACAGTGAGATTGCACTAACAGACCCAAGGACATCACAGAGGTTTATAACAAAATCGATGCCATATTCCAGTCCCCCTTTCCTCTTTTCAGTACCATGGTGATCCTTCAATCACAACCCTGCAGGAAAAAAAAAAAAGCCTCCTGGCAGCTGCATCCCTCTAACAACAGCTCTGCAAAGTTCTGAAATGTTCGTGTCAGGGCGTACACCAGAGCAGTAGCTCTCTGAATTGCTAATGCTGGGTCAGAGAACCAAAGAACAGAAGGGACAGAACACCAGGACAGGACATGTGGGGGGTGCTATGTAGCAATCCACTAAGTCACTAAGCAAAGAGCGCAGCAGCCAACTGGGCCTCTTCTGACCACCTAAAAGTCATGTGGGGCAGTGATCTTGGCTGGTGAACTGTGACTTGCTCAGTGTGGAAGGAGGCTGAGAGGCTTCAAGATTCTAGCCCCCAAGAAAACCCCCACAAGAAGGGGCAGAATCTGAAAGTAAACAGGAGAAAATCAGGAAAAGGAAAAATAAAAGATTGAAATTACCAAAGATCTTAAGGAGAAGACTCAAAGTCTTTGATGATAAATAGATATAAGAGGGAAAACACTCACAATGAACTATGGCTTCCAGATCTAATAAATAAGTTCAGGAATCTACAAGGAAATCCTTCAAAACAAAGGAAAATAGTCCAACACTGGGTGTAGCCTGGGGGTTTTGGTGCTTGGAAAATCTGTTCATCCCAGTGGGAGCTCCTGGAGGCAACTGTCACCTGGAAAAGTGGGAAAGCATGGACATAAAGAAGAAATTTTGAGGCAAATGGAGAAAAAAAATGGTAATGAGGGGAGAGAATAAAGTAGTGGTAGGCTACATAATCAGTGATGTGGTAGAAGAGGGGCCTCTCTGACACCTGCAATGATTGGCATAGTCTGCCCTCACATGAATACCCAGGCCTAGACAGTGGTTCATAAGGGTTGATAAGTCTCAGGAGACTTTCTCTCACATTCCAATTGCTTGCCCTGTGAAAATACCAGACCCTCTATTTTGTTTGTCTCTGATTGACATCTGGTTGCCTCAGCTAATGATCACTCAATATGATTCAGCTCTTCTGCTTTCTGGCCATTAGTGAGTGGTCTCTTTTCCTGGTGAATCCTGTGGATCTACCTCACAGTTCCTTGGTCACACAAAAATTATTCCTCTTGGGGAGCCTAGCTCTATACTCAAGAAGAACCTCTTTCATAGCACTAATGATGTAGTGGTGTTTCTTTCCTTTCTTCTCTGAATCAATCTTTTTTCTGGGTAATTTAATCATTTTAATAATAATACTAGCATTTTAATGAGAGGATGGTCATTTGGCAGTCTCACTCTTAAACCAAAGACAATCATGGCAGTGGCTTCAAAATTTGTTTTCTTTTTAATAGCATTTTATTTTCCCCCTGATTACATGTCAAGACAGTTTTTAGCATTCATATTTACAAGATTTTGTGTTCCAAATTTTTTTCTCCCTCCCTCCTTCTCCTGCTCTCTTCCTAAAATAGTGGACAATTTGATATAGGTTATGCATGTGTTATCATGTAAAACATTCCATATTAGTCACAGTTGTGAAATAAAAAACAAATCAAAAGGGGAAAAATCAAGAAAAAGAATAAAGAAAATGGAAAAAGTTTGTTTTTTTAATCTGCATTCAGAGTCCATCAGTTTTGTATCTGTATGTGGATATCATTTTCCTTCATGAGTCCTCTGTACTTGTCTTGTTGAGAAGAGTTGAGTCATTCCTACTCGATCATCACATAATGTTGCTGATACTGTTCACAGTGTTTTTCTGGTTTTGCTCATTTCATTTTGCATCCTTTCATACAGTCTTTCCAGGTTTTTCTGAAACATGCCAGTTCATTTCTTATTGCACAATAGTATTCCATTACATTCGTATACCACAACTTGTTCAGTCATTCCCCAATTGATGAATGATCCTCAATTTCCAGTATTTTGCCATCATGAAAAAGGCTGCTATTAATATTTTTTGTATATGTAGGTCCTTTTCCAATTTTTATGATCTCTTTGGGATACAGACCTAGTAGTGGTATTGCTGGATAAAAGGGTATGTTTGATTGTTTTTTTGTTTGATTGTCCTTTGGGCATAGTTCCAAATTGCTCTCCAGAATGGTCGAACAGTTCTTAACTCCACCAACAATGTATTAGTGTCCCAATTTTCCCACATCCTCCTCAACATTTATCATTTTTCTTTTCTTGTCATATCAGTCAACCTGGTAGGTGTGTGGTGGTACCTCAGAATTGTTTTTATTTGCATTTCTCTAACCAAAAGTGACTTAGAGTACTTCTTCACATGCTAATAGATAGTTTTGATTTCTTCATTTGAAAACTTCTTGTTCATATCCTTTGATCATTTATTAATTGGGGAATTACTTTTATTCTTATAAATTTGACTCAGTTTTCTATATATTTGATAAACAAGACCTTTATCAGAGATACTTGGATTGTTTCCCAGCTTTTTGCTTTTCTTTTCTTGTTGGTTGCATTGCTTTTGTTTGTGCAAAAGCTTTTAAATTTAATTTAATCAAAATTACTATTTTATATTACACAATGCTCTCTATCTCTTGTTTGCTCATGAACCTGTAACTCACTTAACTTTTCCTTTAAGAATTTGGATGCTATACCACTCAGTGCATATATGTTTAGTATTGACATTGCTTCATTATCTAGGGTACCTTTATAGCAAGATGTAGTTTCCTTCTTTATCTCTTTCAATTAGGTCTATTTTTGCTTTTCCAACCCCTTACCTTTACTCTGTGTGTGTCTCTCTGCTTCAAGTGTATTTTTTGTAAACAACATATTGTAGGATTCTTGCTTTTGATCTACTCTGCTATCTGCTTCCATTTTATGGGAGTGTTCACCCCATTCACATTTATAGTTATTATTACTAATTGTGTATTTCCCTCCATCCTATTTTTCCTCTTGTTTGTCCTCTCTCTCCTTTTACCCTTTCTCTCCTCAACAGTGCTTTGCTTCTGTCTACTGCCTCCCCTAGTCTGCCCTCTCTACTATTAGTTCCGCTACCCCCATCCCCCATTCACTTTTGCTTAGTCTCTTCCCCTCCCATTTTCCTGTTCATTTCTATAGATTTCTATGTTAGACTGATTGTGAATGTTATTCACTCTTTGAGCCAATGCTGATGAGAGTAAGATTCAAGCAATGCCCATCATCCATCCTCTTTTTTTTTCTATCATGGCTATAGTTTTTCTCACCTCTTCATGTGAATAATTTGCCACATTCTAACTCTCCCTTTCCTCTGCATCCAGTGTACTCCTTTCTCATCCTTGAATTATTTTTTTGTCATTCCCTCAAATTCACCTTATATCCATGCCCTCTGTGTATGTATATTTCTTCTAGCTGTACTATTACTGGTACAATTTCTAAGAATTACAAACATCACCTTCTCATGTACAGATGTTGAACAGTTTAGCTTAGGCTTCTCTTTGGTCTTGGTATTGGAGATCAAATTTTTTGTTCAACTCCTGACTTCTCCTTATGGAAGCTTGAAATCCTTCTATTTCATCAAATGACCATTTACCCCCTTGGACTATTATGTTTAATTTCACCAAGTAGGTGATTCTTACTTGTAGTCCTAGCTCTTTTGCCTTTCAGAATATCATGTTCCATGATCTCTGATCTGTCAACATAGGTGCCCTATGTGATACTGATTTTGGTTCCTTAATATTTTAATTGTTTCTTTCTGGCCACTTGCAGTATTTTTTCTTGACCTGATAGTTCTGTAATTTCACTATAATGTTCCTTGGGGTTTTTATTTGGAGATCTCTTTCCTGAGGTGATTGGTGAATTCTTTCAATGCCTATTTTGCCCTCTTGTTCCAGGATATCAGGAAAGTTCTCCTTGATAATTGTTTAAAAGATGCTGTCCAGGTGCTTCCTTTTGATTATGGGTTTCAGGTAATCCAATGATTCTGACGCTGTCTCTCTTGGACCTATTTTCTAGGTCAGTTATTTTTCCAATGAGGTATTTTACATTTTCTTCTATTTCTTTATTCTTTTGAATTTGTTTGACTGATTCTTGATATCTCATATAGTTATTAGTTTCCACTTGCCCTATTCTAACATTTAAGGAGTTGTTTTCCCCAGTTAGCTTTTATACTTGCTTTTCATTTTAGTCAAGTATACTTTGAAAAGGAGATCTTTTCTTCAGTGGATTTTTGTATCTCGTTTTTCATTTGATCAATTCTACTTTTTAAGCAGTTGCTTTCTTTTTCCAGGTGTTGACTCTTTCTCTTGCATTACTCTCATTTCTTTTCCCATTTTTTCTAATACCTCTCTTATGTCATTTTTAAGCTCATTTCTTTTAGCTCTTCAATGAGTTATTTCTGGGCCTGAGACCACCGTCTCTGGGGTTTTGCCCTTAGGTTCTTTGACATTGTTGTCTTCATCTGAGTTTGTGTCTTGATCTTGCCTGTCACCATAATAACTTTCTATGGTCAGATTCTTTTTTATTGTTGTTTATTTTTGCTCATATTTTCTGGCCTTTTCCCTTTTTTTAAATTTTGAACTCTGCCCCCAAGGTGAAAGGGGTGCTGTCTCAGACTTCTTAAGCCAGGGACTGCAGGAACTGGCTCTTTAACTGGTGTTGCAATGATGTTGCCCTGAATTCTACAGGGAACCCTTCTGGTATTGTGCCGTGGGGGTGAGGGGTGGCTGGTACTATTGGAGGCTGTAGTGATCTGGTAACTTATCTGGGATACTAGTGCTGGCATCTGGTGCGTTGTGAACCTGGTGGGGTGCATTGCCCTGGGGCCATGCTGAAGCATGAAGCAATTTGGCTGCTGGAAGCTATCTGTTTGCCCAGGACTGTGCTTGAGCTGGAGGCTGCTCATTCCCCTGGCTATGCTGAGGCATGTGGGGGGTCCTGCTGTTGGTGTTGCCTGTTCCATTTCATGGGGGCTCAGCATCTCCCTCTGGTTTTCTGAGGTGGGTCTTGCTGCTGGCTTGCTAGGATGCTTCCTGTCCTGGACTGTGTTCCCCTTTTACCCAAGTGAAACACACCTTTCTTGCCCATTTTCCAAGTTTCTTAGGCTGAAAGAATGTTTCACCCAATCTTTTTGCTGGTTCTGCTGTCCTAGGATTTGTTTTAGGGTGTTTTATGATTGTCTGGAGGTGAATATGAAAGAGTTACAGTGATTTGCTACTTTCTCTGCCATTTTGGCTCCCAGAATTCTTCTTAATTATCTTTTTCAACTCATTTGAAGTATTTCTTTCATTCTTCCAAGAAAAATTAGGTTTTCCCTGATAATCTAAAGAGTAGAGGGACCTTCCTCTAACACTTTCACCTTTTCCTCTGTTAGGGAGCCAATTATGTTCATTGTGTATACAAAGTTAGTGGTCATTCATTGACAGAAACACAAATATTGCACATTCTAGATCACTGCAGCAATCCTCTTGCTTTCCACACATCATAGAATTAAAGACCTCTACCCCTAGTCATTCTTGTTATTAGTTCTTGCAACAAATTACAATAATGATTCAGTTGGGAAGAGGAGGGAGGATTCTAAGAGGACCTTTATTTCTTTAAAGTAGGCTTTTGGACTTTTCTTCCCATGGGTTACTAGATTGCTCATCTGCCTTTGTTCAGTGATTATAATTCTAATCAAAGTTCTAATGTAAATAGAAGCTGCCTTCAGTTGCCTGAACGATGGTCCCAAGGAAAAATCCAACAAATCCAGCTACTTCTTTCCTCTTTGTACCCCATTTTCTCTTCTTCCTACTTAATTAGGCTTCAGTCACTTGTCTTGTTATGTTTGTCCAGCTCAGACCATCCTCTGGTCCTTCTCTTATGTATTCTCAACTCTTCTCCTCTCTTTTTCTAGCTGACCATACTTTCCCCTTCTCTCTCCTTTCTTTTTCTTTTTAAGATTAAAATGGTTTGTTTATTTACTTTTAGTTTATGACATTCAGTTCCACAATCCCTTGAGTTTCAAATTTTCGCCCTCTCCCTCTCTTCCCCTCCCCCCATCATGGCGGCATGCACTCAAAAATAGGATCTACAAATATCTTCACATTAATCATTAGTCAGGTTGTAAACAAGGATTATAACTGATAGAATGATGAGTGGGAAAGAGGAAACAAAACAAAACAAGAAAAAGAAACACAGCAAGTAGTTTGTTTCAATCTGCATTCAGTCTCCGCATCTCTTTCTTTGGATGTGGGTATCTCTTTCGATCATGAGTCTTTTAGAATTGTCTTGTAACCTGCTGAGAGGAGTCCAGTCTATTGGAGTCGGTCATCACACATACGTTGTGTCTGTGAATGTGTACAGATTTCTCCTGGTTCTGCTCTCCCTCCGCATCAGTTTATATAGGTCTCTCCAGGTTATTGTGAAGTCCGTCTGCTCCTCATTTCTTATAGCACATTAGTATTCCATTACATTCATACACCACAACTTGTTCAGCCATTCCCCAACTGATGGGCATCCCCTTGATTTCCAATTCTTTGCCATCTCCTTTATTTTTCTGATTGCTTTAACTTTTTATGCTCCCCTAATTTATCTATTTCATATGAGGATTTGTTGACAGTCAATTGAGCAATAATGTAACACAGAAGAGGCACTTGGAAGAAGTAAATGCCTAAGGGAAAAAAGGAAGAATCAAAGGAAAGAGCACTAGTCCTAAAGTTATAGGATCTGGATTCAAATCTTGCTTCTGGTTACTTAATACCATTTACGACCTTAGACAAGTCAGTTAAACTTTCCGGACCACAGTTTCTTCCTTTGCAAAAGTAAGGGAGTTGTAAATAGAGGCCATTGAGTTCTTTCCAATTTTATACAGATCTACTATTCTCTAAAAAATGTTGAGAAGTGAAGTGGAATTAAGAGGAGAATTTGTTTGGCCAGACTAATATAGTGAGAGATTTATTTGTTTTTCGTGTATGCGTATGTGTATGTGTGCGTGCATGTTTTGCTTATTATGAGGTTAAGGAGTACTGGGAAGGACAGAGTTATTTTTAAAAATATGAATGATTTTAAAAATAAATACATGTAAGCATCTGGAATGTGTCCATTGACTTGGTCAGGTAAAAGGATATACATTGGTGTGGACCCAAAGTTAAGCTCTTGATTGGACAACTCCCATAGTAATACCATAAACTGAGACGGAGCTGAGGAAGGAGACACATTGTTAGAGCCCTGGGCTACATAAGTCAAGCAAAATGGACCAAACAAAGCTCTGGTATATAGGTTTATGAGAAATATCCCTTTATGGTGGCTCAATCCTTAGTGATTTCTCAACATCTCACCACAAAATAAGGCATAAGCAATTTGTCTTGACTAATCTTCTCACCTAGAAAATAGCAGTATTACCTCTAGACTTGAAACCCTTTCATCCATTATTGATCACTGGGATATTTTGGTATCCAGTACAACATTGTATTCAAAATCTCCCTTTGCAATGAAAGTCCACATAGTCATCTCCTCTTCAAAGGTATGTCCTGCTTGTAAAGGCTATCTTATTTGAGGCTGTCTGTCTGGAAGAATAATAGCCTCCTTTCTGTCTCATTTTAACTTAATTCTGTTTTGATGTCAAGTTACCTATTTCAGAACCTTTGCCGCTGGCCTCTAGTAGAATATCTTATTCCCAATGTTCCCAGTGGCTCAAAGATACCATAAACTAACATAAAAAACAATACTACTTGATCAAATGGCTTTAAGTTGGAAGCAATAAATAAAATTCAGGGAATCCTGATCATTATTTAATCTTTTATAGACTATTAAATGACATGTTAAGGTAAGAAAAGATGGATATCCTTAATAACCTTATAGATGACCCCCCCATACATACCACCCACCATTGCTACCATTTCTAGTTATTGAGGAAGTCATTTCATATGGATTCAAATGCCCAGTGTTTTTGAGTGACATGCTTGGTTAAGTGGGACACCCAACAATAAAGCCTTACCCTCAAGGGACTAAAATATAGTTTAATTCAATGAAAATTAATATTTACAGTGTATAAAGCACTATGTCAGGTGCTAAGGGTTACAAAGGTGAAAAGATGAAAAGACACAAGTCTCTTGCCCTCATGGGGCTTAGAATCCATTAGACTGTGAACACCTTGAGGCTCTTTATTTCAGCAGCATTTAGCATGGTGCCTAGCACAAAGTAGGTACTAAATAAATGCTCATTTGTCCAGATAGTTATAAGGCAAAGAACACATAAAGATATTAAGTAAAATTATTATAGTTGTTAACCAAATGCTATGCAAGGACAATTTCCAACTGGGGAGAGTTCACCTTTTGTTGATGAGTCATACCAGTCATGTTCAAATCTTCATGACCCCATTTGGAGTTTTCTTGTCAAAGATACTGGAATGGTTTGCCTTTTCTTTCTCCAGCTCATTTGACAGATGAGTAACTGAGGCAAACAGGGTTAAGTGACTTACACAGGGTCACACAGCTAGTATATGAGGTCAGATTTTAACTCAGATCTTCCTGACTGCTAGCCCAGTGCTCTATCCACTGTGCCACCTAGCTACCCTGGAGTTCACCTTACACTTTACAGTCAAACTGACCTAATTTCTGTTTCCTGAACTTGGCATTCAATTTCCCAATTTTGAGTCTTTGCACAGGCTATCTACCACTTGGGGAATGAATTCACTCTTTCTTCATCTCCAGCTCTTAGGATTTTCAACTTCATTCAAGGCTCAGTTCTTATACCACTTCACTTCCTAGAAAATGCTTTTTCAAATCCTCCCAATTGTTAGGGTTCTCTTCTCTTTTCCCTCTTCAAATGATACTATATTAATATATTAATGTTTTAATCAGTGTTTATGATTTTATCATTTATCATTTAAATTGACTATAACATTTTTATAATGATAGAGAATGAGGCTGATGACCTTGCACAGCTGTGCCTCACTTAAGTCTATTTCACATGCAAGTCTAGACATCGCCCTCATGATGTCATTGGTTCTCTCCAAGAACAAGGGATGAACAATAGCAGCACTTGATCTGTATAAATGTTCTCTCCCTCAGTACAATATAAGTGCTTATTGCTTTTGATTTTGTCTTTGCATTACCAGTGCCTAGCACAGTGTTTTACCCATCAATGGGTAAAAACTTGATCAAAAACTTATTGAATTCATAGAAGAGGCAGTATTCAAATTGGGTCCTAAAGAATAGGTAAGATTTCAAAAGTTGGAGATGGAGTGGAGGACATTCCAGGTATAGGGAACTGTTCAAGCAAAAGTGTGTCAGATATTAGTGGGGGTGGGGAGGAGAGGGAGAGAATTCTGTTTGACTAGATTCAAGTACATGTAAGGAATAGTGTGAAAGAAAGTTGGGAGCACAGAGTGCTACCAGACTAAGAATTAATCAATAGACAATTATTAATTAAATACCTACTATGTGCCAGATGCCATGCTAGGAGCTTACATTCTAAAGGGCTTTTAATGTCAGGCTAAGGAGTTTGGATTATACAATCATGAGTTTAGGGTAAAAAACTTCTTTAGCAATACTGTAATATGCTCCTCCTTCCTTCCTTCTTTCCTTTCTTCCTTTCTCCCTTTCTCCCTTCCTTCCTTTCTTTATTTGTCAATTCACTTATTCATCATTCATTGCAGATGAGGGAAACAAACTCTAAATTGGTGAAGCAATTGCTCAGATTCCATAGTAAGTAATAAAGCCAGATTCTGGCTGCAGCTCTATGACTCTAAATTCAGTGCTCTTTCCAATAGAGATATACTTGGACTCTGTTCTTCAGTCAATGGGGATTAACTAGCAGGTTTTGAGCAGAATGTTATGATGAGGCCTGAGCATTAGAAATATCACTTGGGCAGCTACATCAAATGTAGTTTGGAGAAGAGAGAGAATGGAGTCAGTAAAGCTATCGCAACAGTCTAGACAAGATAAGATAAAGACCTGATCTAGGGTGGCAGCAGTGGGAATAAAAAAGGAGAAATGGGTGCAAAAGATATTTTGCAGATATAATGAACAGGACTTGGTAACTTATTAGATCTATGGGTTACAGGCACAGGAAAAGACAAATATAACTCCAGTTATCTGTGATGTGGCATTAATACCTTGTATTTCATATCAGTATTGTAAGGAAAATGTCCATTATTCTCATCACTGATGAGCTCTGAGGTCTAGTGAAGCCAAATCAATAACTGATTAAGTACTAAACAAAGTGCTAAGCTCTGGGGGTACAAAAAGAGGCAAAAGTCAGTTCCTGTTCTCAAGGAGTTCAAATTCTAATAAAGAAGACAACATGGAAACATTATGTACAATCAAGCTATATACAGGAAAAGTTGGAGATAATCAACTTAGAAAAGACAATACCTTTAAGGAGAATTGGAAAAGGCTTCTCATAGGTAGAATTTCAGCTAAGATTTGAAGGAAGCCAGAAGACAGATGAGGAGAGAGAAGTGAATGATTTTCAATTATGGGAAAGGAAGAAAGTTGAAGGCAAACATTATTCAGCATAATTTTTCAATCTGCCCCTGTGGAATGTAACCAATGCTTAATCTTTCAAATTCCTTCTAGGAAAAATAGCCATGCTATGTTGAATGTCATTGTTTTATCTCAATTTTTTTTAGCCTTATACATTTAAAATGCCCTTCCATTATGCAGGGAAGGGAAGGGTGGAGTGTGGAGGTAGGGGGGGGGGATGTGGTGCAAAGGGAAGAACTCCCAATACTAATCATGCACAAACCTTTCTGATGTAAAAGAAACCCCATGAACTCATGGATTCTTTACTTAGCTCTTCAAATGTATCTGGGTTTTGTTATCAGTTCCCTTTACCACCCACAAACTTTTAAAAAACAACTTTTGAACATCTGAGGAGAAGCTCCTTTCTAGTAATAATCCTCAATTTGTATAATATTAGTCATCTCATTAAGTACAATACAGAGGGAAAATGATAATTACCCAGAAAAACTGCAAGGCATTTTCTTTTCTCCCTCCTCTCCTCACCCATTTGCAAACTGATGTGGTCCAAAGGAAAAAAAAAAAACAACCTTAAAGAAGAAATTGAAGAATACACAGAGATTTCAAAGAGAAAATATGACTCACATTTACATTACAAAATGCTTGCCTCACAATTCCCTGGTGAAGGAGAGACAGAGAGAGAGAGACAGAGAGAGAGAGAGAGAGAGAGAGAGAGAGAGAGAGAGAGAGAGAGAGAGAGAGAGAGAGAGAGAGAAACTTGTTCAGCACTTATTATGTGTCAGGCACTGTGCTAAGTGTAGAAAATACAAATACAAGCAAAAAGTCTGCCCCTGTCCTCAAGAAGCTTACATTCTAATGGAGGAAGATGAAACATTAAAGGCAGTTTTAGTACCATTAACTTCCTTTCAAAGATGAGGAAACAGGTACAGTGATTTGCCAACAATCACATAGCCAGTATATTTCAGATCCAGTATTTGAACCCAGGTCTCCTTACTTCAAGTTCAGAGTTCTTTCAAATATGTTATATTTTCTTTTGGTCTTTTTTTTGGAGGGTGGAAAGCAGGGCAATTGATGTTAAGTGACTTGCCCAAGGTCACACAGTCAGTAAGTGTTAAGTGTCTGAGGCTGAATTTGAACTCAGGTCCTCCTGACTCCAGTGCTGGTGCTCTATTCACAGTGCCACCTAGCTGCCCCTATACTTTTTTTCTTTGAAAGAAAAAGGTGTCTAAGAAATAGTGAACTTGGATAAGTATTCCCTAGATCTAGTTCAGATACATGGAAGCCATTTTGTGAAGGGAAGTACAAATCGAAGAGTGTAACCTCTGTCTGGAAAGTTAAAAGACAGTGACTGAGTTGTCCTCCTGCCCTCTTTGCACCAGAACTATCCCTTCACCTTCCCCCCCCCCATGATTCACAATCATGATTTAGCTTTCATCTCGTGACCCCCCTCTACTGCCTCTCCCAGCTCCCTCCGTAACAAAACTGGAATCTGTGGTTGGACAACCTTGGTAAATGGGAAGAGATGTAAAGTTTCAGGAGTTGAGGAGGATGTTCATATGGGAAGCTGATGTCAAGTTCCCAGAGTTCTGATAGTGTCCCAGGCTATAAAACTCAGTGTCTTCACTCTCCTTCCTGTCACCTTCCATTGCACATTTGGAACTTTATTATGGAATATCTTGCTCTCTAATAATCTGTACAGCACGATTTAGTACTTTATTAAATGCTATCTTGTTCTCTAATTGTTTCAGCATTGCATGTCATTTCCTCTACTAGATTATTCCTTATTTATGGGTGAGGACTATTATGTCTTAAGCTGATTTTGTGCTAGCAATCCCAGCACAATGTTGGATATTTAATAAGTGCTAATTGGTGGGCATGGGGGACGTGGGGGGGTGCTATTAGGATATGGGGAGAAAATGAGACCTGTGATTTCATTAGTTCATGTTGTTAGTATAGAAACTCCCTCAACCAATTTGAATAGCAGCTGCTCGGAAATGCATAACTGGAGAGAATTTGATCAATTATTCAAATGATTTTGATGGATAATTAATAAATATTTTTCCACTTAAAAGATTGTTTATTGTCTTACAGTGCCTGTAAATAATACTCTCTCCCCCAATTGTCTTAAAATAGCAAGGTTTCACTTTTCTCCAGTTTGTGTTAGATTCACACTTTGTATTTATTAAGCACCTGTTATGTGCCAAGCACTGGACTGAGATTCTGACAATGCAAAGATTTTATTTTAAACTGTTCTTATCCCCAGGCATTTTTTGAAGGGGGAAGGCAAGGCAGTTGGGGTTAAGTGACTTGCCCAAGATCACAGTTAGTAAGTGTCAAGTGTCTGAGGAAGAATTTGAACTCAGGTCCTCCTGATTTCAGACTCTATTCACTGTCCTGCCTAGCTGTCCCTGTAAGGAATTTATTTACACATGTATGTTTCCATGCCCATCAATCAATCAACAAACTTTTTTAAAGTGCCTACTATGTGGCAAGTAATAAAGACAAAAATGAAACGGGACATACTCCTTTAAACTGAGTTAGCATCCACCCTGAAATCGGGTTGCTGTTGTGAAGATGGGGTCATTTCAAGGTAGGAGACGAAAACTACATAATACTATTAATAGTAACTAATATTTCTATGCTGCTTATTATGTGCAAGGTTCTAAGCTAAATGCTTTATAACTATTATCTCTTTTGATCCTCATAACACGATAGGTTCTATTGTTATCCTTATTTTACAGACAAGGAAACTGAGGCAGACAGCAATTAAGTGACCTTAGTGCATGTCTGAGACCAAATTTGAACTCAGGTCTTCATGAATCCAGTTTGGTACTCTATCTTCTTCACAACCTATCTGACTCATCCTTCACACCCCACCCCCACACCAAAGACAATGCCCTGCAAGTATGGAAACATTTCTTCTCTGAGGTCCCATTCTCCTGATTGGTGAGTAGTTCTCCCAGAATGCCATTTCAGTCTAATGGAGAAGAGAGATGCTTGTCAATGAGAATTCAGTGTTTGAACAACATGGAGAGAGGACCCACATACATGTTTGGTAAACCTGGTTTTAGAATCCCATTATGAAGTGACCAGGGACACGACTTCAAAGCATGCGTAGGTGTTCAGTGACTATTTCCTGTGAAGTTATTACAGGGTGAAGAACATCCTTCAGGTGGGCTGCTGAACCAGAGCTGAATGTGCATTGGAAGACTCCAATGTAGAAACTTCCTCTCTTTCCTTTCTCCTAGTGACAAATTATAAGGGCCGCCCTCTGAGCCATAGACAGCTAGTGAGCACATGGTCGGCTATACAAAGCTGTGTCGAGGATGAGCCCCCTATTGTTTCTGTCTTACTTCCTTTGATCTCAAAATGTCAGGAGGTTTACTAGAAGTCTAACAGCCAAGTCCAGGAAAGAGCAAGCCCTAAGGTGCAACCTGCTTCACCCAGCCCATTAATGTATTGATGCAGCCGTTAAGACATTGTGTCTTCAAATCCTTTGCCTACATCACACTTGTAAGTTAACACGGGGCAAACACTTCGTTTGAACCCGCTAGCCACAGGAACTATTGTAGTAGGCTTTGGCTTTGGGGCTTCTTTCTGTACTTTGTTCTTGCTAAATTATCCCCTTGTACAACACAATGGAAGTGAGTTGCTTTTCCACAATATTAAGGATAGCTCAAGTGGTCACATGATACTGGGGAGATCTAACTGGCACTTGCAAATAATGCTGAGGTGTTAGTTACTAGTAATTCATATTGAAGGGAACACATCGGAATGGGGACTCAAGCTAGCATTGGAAAGAAATCACTGCTTGGGGGTGGCTAGGTGGTACAGTGAATAGAGCACCAGCCCTGGAGTTAGGAGGACCTGAATTCAAATCCAGCCTCAGACACTTGACACTTACTAGCCATGTGACTTTGGGCAAGTCACTTAATCCCAATTGCCCTGCCTTCCCCCCTCCAAAAAGCAAAAAAAAATCACCCCCAAACCCTCAGCAGCAGTAGGGTTTTCTCTAATGCTATTAACTCATGCCCCATTCCTATGTATTCTTCCCAACAACAATAGTATTAGTTAATATCTCTTCGATATCGCTAGTAGCATTGATTGACTTAATGAGTTGTGTTCCAAGTTCATCTAACCAATTAACATCGACTAGTTTTTATAAGGAAATATTTACTGAAAATATATCTTTAGGACAAGGCAAGGATCATTGACTTACCAGCTTGATCAGAAGGGATATATTTAGAAATGAACCTAAATTTATATAAACAGCAATAAAACTAAAAGGAAAAAATAAAAGATTAAGTGACTTACATAGGGTCACACAGATAGTAATTACTGGAGTCAGAATTCAAACCCAAATCTCCTGATTCCAAGCCCCAAACTCTATTCACTACATTATGCTACTCATTGGCTTTTTCTATACATTCAGGAAAATGTGTATTGGAGGAAAAATTCTGAGTATATTTTCTGCAAGCAGATGCTTATTGTATTTGAAGTATGGTGATGTAGGGAGTGGTAGCAGGAAGTGAGAATGACTAGGTAGACAGTTGTGAAGATGGGTGGAGCCAATGCTATTTTTTAAGACAATTTTTGAAAAGTAGATTAAGGCAGCTCAGAGAGATGAAGTGAAATCACAGGTTCTTGATATATTCAGGGCAGCAGTGAGTAAACAGATATGAGGGAAGTATGTACATTGGCCCTTACTGTGTATTATTTTTTTTGGGGGGGGGTCACAGTGTACTCAGCAAGGAGCTCAATAATTATAAGGAAATAGTATACCTGCTATATCCCCAGCACCATGCTATACTCTGTTGGGGCACACACATAGAAAGGTGACGTGGTTGCTACTTCCAAAATTATAATTGAGTTCTAGCCTGAGTGACAAGAAAAAACATCAGGAAGAGGTTTACAGTTGTAGACACCTTTGTGTTCTACTTTAAAATGACCTTTACTCACAATAACAATCTGAGTTCAAGGTGGATATTAATTCAATGAATTGATTTGCTTTTATTGTTGATTTTTTTATTCCCTATCACATTGTAGACATTTTATAAATTCTTATTGATTGGTTGACTGATTAGTTGGCACAGAAGCCTATATTTGTAAGAAAATGTAGGAAAAGGACTGGTTGCTGTTTTTCCCTAAATTTTGGTATTCTCAGGACATAAGTACATTGTCTAGTATATACTAGGTACTTAATAAATGCTTTTTAAACATGACTAATGTAGAATTATGTTTAATATGATTGTGCATTTATAACATATAGCAGACTACATGCCATCTTGGGTAGGGGGAAGGGAGTGAGGGGAAAAAATTAGAAATCAAAATCTTATAAAAGTGAATGTTGAAAACAACAAATAAATAAATAATGTTCACTGAAGAATAAGCAAAGCATCAGTCTAATGCAAGTTTATAGAAAGTTAGACTTTTATAAGATAGCTGGGAATGTGGGAGTTATTTGCAGACATTGAAAGATAAGAAATAATCTTTAAAGTGGGAATATGTTTATTAATGATCTGTAAAAAAAATCTGTGGATGCTTTTTTAGTTCCCAGAAATGGTCTTTGGTAGATGAGTATCATTTTTCAAATGAAACATGTTAATTCATGTTGATTTGGCAGTTTTAAAATCCATGGCTCATTTGACACGAAAGTTGTTCTCTCTGTGTAACTGCTTAGTTTCGTACCAGCTTTGATACAAGGGTTTAGAGCAGAATAATGGGTGACCCCTTGGAGAAGAGGTTGGAAGAGATAGGATGTGTGTGTGTGTGTGTGTGTGTGTATGTGAGAGACAGAGAGACAGAGAGACAGAGACAGAGACAGAGACAGAGAGAGAGAGAGAGAGAGAGAGAGAGAGAGAGAGAGAGAGAGAGAGAGAGAGAGAGAGAGAGAGAGAGAGAGAGAGAGAGAGAGAGAGAGAGAAAGACAGAGACAGAGAGAGACAGAGACAGAGGCAGAGAGAGAATAGTACAGCTATTCAGATAAGCAGTCTCCTGCTTGCCAGTGGTGAGTGAAAAGGTAGGTAGGTGACCAGCCAGTAAGCTTGCAGAGAGCACAGTTATAAGGAAGTTTGGTTCAGTAGAATTTGCAGCTAATGCTTCTGCTGCTGCGGTGCTACAGAAGGTTGGGTTGCTGAGGGAGGTTTGCTACAAAGAGGCATGAAAGCAGAACTACTAGTAGGGGAAGGTGATAGGTGTTGTGCCCTCAAGCACTGACATTTAGAGAGAGTTGATGTCCCTTACATTCCTTCAGCAGCTTAGAAAGAACTGAGATTAATACCTTAACTAGGAGGGTTAAATTATGGAAGATATTAACCCTGGTGAGCTCCTCTCCACTCTCAATCAATCAACATGAATTTGTTAAGCATCTACTATATCCGAGGTGCCCTATTAGCCCTGAGAATTTTAGAAAGTGAAAGAATTTATGCCTTCAAAGATCTTATATTTATCAATTTAAGACATTTTTATGGAGGGGGAGGCACTAGAAGCTTAAAGTTTTAAGACACGTTTCATGTAGAAGTTAGCACTAGATGTGAACCTCACAGAAGTGTAGAGATTAGAGAGTATGGGCAGAAGAGAAGAGGGAACAGATTCCAGGCCTGTAGAGAGAACCGGAGATGAAGATGGAACCTTAAGGGTGAGGGATAGTAAGGACAGTTTGACTGGGAATATATATGTAGTAAGACTAGAAAGTTAGGCTGGGGCCAGGTTGTAAAGGGCTTCCAACGGCAACCAGGAGAATGTATATTTGATTCTAGAGGCCATAGAAAGCCATAGGAGGTTAATGAGCAGGAAAATAACACGGTTGGACCGCACCGATGGTCAGATTTAGGAAAATCATTTTGGCAATGCAAGATTGGAGGATGGATTGGAAAAAGGAGAGACCAGGAAGCCATTGCAATAGTCCTGGTGAGATATGTGATAAGGCAAATGTGAATGGAGAGAGGGTGACAGATGTTGTGGAGGAATGGGCTTTAATGCCTAGTTTACAAGAGCAGTTAAATAAAATAGGAAGATACTGGGTGGCATTTCTTCCACTAGAAGTTGCCACCCAGGTGAGCTCCTCTCTATCTGGGCCTTGGGCTATTCCTTCCATGGTGGCCTCCCCAGAAGTATTATCACGGGGTCTCGGGGCTTCTCCTCCAGACACACTTCTAAACATTGTGTCTTATTAAAAATCAATTTGAGGATGTGTTTCATGCCACTTTCCCCAGGCAACAAGATTTCTAATTACAGCCCTGCATGTAGGGACCCAAAGGGCCACAAAGACATCGATAAAAAGGCATGGGGGTTTGGAAATATTTGAGGAATACCACTGCGATTGTCATCACAGTCATTGTTCAGTTAAAAGTTAGACAAATTTCCATTATCTGATCAACACCATTGGGAGATTCTGAGCTTCAGAACAAGAAAGCACCAATGGCGAATTAGAGCCTTAAGTACAGCCCTCATTATATTTGATCAGGTAAGAGTCATTCTTATGCTATTCCGTCTAGGTTCTGCAAGGTGGATAAGCGAAATGGGACTGTGCCGTGGGCAAAATAAAGAAAGGAAACTACTGATACTGGCGAATCTCAGTCCCAAGAAAAATAAAGAGACTTTAATGCAATTTCTCTGTCAGCTCTTAGGATCTAGAATAACAAGTGCCACCATTTGAATTAAAGTATTTCTTTTTTTTCTGAGAAAATATCAACTGAGTCAAAATCATAACTAGCATTTACATAGCTTTTACTGTGGGCCAGGAATTGTGCTACATGCTTTACAATTATTATTTCATTTCATTCTCACAACGGCCCTGTGACATAAGACAAGCATTTCCTTAACATAGAACACACAAAAAGATGCTAACACATGAAACTACAAATCTATTACATACAATTCGCTATTCTTTTAAAACAAATAATAGTTATCATATAACTCTTTTTTTTCTCTTTTTCTTCCTTCTACTTCTCCAGCCCTAGAGATGGTTATCATTGGACACAAATGTGTGTGTGTGTGTATGTGTGTGTGTGTAAAATTGTTCTATACATGCTTCCATTTATCAGTTCTTTCTCTGGGTGCAGATAGCATCTTCCTTCATAGGTCCTTTGTAGCTAACTTGAGTAATTATAATAGTTAGAATGACTTAGTTGCTCGAAGTTATTCTTGAAACAATATTGATGTTACTGTATACAACATTAGATTTTCAGCTCTTGGTCATAGGAATTCTATCAAACATTTCCAGACTTTGGTTTCCTTACATGTCAAATGAAGATGTTGGAGTTCATAACCTCTGAGGTCTTTTCAAGTTTTAAATCTATGATCCTATGGTCCTTATACCCCAAGACCTAGTGCAGTAACTTTAACAGGTACTTAATAAATGTTTGTTAGAATCACAAAGATGACGAATGCAAAGAAGTATGTAAAGACTCATATGAACTTATCCAGAGTAAAGTAAACAGATACAAGAAAACAGTATACACAATGACTCCCCTGATATAAATGGAAGGAACAAACACAAGAAAATGAAACTAATGATAAAGATTGACCCCAAAGAAGAGAGGAGAAAAATGAATCTTCCTCCCTTCTTTTTTTTTTGTCTTTTTGGAGGGGGGAAGGCAGGGCATTGGGGTTAAGTGACTTGCCCAAGGTCACATGGCTAGTAAGGGTTAAGTGTCTGAGGCTGCATTTGAACTCAGGATCCCCTTACTCCAGGGCCAGTGCTCTATTCATTGTGCCACCTAGCCACCCCTCCTCCTTTCTTTAAGGAGGTGAGGGGATTGTGGATATGAAATGTTGTCAGACATAGTGGATGTATTAGTTAGTTTTGCTGTATTCCTTTCTTTATGCTTTTTTTTTAAAATATTGGTTCTAAGGAATGGCTCTTTTGGGTAAGGAGAGAGGGATGTATTATAAAAAAGGTGGAGTAAAAACAAAAGATATCACTAATTACTTTAAAAATACTAAAAAAAAGTAAGGTTTTTTAAAACACATTTGCTGAATTAAATTAAAAAATAATTTTCGAGTGATAGATTCACAGGTACCTTAGAACTAACCTAAAACCATACAAAAATCACAAAATAAAGATCTCAGGGAGGTAGCTGCAGTCCTAACTCAAATACAGGGCTTTTTGATCCAGCCCATGAGTCCCTTTGCTGGGACTTATGTCTTTAAATTTCCTATTTATCTCTAATCTTTAAATCCTTGACTTACCCTCATACAAATGACTCATGTTCTTATGTCAACTCTTGTGGGCACAAAAGGATGGCCTCTTTCTAGCTTTCTCTGCATATTTTTGCCTCCACTCACTTTTTTGAGATATGTAGGGAATCTTTTGGCTATCTCAGGCACATAAATTCAACCAATATTTTAAAGAAATGCATATTTGATTTCTTTTAGAAAGATGACCAAGCCAGGGAGAATCTATTTGAATTTCCTGACATTCATTACACATAAATTATTAATCAATGAATAGGCAACAAAGAAATATGAAAGACCAAACCTTCCATATTATTTCATAAACAGAGCTCCCTTTGTCTTTATAGGCACACCATGCAGATGGGAAGACAGGAATCTGAGTTGGCTTCAAATTCAGCCACAGGGTTGCCACACATGCAAGTTAACCCAGTGTATGATGGAAACTCTGGTTCTGGGAAAGAAATCAAAACTCCACAATCCGGTTAACATCTGGTTTCCAGTAGCACCTTCAAACTTTGAGGCAGTTCTCAGTTGCAAACATTGTTTAACTCCCTATAGAAATCTTCTGATAATAAAGACATTAAATGGAGCAGATCATGCCCTCAAATAGAAAATAGAGTTGTGGGAGGCAAAAGTTCAGCCCACTCCCTAAAAGGACCAATTATTCTTCTGGTGACACCCACTCTACTTGCACCCTAGGGAACCACTGTGCTAATTGTTATCAGCTTAAAAGAAGAGGCATAATAATTGAACAATAACCAAGTGTAACTAATCATCTTATACTCCTTGGACCCCTGATAAAATCTTTTCCCAACTTTGAGTGGCTTAGCATCTCCTGAAATTCATCACTGAAGAAAACGAAAATTCCTACCCCATTAGGAACCTTGACCTGGTAAGTTTGTAGCCACTTGTTGAAGAGTAATAGCATTCCTCTAAAATTTTCACTCCCCAAAGCTACCTACCCCTAAGCATTTGAAGCTTTTTCCATCACATTTTTCATTGATGAATGAATAATCCTAAGGTTGCATCAATACTGTAGGTCCAGCTTTTATAATGATCAGATGGCCAATAATGACTGTAGGAAAAGTCCTCTCTGCCCCTTTTCTCCTTCTCCTCTCTGCCCCTTTTCTCCTTCAGATACTCCACGGTAAATCTAAAAAATGGGATTTAATATAATACTATAAAACTAAGGTTAATAATAATATTATTAATCACAATAATTTACATAGCCATTCACATGTTTTCTTCATTATGTCCCCTGATACAGAAAGCACAAGTATTATTATACCCATTTAACAGATGAAGTAGCTGAAGTCTGAGTTGATTTGTCCAAGGTATATAGCTAGTAAGTGAGAGAACTAGGAGTTGGACATGGGATTCTCTTCTTTCCATTATACAGTGATATATGTTTATGTTTACTTGGCCATTAACTAATAGTATCACTCGCTGCTAAGCATAGATGAATGGTACCTTAGTATCTTTGGTATGACAATAACATTCTAAAGTACTTACGAATGTTGACATTAGAAAGTAAGAAATCATAGAACATCAGAATTTCATCATTGGAAGGAAACTCAGTAGACTTCTAGTCCAATCAATACCTAGAATAGAATTCTCTCTAGACCATATACAACAAGTAGTCATACAAAGTTTACTTTAAAACTTCCAATAAATTAGTCCATACAGTTTTGGATAGATCAAATTGTTAAGTTTTTTCTTCATACTAAACTTGAATTTATCCCCTTACAAATTCTACTTATGGTCCTCTGGCTTTAAACAGAAGAAACTTGATCCATGTGATAGCCTTTGAAATACTTGCAATGTCCCTTCCAAGACTTGTGTTTTTAATCTAAACATTTCCAATTCCTTCAATTACTCTTTATATGGCAGTTTTGGAGGGCCTTCCCCATGCTGGTCATATTCCTATGGACACACTCCAGCTTGTCAATGTTCTTAAGTTACCCAGAATTGGATCCTCTCATGTGTATATTTTATAGATGCATCCAATACATGATGTATATGTCTTTGCATGTTTGCAACACCACATGTTCTCATACTGGGTTCTCAGAAAAAAGTAGAATATTTATGCCCACATAATCAAAAGTATTTGTAGATTCTGACTTTCTATAATTCGATTATTTTCCTAATTAATCATTGCCTTGTCTGTGTGAGGTAGGATAGGAAGAGGTTATAAACCTATTTGTAGATTTGAAAACTGTGATATTCCAAGGTTAACCAATTTATCAATGTTCACATAGCAAATCAGTGAATGAGTCATAATATTCCATAATTTCAAGAGAATTGGAGTCATAGAGGAAGTGGAGAGTCCATGAATAGATTGTAGGCTTATAAGTTCTCAAAGAAGAAAATATTGGGGGTAGGGAGTGTAGATGGTAACAATATTCAAGAATTTGAAGGGTTTTGATATGGAAGATGCAGTAAATTTGTGCTACCCTAGGGGAAAGAACTAGGAATGTTGCATGTAGACTTCAGAGCAATTAGTTTCAGATTGATCTAAAGGGAAAGAAGAAATAGGATCATAGATTTAGTGCTTGAATAGATCCTAGAGGTCATTTACTCCAACCTTCTCATTTTATGGATAAAGAAATTGATTCCCAAGACAATGTGACTGATTTAGTCATAGTCACACAACTAACAAGGTCTGAGGTGGGATGTAAACCCAAGTATTTACATCCTTGGGACATAAATCCCAAGTTCGGTACTCCATCAACTAGAGCTGGTCAAAAGTAGAATGGACTGCCTTGAGACACAGTGGAGTCTTCCACACTAAAATTCTTCAAGCAAAGTTTGGATATATTATATATACATATACACACACGTGTGTGTGTGTATATATATATGTATATACACCCACATACACACATATATACATACACACACATATATAATATTCTTGCTTAAGAATCATTTGACAGTGAGTAAAGCACTGGCCCTGGAGTCAGGAGGATCTGAGTTTGGTTCCAGCCTCAGATACTTAACACCCACACAAAAAAACTAGCTGTGTAACCTTGGGTGAGTTACTTAACCCCAATTGCCCTCCAAAAGGCAAAAAAAAAGAATCATTTGAATGAGACGGCCTCTAAATTTTCTTCACACTCTGAGATTCTTAGAATGTGAAATGAAGTAGAGAAAAATACATTTTCAAAGTGAAAATTTCCATTTTTTAGCCAATGCATACTGAAACTTGAATGGTAGTCGATTTTTCATGATTTAATAATTATTATATAGGATGACATAATTGTTCAGAAGTCTCTGGATTTCATTATATGATAGAATGATAGAAGGGAAGTTAGAAACCTAGTCTTGAAATACAGAATTCCCTCAAACCAAATTCTACTTTAACACTGATCTCTTCCGTTGATGCATTCAAGCTTCCATTAACTCACATAAATGACTAGTAAAGGAGATTGTTCGGTCATAGAGGGATAATGAGACAACTGATGGACAGTCAGAAGGATTTTAAAGGTATTAAAAGGTTCAGAGGAAAGCCTCTAGAGAAAAGGTTGGATCTTTTCCATAAGAGGAGCTTAATAAATGCTTGTTGACTTGACAGACTTATAGAAAGACATAGGTAAGAAATGCACAGAATTAAGATGTGGAAGAACCATAATCTTCATTAGTAGAAGGAATACCCATATTGAAGAGACCACACATTCACCAAAACATAAATATTCTGATACATTAAAGATATAACAAGAACAGCCAGGAGCAGACGGTGATATTCACACATATCTATAAGCAGGCAAGTAGTTAATACATTTACACAAATCCCACTGAATTTGCACAATGGCAATAGAGGGTGGAACACGCACTCACACACTCACACATATCTATGACTCTGGAAATCTAATGAGCAAACATTGTGATGCTTAATATTTTAAAATATGCTTAATTTTCAACACAGACATATTTTACAGATATATTTATATATACACATATTTACATATATGTGAAATCTGATAAACAAATATTGTGATGCTTAATATATCTTAATTTCTTATGCTTAATATTTCACATACATATGGCTCTGGAAATTCTATGAATAAACATTGTGATGCTTAAAATTTCTTGCAACAGGCAGTTCAAATCCAAACTCCTAGTGAGTTATGTAAAGTGTCCCCCTATGAGTGAAAATATTTCAGATGAGAACACTCCCCAGGTTACCCACTGTGTACTGTTTGTACAGCTTATTTTTAAAATTTTTTTGAAAGGGGGGGAGGGTGGTCTTAGGATTTATACAAAGAAAAAGAAAAGCTGCCACATGAATTTCAGGTTTGATTTGGCAGAACAGAATATGCCCATGTATACAATATTGATGTTCCATGTTCAAAGGCTGACACTAAGCACTATTCTTTCCTTCTTTTCATTTTTTAGCAAATGAGGGGGTAAATAAAAATTAAGGATTTCAGACACATGGGGCTAGAATTGCTGGCCTTTGCTGAAACTTAATGTATCTTTCCAATAAGTTTTGCAGGAAGAGAGAGAAAATTTGAACAGTAATTTGCAATATGAAATCTTTTACATCTTTACATTTAATACCTGTGTCAAGCAACTAGGTTTTAGATGCTAATATTTCCTTTAGCCAGGTGCATTGCAACTAAAAATAGAGGGGAGAGAGCCTTTAGCAGTTTGGGGGAATTAAAAAAAACAGTAATTAGAATACACAGAGATAAACCCAGTAAGATTTTTTTTCCAAAGAGAAAATGGAAATTGGAAAATATGGGGGTGGGGGGAGTGGAGAACTGTTTATAAAACATCTGTTCTCTCCATTGTTGTGAATCTTTTAGAAGTTTTAGAAAACTGCCTAAGAATATTGAGTACCTTAGGGAAAACCATGAGCGACCTAACAACAGACCATACGTAACGCAGAACACTTGCGAAAGTATGCTTGTGGGAAAAAATTAATTTGAATTTTAGGCAATTTTTTTGGCAGGGTCATGAAATGTGAATACCCGAAAGACCGTGTTGCTCACAGGAATCATGTAAATGGGTTTTATTGTATAGTAGTTGAAAAAAAGACACTCAAACATTTGTGAAACCAACTAAACAAATAAATGGAAACTTTAACACAAGACCCCAACCTAGGATAAGTCCCCCAACCATATGGTCAGGCCAAATGGAAGAGATTAACATCCTCCAACCTAGCTGTGCACTTGGAAAAACTATTTAGTGCAGTAACTGCCAAAAGGTCAAGAAATCAACTCAAGAATTTCATTTTGGAAACTCACTTTCAAGGTCTTACCAAGTTTATGCTTCTGCTGCTTCATTCCAATTTCTTTAGGAAACATTTTAAATTATTTTATTGGAACTCTGCTTGTCAGAAATACCTGAATCCAAATCCAGCCTCAGACGCTTCTTACTAGCTGGGTGACCCTGAGTAAGTCCCTTAACCTCTTAGTCTCAACATCCTCTTCTGTTAAATGGTGATAATAATAGCATCTACCTCACAGGAGGGTTGTGAGGACCAAATGAGACAAAATCCTTGGCAAACCTTCAAGTACCATACAAATGCTAGCCATTGCTGTTAGCTTCTATTGCTTGGAGTTGAGATCTTTGAAATTGCCTGTGAACTTGAGGAATGGGGGTGGAAAGAAAGCAAGAATAATGGACCATGTCTCTATTAGTGCATGTTTCAGGACAAAATCAACAATCATTTGAAGCAAAAATGAAGTTATTGTCCATGTAACACCTGATTCCCAAGAGGAATTGGAAAACAAATTATACATACAAAGTAAGTCCTTTAGATAAGAAAAATAAGCTTTATGAATAGTGATCAAAATGGCAAAAACTGGAGAGGTCTGTGGTTTCCATTTCCATTTCCAAAATACAATCACCAGAGAAGCAAAAGTGTATAAAGCAGGGGAAAGGAAAGCAGTTATCTCAATCAATAAGTAATTTTAGAAAGATGTGATCTTATCAGGGTTCCAAGTGCTATATTTTTTCACCTTATATTTTATGCACTCAGTAAAAACAAAAAAGTACCCAACTTAAAATAAGAGTTGCTATGGGAACCAAGAAACCTAATTTGGTAGATTTTTAAAAAACAAAATTAATTTAGCTTCATGACACCTCAGCTATATTTTTTAATTATTAATTAATCATAACATGTAGAAGCACCTGGAGCCTCTGAAGGATTGGCCATGCATGAAATTTGTGAAGTGGGTGAAATTTGTTTTGGCATCAACCAATCAATAAACACTTATTAAGTGCTTACAATGTGCCAGACACTGTGCTAAGCACTGAATCCCACTCACTCATAGAAGATGAGAAGGAAGTGATTCCCCAAAGCATTGTGTTTAGATTGCTGGGATCGGAAGACCTGAGTTCAAATCCATCTCTTTGCTAAAGCCGGGAGTTACTTTGTGTAATAATAATCACTTAATATCTCTGGATGTGATCCAAGACAAGGCCAAAAGACTCATGATGGAAAATGCAATCCACACCCAGAGAAAGAAATGATGGAGTCTGAATGCAGATCAAAGCATATTATTTTCACTTTCTTTATTTTGTCATGGTATTTTCCTTTTGCAAACTGTAACTGTTTTGCAAACTATTTCTTCTTTCACAACATGACTATTATGGAAATAAGTTTTAAATGATTGCACATATGTGACCTATATCAAATTGTTTACTGTCTTAGAGAGAAGGGAGGGAAGGAAGGGAGAAAATTTGTAACTTAAAATTTTATCTAAGAATTCATGTTAAAAATTGTCTTTACATGTAATTGGAAGAATGTTTTAAAAATCTCTGGACCTCAGTATCCTCTATAAAAAAGGAGTCAGATTAAGTGATCTTTATTATTTTAAAATCTTCTCTACCTTCCATAGATACTTAGCACAATTATACTGTCACACACAATTCATTATTTCCTTGAGGAATACTCCCTATGGTACATGGCTTCTCCAACTCCTTTCCTCCATGAAAATGTTATCTCTCATGTGTTCCAAGACTAGATGTCCTCTGAGAACCCATCCATTTCTGAAATTCTGGGCTTGACTCTATGGTTCTGAAACCTCCAATTTAGTATGGGAACAATCCTGATGCAATCCTGATGAGTAAAGTTAATTAATAACCAAATTATTTTTAAAAGTTGAAATGGTTTTGAAAAGTCCCTTATCTTCTGTTTCTTCCCTTAAAAATCCTACTTTTAGAAGCCCACAGTTTTATGGACATAGCTGGGTCAGAAGGAAGGCTTCAGGACCAGTCCCTGATTGTGCCTGCAAGGGGTGAAGATAATTATTCCATTGGGAAGAAAATTCTGTTCCTTTTGGCTCTCTGTTGCTCAGTCCTTGACTCTTATATGATTTTTTTGGAGGGGGGAAGGTAGGGCAATTGAGGTTAAGGCTTGCCCAAGGTCACATGGCTAGTTTTTGTGTTAAGTGTCTGAGTTCAAATTTGAACTCAGGTCTTCCTGACTCCAGGGCCAGTCCAGTGCTCTACTCACTGTGCCACCTAGCCGCCCCAACAGTCCTTGACTCTTAACTCAGCTCCTTCATGATTGGATTTTCTTTCCAGTGAAAAAAAGCCTGAGTAGTTAGATGACAAAGTATAGTAAAAGAGATTTGAATAGATAAGTAACCTCCCATTATATAGGTGATGGATTTCACCTCTCTAGTATGATTATGTTTTAAACAATTTCAAAGAAATATTGTTTTTCTCAAAAGTCCCCAGAAATTATTTGAATTGTAAGAACTTCAGTCATAATATTTAATTATATAACATGCATGTGTATATATCTATGTGTGTTCATGTATGTATTAATCCAAGGAACTCTTGCAGCCCTCAAATCACTCCAGCAGTTTGATCTCTACTCCACCTGCTGATAAAATTAGCTTTGTTGCTAGATATTTTAAGACTCTATTATCAAAAAATAGTGGAAGACACCAGACAAAGGAAAGCTGTGTCCTAGGAATCTAGACAGATCCATGAAATATTTGAAATGAAGGGAGCTAGAACACAAAGGATCACAGAATGTGATCAAAGGAGGAGACTAAAGCCCAGGGAGGTAGTATAATTTACCAAGAGTAACAATTTACCAAGCCTAGTAGCTAGCAGAGCTATAAAATGAACCCAGATCCTTTGATTCCAAATCGAGTACATTTTCTATTGGCAAGGCCAGGCAGTGGTGTTATGAATAGACAGTTTTCCAATGAAGAAATCAAAACTATTTGTAGTCATGTGAAAAAATGCTCTAAATCATTATTGGTTAGAGAAATGCAAATTAAAACAATATTGCTAAAATAATTGAAGGGGAATGTGACAAATGTTGGAAGGGATGTGGTAAAATTTGGACACTAATTTATTGTTGGTAGAGTTGTGAACTGATTCAACCATTTTGGAGAGCAATATGGAATCATGCAGAGTTGTTAAACTACCTATACCCTTTGACCCAGCAATACCATGACTAGGTCTATTTCTAAAGATGATAAGGGATAAAGGAAAAGAATCTATATGTTCTAAAATGTTTATAGCAACTCTCTTTGTGGTGACAAAGAATTGAAAATTGCAGGGATACCCATCAATTGAGGAATGGCTGAAGAAGGTGTGGTATATGATGGTGATGGAATACTACTGTGCTATAAGAAATGATTAGCTCAAAGATCTTAGAAATACATGGAAAGTCTTGCATATAATAATGAAGAGTGAAATAAGCAGAACCAAGATAACATTGTATACGTAACAGCAATACTGTTTTAAGAAAGACTTTGAGAGAGTAAATAATTTGACTATTATAAATACACAAATTAAAAGTAAAAGATATATGAAGAAAGATGCTATCTGGATCCAGAGAAAGAACTGATAAATAGAAGGATGTCTAGAAAATTGTTGTATAGATTTATAGAAAAATTATATATAGATATGTATGTGTGTGTATATAATCATTATATATACACGTATGTATTTGTGTCTAATGGTTGCCATCTCTAGGGTGGATAAGTAGTATAGGAAAAAAAGAGAAAAATTTACACAATAATCTTGTATATTTGAAAAGAATTGTGGAAATGTTTATTTTATTCATTAATAAGAATTAATGTAAAAAAAGGGGGGGAAAAGAAAGTACAGAGAGATATATGTCTAAAGCAAATGCTAAAGCTCTGTGATCACCCAACAGAGAGGAGGAAGGGTCCAAACCAAATCCAAGATCTATTTAATTAGGGGCAAGGAAGGCAACCGACAGAGATCCAAACTGTAGGAATTTTCCCAGTCTGCTGGGATCTAGGAAGACAGGTGATTGGTTTCAAAGTGTTTTGGCAGCAGATATTAGAGGCAAAGTAATTGGTGTTCATGAATGGGAAATTCATTTGGGGAAGGAGTAATGAAGGGGAGGGGAGAGATACCACTCAGACTTTTATTCACTGGTTAACTAGGAAGAAAACCCAGTCATTAAGGAATTGAGTTAAAAGTCAGGGACTGAGCAACAGTCTCAAAGCAGAATGCATTCACCAAAGAAGTGAATGACAAAGATTAGAACAAAACCAGCACACAAAAGGAACTAGCAAGTTACTGACCGAGGGTTTTCTGTATATCATATTTTTTGTAAAGGCTTTTCTTATTTCAGGATAATATTGATTCCAGAGACTGGACAGGCCTAAACTCACAGATGTGGGTGAAATAGCTATGACTTGGAATGTTAGAGGGATAAAGCCAACCAGGTCATTACAGCTAATGTCTCCATGGCTTTCAGAAATGTGTCACCTGCTTCCAACTTCTCAGAATATATTGTATTCTCTCTTCTCTTTCCTTAATCCATAACACCCCTGGGTCCACTTTTTTTCTGATGCCTGTTTCATTCAAAAGCATCCTCTCTTCACTGACCAATATTTATGGAAAAACAGTGGAAACTGAGGACAGCTAGGCAGTGGAGTGGATAGAGCACTGGACTTGGAATCAAGAAGACTCATCTCCCTGAGTTCAAATCTGGCCTCAGACACTTACTAGCTGTATGACACCCTGGGTAAGTCATTTAACTCTGTTTGCCTCAGTTCCTCATCTGTAAAAATGAACTGGAAAAGGAAATGGCAAACCAATCCAGTATCTTTGTTAAGAAAACCCTAAATGGAAAACTGGAACACTAATGCATTTTTGGTAGAGTTGTGGATTGATCCAAACATTCTGGAAAGCAATTGGAACTATGCCCAAAAGGCTATAATACTTCTAGGTCTGTATCCCAAAGAGATCATAAAAAGAGAAAATGATCCACATGTAGAAAAATATTTATAGCAGCTTCTTTGTGGCAGCAAAGAATTAGAAATTGAGGGGATGCCCATAAATTGGGGAATGGCTGAACAAGTTGCTGTATATGGATGTAATGAAATACTGTTGTTCCATAAAAAATGATGAGCAGGTGGACTTCAGAAAACCTGGAAAAACTTACATGAACTGATACTGAGTGAAGTGAGCAGAACCAGGAAAACATTGTACACAGTAACAGCAATGTTATATGATGACCAATTTTGATAGATTTAGCTCTTCTCAGCAATGCAATGATCTAAAACAATTCCAAAAGACGCATGATGAAAAATTTTACCCATATCCAGAGAAAGAACTATGAGTTTGAATGCAGATCAGAGCATTTTTCCTTTTTCTTATTTTTTTTCTCTCTCATGGTTTTCCCCTTTGGTTCTAACTCTTTACAACATAATTAATGTGGAAATGTGTTTTAATATGATTGTATATGTATGACGTATATCAGATTGCATGCTGTCTTGGAGAGGGGAAGAGAAAAAGGAGGGGGAGAAAGTTTAAAACTTAAAATCTCATAAAAGTAAATGTTAAAAACTAAATATAAATAAATGAATGGATTAACAAAGAAAACCCCAAATGGAGTTCTGAAGAATCAGAAACAACTGAAATGATTGAACAGTGGGTTGTGAAAAGAGAACTGGGTTTTAAGAAACAGGAAGCTTGGGTTTGAATCATGGCTCTGATATAGTCTGCGTCACTAGAGAAAAGGATCCTTTGCTTCTGTATACCTCAGTTTCCTCACCTTCAAAATAAGCATGAAAATAAGATTTGTCAATTCTTTAAGATGCAGAAGAGTAGCCAGTCTGCATTGATAAAAAAAATTTTCTTACTAGAAGTTCTCTACATGAATGAAATCAAAGATACAGACCCCTTGGTAATACCCCAATGCTCATACTGCCTACTTCACGGTAGGCAGTACTATATAGATATGAAGGGAAAAAAGGGATTTGCAAACCTTAAATTACTATGTAAGTTATTACTCATACCCTTTTGTTCATGGGGCTATTAAAAGATGACTTGGAACACTTCCCGGCTTCTCTCAGAGTTATATTTTTTTTTAATCTTCAGAACTTCCTTGCACTCAATCAGATCTATTCATGGGCCCCTAGATTTCACTGTAGGGAGCTAAATGTCATTCCAGTGAACTAATCATTATTTTTACAGTAATAAAATGTTATATTCTTGACATTTTGTGATTGCTACTATGCTTACATTGTGCAGCTCAGGCTTTTAGATTCTACAAATATTTATTTGACCAAATGGACAAATTTAGCTTGCTTCGGTCATCTTTGTGATTGATACACCTGACAGTTAAAATAACTCCAAAATATACCAAGAATGTATCATGCTTTACATAGATTTTTCTGATGGGATTTTTTTATTAGGCTTTTCTACAATTCAATTTTATTCTTTGAAATTATTTCCAATGTGTGTAGGGAGATAGGCAAGTGCTGCCTTGACAGAAATCATCTATGCTCTGGGAAGATTTGGATTTATTCATATTTACTGAATAAATGAGAGCAACCCAAATAGAGGAATGCCAGAGTGCATTGATAAAACTAAATTAAGAAGCTTCATTTTCCCTTCAGCATCATTCTTGGGTCCATGCAATGTGACGAAGTTATAGAGGTAGCATGGTGCCAAGGAAAGAGCTCTAGACCAGTCAGGAGAGATAGCATCTGACCCTTACTAGCTTCATGATCCTGGACTAGTCACTTAATGCTTCTGATAGAGCTGTAACTAAGGCAGAACACCAGGGCACTGAAATTTAGAGATTACTGGTGACAATTATTCTCCTTTAGCAACAAAGACATAAGTGAATTTAACATTTAGTTAGAAAGAACTTTGCTCTCTCAACTCTAAACACACAGTGGTTAAATTTAACAATTCAATTCAGAAATGAGTTTCTGTAAGCCATCTGGAGAAAGACTGTCAAATACAATGGAAAGGACATTCAAAGAACGCACAACTATTCCATTCCCACTATAAAGAAGGAGGAATGGAATAATGTGTTCTGAAGAGCCCTGGAGCTAAGAGTGCAGCCCAATGTGACCTATCCCGAAAATCTGAGCTTAACCATATAGGAGAAAAGATGAATATTCAATAACAGGGAAAAGTTTGTAACATTTTTGTAAAGGAAACCAGAAATGAAGGTCTTGGAAACCCCAAATAACAGAATTGTATGAGGAATGAATAAATGCAGATAGCACAGAAGAAAACAGAGGTTGAAGATGGAAATCTGACAGAGGCAACAGTGAAGTGGCAGATGGGGACATTGTGGACAGAACCTAGAGACACTCTGCCTGCTGGTTAGTGGTTCATTTGTGAGACTGACTCCATTACAATATTGGAAGGTATATGAAAAGCGGAAAGGGAACAGGGAGAAAGAGAGGAGTGATGTTCTGGGGTCAAATCAAAGGTTAGTAATAAGGGGAAGGTGACATCTGTGGTCTCTGAAAGAGAAGAATGTATAGAGGAAAGGCTAAGAAGGAGGGATGAAAGACTGAGAAGGAGGAAAAAGGAAGGAGGCCTTTCTTTGGAGGCAGAAGGGGTTTCTACTGATGACGGCTTATATGTATGAAGGAAGAAGAGAACATTGCGGTAGATAACACTTGTGGGCTTTGGTGCCTGAAAAGTCTAGTTGTCATAGAAGGGTGGAAGTTGAATTCCTGGGGACAACCTGGAGGGGTGGGAAAGTATAGACAAGGAGGAGATTTTTAAGAAACTGTGGAAGGGGGGGCATAAAATAGTCAACAAGAAAGGCTATGAATCAATGAGAAGCACAGGGACAGAGTTACCATGGAGCACTATCTTCTCTGATACCCACAATAATTAACATTATTCTGAGAGTAAGGTACAACAGAAAAGAGGAATCCAGGGGCAAGCCCTGCAAGGTAGTAGCAGTAAGTACCTAGAAGGCAAAACCTAGAATGGATACCTTGGAAGCTTTGATTGTATAAAGAATACAGAGAAAAGAGAAAGATCAGTTGATTATAAGAGTCACAAATCAGAGAATGAGGGTGTAAATAGAAAGAGAAAATGGATAATGAAGAGAGTAAGGGAAATTATATTTGGAAAGAAGTGTAAAAATGGAAATTTTAAAATGAATGAACAGGACTCACTGAAGAGGAGAGGAGGGGAGAATCTACTTTAACTTAGAGGAAATACGAGGGGGAAAAATGTGTAACCATAAAAGCAGGAGAGAGGAACAAGCAAATAAGGAATAAGCAAAACCCTAAAGGAAAAGGGTAACAAATGAGAAGAGGGGATCAAGGGAGAGGGAAAGAGAGTCAGTGCATTACTTAAAAAAAAAAAGAATAAAGCAAAATAATTGAAGGAGCATAATTCTATGTTTAAAGCAGAAGGGGGAAATAACAACTTGAAAAACCAACAATTTTAGAAACAAATGGAGGAAAATATATTCCTAACTCTAATAACTTTAAATGTGAATGGAATAAACAATCCAATAAAATGAAAGAAAGTGACAGACTGGATAAGGAAACAAAACTCTATAGTCTATTACTTAGCTTAAAAGAAACACATTTAAAAAACATAGATGTACACAAAATAAAACTGAGGTGTTCGGGGGAAACTTTACTATGCATCTAGTGAAGCAAAAAAAAAAACAAAACCAAGAGTTCTCATCATGCTATCAGACAAAGCATAAACAAACATTCAAAAAATAAAAAAGAGACAAACAAGGAAATGATATATGCTGAAAGAAATCATAGAAAGCAAAACAACTCCAAAAGCCTTAGTATCTAAATTCCTAAGTGGAACATTATCTGAGCTTCAAGAAGACATAGGCAGTTATACAATAGTGACAGGAGATTTCAGTTTCTCCGTATCAGTTTTGGATATCTAACAGGAAAATAAACAAAAAAGAAAATATGGAACTGAATAAATTTCTGGAGAAACTGTAGCTAAAAAACCTTACGGCATCTTCTAAATACATATTTTTCTGTACCATATGAAACTTTTACAAAAATTGACCATTCACTAGAGCACAGATCTATTGCAAATGAATGTAAAAAGGCAGAAATAGTCAATATATCCTTTATGGATCATAATACAATAAGAATAGAAATTGGTCCAGGGAACACAAACTAAAGATACATATCCAAATGAAGACTTAACAATGAAATCTCAGATAGGGAGTGAGTCAGAGAACAAGTCACAGAAACAATTCCTATATAAAAATGCTAATGATGAAATAGCATACCAAAATTTCTGGGATGCAGCTAAAACAGTCCTCGAGCAAAAATTATCCTTACGAACATTCATTAACAGACTAGGAAAAATAGATTAATGAACAGAAGATACATTTTTTAAAAATTAGAAAATCAACAAATAAACAAACCTAAATAAAAGAGGAGATATTAAAAAATTAGAGAGGGGAAACAACGTGGAAACAAAAATAAATTCCATAGGAATGATACATAAGCAGGAAATTGCTTTTTTTAAAGACTGATAAAATTGATAAACCTTTAACCAATCTCATTAAAGAGAGCAGAAAATCTAATTAATAAAATAGAAAATGAGAAAGTTGAAATCACAGCAAAACCAGAAGAAATATAAATAATCAAAATATATTATTATGCACATTGTTGTTGTTGACTCTTGTGTCCAACTCTTCATGACCTTTTTTAGTGTTTTGTTGACAAGGACACTGGAGCAGTTTGTAATTTCCATCTCCAGCTCATTTTACAATTGAGGCAAATGGGTCAAATGACTTGCCCAGGGTCATATAGCTAAACAAGAGAAGTATTCTTAACCAGACAATAGATAGGGGCGATTATCATACATAAGACAAAATAGATAACTGATTTCTTAAAACTAAACAGCTTCTGTTTATACAATATTAATGAATGTATAATAAGAATGAAAATGGTCTGGGGGGGGGCTCTTTTATATCAAACTACTCTGCCAAGTGTTGGATATCCAAAATATATAAACAATGTGTGTATACACGTGTGTTGACTAATAGTCATTCCCTACTATATAAATGATCAAAAGATAGGAACAAAAAGTTCTCAAAAGAAAAACTGTAAAATATTCACAACCATATCGTCCAAATCACTTACATGAAGAGAAAAGCAAATCAAAATAACCTTGAAGCTTTAGCTCACTCTGCAAAGTAGCAAAAATGACAACAGTCATTTTGAACAGGGAGTTTTGGAAAGGTTGGAGAACATAAGTGCACTAACATATCATTGATGGAGCTGTGAAGTGGTACGACCATTTTGGGAAAATGCAAATAAAGTGAGGATGATATAGATACCCTTTTAACCTCAGAGTCCATTACTGGACTTACACCCCAAGGAAGCTGTCAATAAGAAAAAGTAAACATGTGTGTCAAAATATTTGTGGTAGCAATTTTTATGATAGCTAAAAATTAGAAACAAATTAGATGACTATCAATTGGGGAATGGGGAAGGGCTAAACAAATCGTACTAATGAGTATAATGGAATGCTCCTATGTTGTAAGAAATTATATGTGTGCTGAATAAAGAGAAGCATGAAAAGATCTATAAGAGCTGATGCAGAATGAAATTAGCAGAACCAAGAAAACAATATACATAGCAACCACAACAACATAAGTCGAAAAAAATACACCAAAAATTCACAAATAAGTCTAAAAATTATAAGAGTAAGTGGAACTCAAAAGAAGAAATATAAAAAGACACCTCCAACCTAACCCCTTTCTGGAGATGGGAAGTCCACAAATGTAACACATTGCACATATTTTTGGACTTTTTCAAAATATCAATCAATTGTGCTGATTTTTTTCCTCTCTAAAAAATTACTATCTGTTATATGGGATAGCTTTCAGGGAGGGGGAATGATACATGGTATATCATGGTGATGGAAAAAACAAAAAAAAATGATAAAAACTTATTTTAAAAAATTAAAATAATAAAAGTTGATTTGAGGGCATATTTTATGCCACTGGCCCCAAACACCAAAGTTTTTTTCTATGAACCTCCATTTCCTTATCCATAAACTATAGGAAATTATGCTTGTGCTATGTAACTGAGGAAGCTATTGTGAGATTCAGATGAAATAAAGTATGCAAAGCATTACACATATCAACTGTTATGTCTTATTTTTACCAGACCTGTTGTTTCATTAATATAGGGAGCACCCAGTGAGGAAACTGTCTCTTTCTCTCTTTCTTTCTTTTCTTCTTTCTTTCTTTCCTTCCTTCCTTCTTTCCTTCCTTTTTTCTTTCTTTCTTTCTTTCTCTCATTCTTCCTTTCTTTCTTCCTTTCTTTTGCTTTTTGGAGGGCAATTAAGGTTAAGTGACATGGCTAGTTTGTGTGTGTGTGTGTGTTAAGTGTCTGAGGTTGGATTTGAACTCAGGTCTTCCTGACTCCAGGGCTGATGCTCTATTCACTGCACCACCTAAACGCCCCCAAAACTGTCTCTTTCAATGTAGATAGGCACCTTCAATGAAACTTGTATTCTTATAAAGTTAGTTGCTCAAATTATTGAGAGATTAAATAACTCACTCAGGATCAAACAGCCAGGATGTGTCAGAGGGAGAATTTAAACTCAGATCTTAATGGTCCCCAGTTATTTTTAGTATAAATAAAGTAATGATATGGCAATCTTCTTTTTTGTTGTAATCCTTGAGGCCAAGCAAATTAATATATATTTGCTGAGTGCCTACCGTATGCTGTGCTGGTCACTGAGGGGAATAGCAAAGATCAATGACATGGACTGCTCTAGAGTAACTTACAGACTTATATAAATATGAACAATGAAAAGCTAAAATCACAATAAAGGATCTACATAAGAACTTCCACAGAGAAAGACATAGTATTTATAACAGCCAAATTAGTACCAACATGGTGTGTCATGAGTTCAGAGGAGGCAGAGATCATTGTAGATTGGAATGAGTTGGGAAGACTTAATTTAGAAGAAAGGACCTGGGCCTCAGAAGATGATTTAAATCTGAGTAGGTAGAAAGGATAGAGCATAGCATTCTAGGAAGTGTCCAAATGCATAGAGTTAGAAAAGCATAGGCATGGTGTGATGGGAGTCAGTCAATAAATAGTACATGAGTTTGATTGCAGGAAAGGTTTGTGTGAGGGAAAAGGGCACAGAGAAATAGATTATGGAGGGCCTTGAATGGTTACAAAGATGTAACTCTGAATTCTAACCTATAGGCAATGGGGAGCCTTTGAATGTTCTTGAGTAGGAGAGTGACATGTTAATAGTGATGTTGTAGGAAGAGTCATCTGCATCAGAATGGATTAAATATGGGGAGCCTAGGAGAAAATAGGGAAGCAAAGTGGTGCAGTGTAGAGAATGCTGGGTCTGGAATTGGGAAGACTCATCTTCATGAGTTCAAATCTGGCCTCAGATAATTACTAGCTGTGTGACCCTGGGCAAGTCACTTAAACCTATTTGCCTCTGTTTCCTCATCCCTGAAATGAGTTGAAGAGGAAATGGTAAGCTGTTCCAGTTTCTCTGCCAAGAAAACCCCAAATGAGGTCAGATATGACAGAAAAATGACTAAACAACAGAGGCAATTAGACCAGTCAGGAAGCTATAGAAATACTTCAGATATGAGATGAGGTCTTGAACTAGAGTGGCAATAGCAGAAATGGAAAATAAAGATAAGACATAAAAGATAGAGCTAAGACACATAGATAATTCCACAGCAAAGCTGATGGACTTATATAAAAGATTCCTTACATTAAGCAAAACACTCCATTAAAATCATGTATACATATATGTATGTTAATTTAAGAATTAAAATCCTAGAAATCAAGATAAGCAAATGAAAAGCAGCAAATCAGGAGAAATGTACCAAATGTACCATGAATATGAATATGCGAGTCTCTAACAGATCTTTTCCCCCTCCTCCCAATTCAGGCTCATTTATTGTCATCAAATTATACTATTTACCCTCAAACCACTATTCAGATAGCCTGTGAAAGGTAGCAATTTGTATTGTATTACACAAACTTATTGTAACCTTTGCAAGCTAATGATATATTATATTTGAACATTTTATGGACTTTTGTGAAAAATTACTAGTTTGGTACTAAAATAAAGAAAAGACTTCGAAGCCGTGGGTTAAATCTGCCCGAGTCAAGTACATTGTAATTATAAAGTCTTTAGTTTTTGGTTACCTACATATGAAAGCTGTGTCAGTATAATTAGCTCTGACAAATGTAAAAAAAAAATCATTTTGTAAATTACTCATTTAATTGTTTTCTTCTTAGATATAAGTTGTCCTTTAATTGAGCATGAGTCAACTAACTTTTCAGTCAATTTTCTGATACCAATATAGTCTAATATAAGAAGCACAGAACAGCACCAGCAGAACATTAAAAAAAACAAACACTTATTTCCCTTTTAGTCTCCCATGAAAAGGTTGTCCTGATTCTTCATCATAATGGCCATTTTCCTTATATTTTATAGTCTATTCCCTCCGGAGCTTAACAAAAATAAAATTCTCGAGATTGCCTGTATCAAGTATCTTCAGTTATATAATCATTTCAGATCTCCTTCTAATCAACTACCAAAGACAGATTAGTTTTGATCTCTCAATTTCACAGATGAAGCAACCGAAACCTAGAGAGAGAAGTTGTGTTCCCAGAGTCATCTAGGCCTAGAGACAAAAAATAGAACTTTCCATCCCTGTTCTTTAGCCTACTGAACGAGCACACTTCTGTGATTATAGGCATCAGATTCCTTTTCAGGCCTGAAATATATCAATGTGATCTGTGATTTCATCTAGGTAGACACGACTTCTAACAGTGCAATTCATGACCTATGCATGGTTTTTAATCCACTGCAAATCTTTTGCAAGCCCTCCCATAAATTCTCTACAGAGGCTCAATGGGCTTGGAATCTTCTAGCAATAGTAACATTTTGTGGATGCCAATATAGGATGCAGGCTGTTATCAGTCATTCTTCACTTTACCACATGACCTCTTTCAAAAAAAAATATATATATATACATAATATATATTTTTTGCTTTTTGGAGGGGGAAAGGTAGGGCAATTACGGTTAAGTGACTTGCCCACGGTCACACAGCTAGTAAGTGTTAAGTGTCTGAGGCTGGAGTTGAACTCAGGTCCTCCTGACTGCAGATCCAGTGCTCTATTCACTGCGCCCCTGAAAGATATTTTTAAACATCTTTAAAAGCATCTAGTGTATGAACAGCTCTGTTCTAGGTTCTGAAGGAGATAAGATTAATGAGCTATAGTTTTTGTTCTCAAGAAGCTTACAATCTAGTAGAGAAAATAAGACGTATACATAAAATATCAAGTAAGCAGAGTGACAAATACATGAGAGCTATAAATGAAGGGTCGTGAGAATTTAGAGGTCGGAGACATCACTTTTTGCCGGCAAGAACACAGAAAACCTGATGGAAGAGTTAGCATTTGTTCTTGGCCTTGATAAGTGACTAAGATTTCAATAGGTAGGGAAGGTAGGAGAGGCCGTGTACGGAGGTGAAAAACGCCTTTTTCATTCAGGGAATGACAAGCAGTCCAGTTAGGCTAGTGAAAGGGTACAAGGGGTAGACTTTTTTTTCTCTTTATCAAATCTGTGATTTCATCGCTCCGAGTAAAGAACTCCCTCTACTAAGTTTCCTCTGTGCAGCCTTGAAAAGTTACCCTCTTTAAGGGATAGGTAAGCTTTACAAATAAACAATAACTCTATGACGCTACCCCATGTTTCTCTTGTGCAAAGTAATAGATGATTATTTTTTCTTATCCCAACCTGGATTTTCTTTCACTTCTCCATTCCAGTACTGTCAAAGATAGCAAAGTCAGTGTCAAGTTTTGCTCTGAATTAGAGAGAATGAAGGACCTTCTTAATGTTCTTTGTCCACCTCACAAATCCATAAAATCCCTCTGGCTTTCTGGGCGGATGATTCTTGTGATAGGATATCCTTACCTCTTATGCATCCCCCATGTATGTGTACCCTGTGCCATTTCTAATATAGTGCTGTAAGTTCATAAAGTGCTTTAAATGTATTGTCTTATTTGATCCTCACGACAACCCTGGGAGATGGGTATTTTTAGTTATCCCCATTCTTGCAATGAGCAAACTAAAGTTGGAATTGGCACAGCTAGAAGATGCCCGAGGCAGGATTTGAAATTGTCTTCCTGACGCCAGGTCCAGTGTCTTATCTACTATACCGCATTGATGCCAACTTCTATAGATGGAACTGTTGGCACTAGATATTGCCATTCCACCTGAAATTTCACTAATTGATGTACCTACCAGATTCCATTGCCAAGTTTGCAATACTGGATGGTATTAGGGAAGTCAGTCGGTGCTAAATGAGACCCCACCACTCCCTGTAAAACCCTTGGACCTCTGTTGGCATGCCAGAACTGCCCCTGCTGCAAGGGATGGGACCTGAGCATACAAACCCAACCTGTAATATGTAGTAAGACTCTGGCGACTTGGGCTACCAAGTTCAAAGAGTGCATCTTTTTTTTTTTTTGGAGGGGGGAAGGCAAGGTAATTGGGGTTAAGTGACTTACTTGCCCAAGGTCACACAGCTAGTAAGTGTGTCAAGTGTCTGAGGTCACATTTGAACTCAGGTTCTCCTGACTCCAGGGCTGGTGCTCTATTCACCTGCCCCTCAAAGAGTGCATCTTGAAGGATCAAACTGCTGCCAAGGCCTAAAGGTCATGGGCCAGAGAATTCTCCAATGACCAAGTCACAGATATATTCTGCCCTCTCCTGAGATCTAGTCCTTGTCTCTCCAATGATTATTATCCAAATGTATTTTTTTCTATCTTCCTATACTCCCCTTCTCATGTCCCTGTCTCAAGTTAAATCACCACCTTTCCTGTGTGGGAGTCCTAATAAAGCCCTAATAAAGGTTTATTGCTTTTTCTGTATTAGCAGGTCTGCCTCCTCTGTGGAAACCTCTAAGCCCCTGAAAGCAGCTGCAATAGACTAGCACAACAGAAGTATGGGCAGGAATTGCCTAGAAGTACTGCTGAGTAAATCCTCTGTGGACCTGGTGCCTATTTTCCCAATCACCTTTCTGTGTCTTACATCTCTGCCACCTCATTAAGTCTCACTGAAATTACCAGTGTCTGCTTGCTACAGTAATAATTGCCAACTTATTAAAAATAGATCTAATTAGATTGAACGATGATGGCCTGGTTATAAATATTAGTTTCCTGTAGATTGGAATTTCACAATTGCCAAGTTGCAAATATTGTTTCCTTAAGACTAAATGGACACTAGCAAGAAATAATGGAAATAAGTACCTTTAGCTCCTAAGAGGTCCAGTTCACAAACGAAGACATGCTTAGCGGTTATCAGTTGAGATCTCTTACTTGAAAAGAACACAGAAGTGTTCAGGTGCTTTTTCTGAAGCTTGTCATTTAGGGAACTCCTTAAGGCTTAGCATTTGAGTACATCAGCAACTGCCCAGGACTTGTACCTTAGGAAGTAGATCAGCTGTAACCCCAGGAAAGTCAAAGGCAATTACATAAACTGAATCACTGTGAAAACTTCTGAGGTATCTCAAGGAATGTTGTACTTAAGATTCAAATCATTCCTGAGTTAGGAAAAAAATCCTGAGTTCTTTTTCCCAGAGGCCCAGTCTAACAAGGTCTTCTAGTCGTGAATACATACGCCAGAATGGCTACGTGTACTTTAATAACAAAAAAGACAAAGATATAACCAAGATATTAATATAATAAAGATATAAAATTAAGATAATAAAGATATTACCAAGACAGATATAACTTCCTTTAATCCATTCTAGTCATGTTACCTTGCTAGATTAGAAGTATATCTTAGAGATCTACATGTTAAAAGGTTTTTATTTTGTTTCGTTTTTAGCAATTCAAAATACCCGAAGTGGGGGAATAACTGAAATGTCACCAACATAGTAGATGTGTTCTGTGAGACGAATCACCTCCCTTCTCACCGGTATAGGTTTCTTCATCTACAGAATGAAGGGGCTAGCCTGAAAGACTACTAAGGTCCTTTCCAGCTCTTACATAATGACTGCATAAGGTGGATAAACTGAGACCTACTAAGACTCTAGGCTGAAGATCCCACCCATGAATTTTGAGATGCTCTATCCTTGCCATTTTTTTTTTAAGCAATCGGGGTTAAGTAACTTGCTCAAGGTTACACAGTTAGGTGTTTCTGGGTGGGTGCTAAGTGTCTGAGCCCGGATTCAATCCCCAGGTCTTCTCAACACTGGGGCCACTGCTCTTACTCGCTGTACTACCTGGCCACCCCAATCCTTGCCATTTTTTTTAAGCAATCGGGGTTAAGTAACTTGCTCAAGGTTACACGGCCAGGTGTTTCTGGGTGGGTGCTAAGTGTCTGAGCCCGGATTCAATCCCCAGGTCATCCCGACACTGGGGCCGGTGCTCTTACTCGCTGAGCCACCCGGCCACCCCAATCCTTGCCATTTTTCTGAAGCTACAGACAAGGTGACAACAAAATAAAGACAGCTTTGTACCCAAAGACATGTTCTTCCTTGCTCTCTATGGTAGGGTTTTAAAGTCTTCAAAGTATTTCAGATAAAATATCTTATTGGAGCCTGGCGAAAACTCTGCAAAGGAAGCGATGGAAATAATGATTATCCCCATTTGACTGAAAAAGAAACTGCATCTGGTGCTGCCTAGAGGGAAGAGAGGCAGTTTTGAGTAGTGGTCACAGAGCTGGTTTCAGCATTAGGAAGTTCTAGGTTCAAATCCTGAATTTATAATTTATTAATTATGTGACACAGGTAAGTTTTTTAATTTTGGATTTCAGTTTTCTCATCTGTAAAATAAAGATAATGATACCTGTGGTATCCACCTAGATTAGTATAAAATGAGATAACATGTGAAATGAAGTAATGTATAATTCATGGGGCAGCTAGTGGTGCAGGAGACAGTACTAGGTCTGTTGTCAGGGAAACCTAAGTTCAAATGAGACCTCAGATAGTAGGTGTGTGACTATGGGTGAGTCACTCATCCCTGTTTGCCTCAGTTCCTCATCTGTAAAATGAGCTGAAAAATGAAATGATAAACCACTCCAGTAATCTTTGGCAAGAAAATCCCAAATGCCACAAAGAACTGAACGGGACTGAAAAATAACTGAACAACAATGAAAACAAGATATTAATCTGAATCAACTAATGTATGAAAGATGCTTTGTCAGTTGTTGCTGTGATTGTGAGAAGTAAGTCCTCTGGTATTTGCTTCCTCCTGGCATCTTGTTGTTTGAGAATTCTTTACCACAGCTGACTGACTGCCAGCTGCCTGCCAAAATAATGGGAGATGGAAAAGTAATGCAGACAAAATTCAGGGAATTTCCTGATTATTTTGAAAGGTAACTTAAATGTGTATAGGATAAAGCATATAAATCCTAGATCAAAGGATATAAGAGCTGGAAAGGGAGATTATTCAGGCAAAGAAACATAGAATATTAGACACATAGGAGCTTAGGACTCGTGCAACCATTCAATTTATAAATAAGGAAACTGAGGCCCATAGAGGTTAAATCACTTAACCAAAGTCATGCAACTTTCCAGAGAGATCCAAGGCTAGAACTTAGCTCGTTGCTGAAACCTCTTCCACCACTGTCTCCAGTGCAAGTACTATCTTTGTTTCTCTATTTGTATCCCCGGTACTTATGACAGTGCTTTCCACATCATTAGCATTTAATAAACACTTATTTATTCATTCATGTAACAAAGCCCTTCACTTTTTCCTTCCTTCTTCCTTCCCTTCTGGAAAGATCTTAGCTTAAAAAGACCAAGGCCAGGGGGGAGGTTAGGTGGTGCAGTTAATAGAGCACTGACCCTAGAGTCAAGAGGACTTGAGTTAAAATCCAGCCTCAGACACAAGCTATGTGACCTTGGGCACGTCACTTACCCCCAACTGCCCTACCTTCCCCCCTCCAAAAAGCAAAAAAAAAAAAAAAAGAGGCCAAGGTCTCCCACTTATACCTGGGGCCATTTCAGTCATCCTGATCTATATCTTGACACTGGATCCAGATGAGTCTGGTGGAGAGAGTGAGGCTGGTGACTTTGCACAGTCCCACCTCACTTAAATCCTTGCAAGTCATGACGTCATCTTCCTGATGTCATGATCCTCTTTGAGAATGAAGGACAAACAACAACCTGTGAGTAGTAGTCACTGACCCACTGGAGACCCAGTTGGCCAGTTCCATTTGGGCAACACAGCTCCTTCCTTCCTTCCTTCCTCCTTCCTTCTTTCCTGTCTTCCTTCCTTCCTTCCTTCCTTCCTTCCTTCCTTCCTTCCTTCCTTCCTTCCTTCCTTCCTGTCTTCCTTCCTCCCTTCCTTTCTTCCTTCCTTCCTTCCTTCCTCCCTCCCTTCCTCCCTACTTTCCTTCCTTCCTCCCTCCCTTCCTCCCTACTTTCCTTCCTTCCTTCCTTCCTCCCTCCCTTCCTTCCTCCCTTCCTACCTCCCTCCCTTCCTTCCTTCCTTCCTTCCTGCCTTCTCTTTTTCCTCCTCTCCCTCCCTCTCCTCCCTCCATCATCATAGGGAATAATGTCCTTACCTACAGGCATTCTGTCCAAAGGAATATAAATTAGAAAATATAAAATATATAATAGAATATAAAATAGAAAGATATCTTGGGGTTTACAGATTAGACTTTTTTTAATGGACTATGTCTTAAACCCAAATCACTCTGGCTCTCATTGATTGGCCAACAATAGGTCCCAGCACAAGCCTCACTGGGTCATCTTTTGGGTTCTGATGGTTTAGAATCAGTGTAAATAGCAATTGCTTCTGTTTTGGTCAGAGATCCTGAGGGTCTTCTCCCAGATTGATTGTTTTAACTAGATAAAAGGCCATTTTTTGTCTCATTTTTACCTAATATTAATCATTGAATGTGCATTGCCTCAGACAAATTGAGACCGGGTAAAGACCTTACCTTAAAAAAGCCAACATCTCTCACTATATCTGGTTATCTCTTTATCTTCCTGGATAGGCTCCAGAGGAGAGTGAGGCTAGTGACTTTGCACCGCCTTACCTCACTTAAATCCAATTCACTTGCAAGCCATGACATCACTTTCCTGATGTCATTGGTCCTCTTCAGAGTGAAGGACAAACACCTTACATGCGTGCACTAAACAAGTTTCACCCAATGCTATCAATTAGGAGGAAAAGTGGGATGAGTGCTACGCCCCATAAGTTCTGTCTCCTCTGAACTGTGTTAAGAACCATATTTCAGAAATATACAAATAAGGAAACATGGGAGTGAAGTATATTCATGTCAATTCGACTAAATAATTCCATTCAATTCACCAAATATTTATTTATCTTACACAGTGTCATGCTCTTTGGGACCTTATCCCCCCCAAGAGATAACACTGAAGATGACTGTCAAAGTATACCTTGAAGGAATTAGACTGAGAAAGTCGGTTTTTTTAAACCTCTTGCTTTTGTGTCCTGCAGACTGAACAGTTACACAATACTTTCCACCTTTGCAGAAGTGGTTTTGTTAATTTTCCCAAAATTCTGACTGGAAAAAAAATTTTTTTAATTCCTTTTTGGTTAACCTTCAAACTCTGACAATTTTCAGAATCTTTAAGGTGAGAATTATAATTCCTTAAAATTAAAAGAAAAGTGATATCAGCATTATGGTTGTATATCCATAATATAAGTGTATATATATATATATATATATATATATATATTTATAAATATACTAAGTATATATACTAAGTGTATATAAGTATAGTTAACATTTATATAGGCTTTACACAGATTATTTTATTTAATCTTCACAGTACCCTGGCGATGCAGGTATGATTACTATCCCCATTTATAGTTGAGAAAACTGAGGCAGATAGAGGTTAAGTGACTTGCCCAAGCTCTAAGAGCTAATAAGTTTCTGAGGCAAAATTTGAACTCACATCTTCCCAATTCCCATTCTAGCATTCTGTCTACTATATCACTTATCTGTCATCTGTGTGGCAAGATGTACAAAGTAGAGTTTCCTTCTTTATGAGTTATGGTAGTTCCATCAATATGTCGTTCTTTTTCCATTCCTGAAATCCTATTCTACGAATATTTCTATAGTGGGGATTTTTTCCCCCATGAGGAGTCTAGAGGCCATAACCATTGTATGAAGGGTTGCTCATCTCTTTTCTATTTAGTGGTAAATAACACAGCAATAAATCAAGTAATGAAGTTGCTCTCTTCTGAATTACTTAAATTGAAAACACAAGGCAGCCAATAACTACAGAATATTCAGGTGGTGAGTTATCCTGCGATTGGCCTTGCCTCAGCTGTAGAGTCAGGTGACCAGGTGGCCTACTTTGGACAAGACAATCTCCGATTCTTGCTGTTGGAAAGTTCTACCTTTGGAGATTTGTGCCTTCTCATTAAGCATTAGCCTGTATTAAAAATGCAAATACTTCTAAGAGGAGAAGCTCTTACTAATCACCAACACATTAGCCTAAATTCAGTTATCAGCTTCTTTCCATTCCCAGCTGGGATTGGGTTTGGATATGAAGGGGGAGACCTCTGGAATCCAGTTCTTACTAGGGTGAGTGGATGAAGGGTGGTCCAAGAAGAGGAGTCCCATATCATGAAGGAATGCCTCAGGCCCCCAACTCTCCACCGTTACTATTCTCATTCTTTCTCTTTTGTACTCTGGTCATGGATACAAGATTCACTAGGTTTACATGCTGAGTCCTTCCTCCTAATATGCCTGTGATGCAGATGCCATTACTGTCTCCATTTATAGTAGGGAAAAACTGAGGCAGGTCGAGGTGAAGTGACTTACTTGCCCAGGGTCTAACAGCCTATAAATGTCTGAGATGGGATTTGAACTCAACCCTTCCTAATCTTCATTTTAGCACTTTGTCCACCATACTACCCATTTGTCATCTCCACAGCAAGAGGTAAAAAGAAGGGCTCTTTCTTTAAGAGTTATGGTAGTCCCAGCAATCTTTTGGTCCTTTTCAGTTTGCACTCTGGATAATCCAAAAGCTGGACTGACAACATGATAGCAGCTGAATGCCTGTTTCTTTATGAAAGCACAATTTCCTCATAGAAAGATGTCTAGTGATACTACAGAATAAGGTCGACAAAAATATTCACACTAGAGAAATTAGATTGATTCTGCAAGAAAGACACACAGAGACATAAAATTTTAGAACTGAAAGACACCTTTGATATGATATATGCTGATCCTTCATTTTAAAAATGAGGAATAGGGGGCCTAGAGAAGCTGTGTCCCTTGTCCAAGGTCCCACTTCCAGCTAGCTGGTGGCAGAATTAGAACTAAAAGCCAGATCTCCTGACTCACACTGAAGGTGTTCTTTCTACTTTAACATTCTGCAAACCTGCTTTTGCTTTCAGTTTTCCACATCATAACTCCTGAATTCATTACATTGAAAGGAAGCATGATCTAGTAAATAGAATGACGAGACTTAAAGTCAGGGAGACCTGGGGTTAAATATCATCTAATACACTTAACAGCTGTATGACCTTGGGCAAGTTATTTAATCTTTCTGTACTTCAGTATACTCTTCTGTAAAATAAGTTATGACTTAAGTGGTCTCTTAGGTCTTTTCCAGCTTTAAATCAATGATTCTACATGTAGACAGATATGAATTTCACTAAATATTTCGGGGATGAACTGGAAGTAATCTGAAAGATAAGCCCTAAGAGAGCATGTGAATCAAATTGGAAAACATAGCCCTCATTACTAGAGCATCTATCTGAGAGGAAGGTCCAATGAAGCACAAAGGGGCTACTTTTTATTTTCTAAAGCACAAGTTGTTTTTGTTCAGTCATGTCTGACTCTTTAAAACCCCATGGAACATAGCATGACAATGCTGTCCTTGGAGTTTTCTTGAGAAATGTACTGGAGTGGTTTGCCATTTCTTTCTCCAGCACATTAAGTCACTTGCCCAGGGTCACAAAGCTAGTGAGTGTCTGAGGCCAGATTTGAATTCAAATCTTTCTGACTCCAGACCTAGCTCTCTAACCATCGAGTCACCAAGATACCTCTCTAAAGAATATGCAAGGTGGAATTACCATACTATTGAACTTGTTTTTTCATAAGCAGCACCATAGGGAATCTTGAGTGACCTTAGACCCATAGCTATGATAAAAGCTTTCTTTAGTCTCAAAGACACAGGCCACGGTCAATGGTTTTCCATTAAAAGCAGAGCAATAGCTGAAACCTGTTTGCTATTGTCATTGTCACTTTTTTTTTTTTAAGCAATCGGGGTTAAGTAACTTGCTCAAGGTTACACGGCCAGTTATTTCTGCATGTGGTGCTGAGTATCTGAGCCCGGATTTGATCCAGGTCATCCCGACACTGGAGCCAGTGCTCTTACTCGCTGAGCCACCTGGCTGCCCCTGCTAGTCATTCTTAGTGGCCTCACTGACTTGGCACATGCATTTATGTGATTACATAGAGTTTGTGTTTAATGAAAAGTTTGTATTTTTGTTCTTTTTCTGAAGGTGTCCTCAGAACACTATGTTATTACAAAAGGATGAAAATATTTGGATTCTGAAGTCACAGAACACAGAGGACTTTGCAATGCTAAGATAAGATTATATTTCAAAAAATATAAAACTCACCCTAATTTAGCCCCAGGTAGAATGTTAGTTTAACCAATGGCAAAGGGGCTCCTTGTGGTTTTTCAAAGTTTTCACTGAAAAGATGAGGCTCTTAATGTTCAGTCAATAACAATGATAGCACACCTATTACTAAAGAATCCCATGCAGGAGATACTGCTGGGAAGCAGAGGATCATAGATCATAGAGTGTAAAGAGAGCTCAGAAGTCATCAAGTCCAAGCCTTCTTTTTATATATGAAGGAAATGAGGCCTGGGGAAGGGGAACAGGGAGGAGGAACCAAAGAAATAGAGTCCCCATTCTTAGAGGTTTGAAAATCTAGGTGAGAATGCAGGAAAGGAAAGGAAAGGAAAGAAATAGAATTTTTCAAGAAATATTATCAACTACAACAAGTTAATATGATACAAACTGGCCTGTAAACTCCACGAAGATTATCTTAACTTTTTATCTCCCCCAGGACCTTGCATAGTGCTTTGCACTCAAGCAAATGTTTCTAAATTTAATCCAATTACAAACTTGGGATGCAAGTACCAGGGAAAGCCTATGGAGAGGAGTGAAGTTATACAGGAACAGTAGGTAGCATTTACAAAGTAATTTAGGGTTTGCTGAGCACTTTACAGATATTAATCTCATTTGACTGGCACAGTCATCCTGTAAGGGAAATGCTGTTATTTCCACTTTACAAATGAGTAAAGTGAAGAAGAGAGAGGTTGGCAGATGCCCTTGAGGAAGCATTCCATTCCATTCAGGAGCAGCTAGATGGTGCAATGGAAAGAGTTCCAGACTTGGAGTCAAGAACTGAATTCAAATGGCACCTCAAACACTTCCTGACTTTGGATAAATTACTGAACGTTTCCCAGTCTGTTTAATCATCTAAAAAAATGGAGAGAATGAGAATACATACCTCAGATTTTTGAAAATCAAATAAGAACATATACACACACATATATATGCATACTCACATATACATATGTGAATGTGTATGTATATGTAATATAGATAATCTATAGATATAGATAGTTATCTATTTATCTATCTAGACAGATAAATAGATATCACTTTACAAGCATAAAGAAGCTATGTAAATGTTAGCTATTATTATTAGAGGGGTTTGCAAGCTAGGCAGTAAACAAGGAGAGGCCTTAGTTACAGTTCTGGAATGTTCCCGATGTCTTTGCATGAAATTGTTGAGTAGGAACAATGTTGGCAATTCAGGTTGAGCATTCAAGTGAAGTGGGAAAGAAAGAATAGAGGGAGACAGGTACTGTGCACAGGTGTAGGGCTATGACCTGGCCCCTAGCTTCTAGACTTCACCCAATTCATAACAGTGAGAAGCAATGATGAGAAACTCTCTCATGGTTTAGTATCTGAAATGTGGATGTCTAAGCTATTTCTTGGTTACTGTCTTCTGGATGAGAGGTAGAAACAGACTGAATGGCCCAGGACACTGAGCAGACTTAATAGGATCATTATATGGTAAGGTTTTAAGGTCTCTGTTATGCAAGGATTAGAGGTTCACATAATGAAAGCAGTGTTAAAGAAAGATTTTTCTTTTTTTCTGGAAGGTAGTGAAAGTTACAGACTGGCAGATCTGGGCTGAACATACACCAAATAAATGTGTAATTTCACAAGCTACCTTGTAAGCTCAGCTTTACAAGTTGAGATGATCATACTATTGGATGAAATTAGGGGAGGGTAAAAAAAGTAAGTATTTATATAGCACCTAATGTGTGCTAAGCACTACAAATATTAGCTCATTTGTTCCTCATGATAATCCAGCAACGTAGGTGCTAACATTATCCCCATTTTACAGCTGAGGAAACTGAACTAAACAGAGGTTAAACGACTTGGCCAGAGTCACACAACTAGCAAGTTTCTGAGGTCAGACTTGAAATCAGTTCCTCCTGTTTCCAGTTCCAGTGCTCTTATCTTATTTGATCCTCGTAAAAATTCTGAATGGTAGGTGTTTGTATTAGTCCCATTTTACAGATGAGGAAACTGAGTCAGCTAGATGTTAGGTGGCTTGCCCAGGGCCACACTGTGTCAGAGGTTAGAACTAGGTCTTCCTCTGTCCAAGTCCACTATGCCACTAGCTGCTTCCTATGAACATGCATTAACTTAGTGTAGCAGCAAGCACCCCAAGCGTCCTCAGGGTTTGCTGCCAGCATAGTTTCTTGGATCTGCTTTGTTAAAGGAAAGCAACTCAAAATGGGTTAACAAGCTTACTTTAATCAGTCAGACATGTATCATTTACCTTGTTCAGGGGAAAAAGGTCAGCACCCTGAATTTCAAAGTATACAGGCAGAATTATCAAGACAGAAACAGATCAAGTAGACAGCTTTACAAACTGTCCAGCCATTACATCCATACCCAATTAACATCTGGGTTTCAACATCTGGGTTTTTCAAAGCCGGGGGAGGGGGCCCCTCTGGACAGCAGCTTCCCAGAATCCATATCAAATCACAGAACACTTATCAAAGTGAGCCCCCAAAACAAAGCCTCACATCAGGGCTTATATAGCCTTCTCCTGGCTCAGAGAATGTAACAACCTTATTGACCCACTGGCCAATCAAGAAGTATCTACTGAAAAACAAGCCTCCCACCCCAGGCTCCAGGTGCACTTTAGCCTAGGGGCAGGGAAGATCTTTAAAATTTTCATTCCCATTACACTTAGTGCCTTAAAAGTGCCATCCTGAAATAAATTTCCAGATTTTATATGACCTCTGGACACTATACATCTGCTAAGTAGCTTCTTTGCCCTCCAAAACACATGGGAATTAAAAGGAAATTTCAGTTCCAAAGGTACTGGATGTCCTTTCTAGCTGCGGCTACACACTCATACCCTGTGGCAGGTTCCAACCCAGAACGAAGGCATTTGAAATTTTGGAGACTGCTCAGTATATCCAGGTTCACTTCTTTTTCTATTTTGATCTAACCACATTGAATAGAGAAAGAAAATTTTGACTATTCTGTGTTTACCTAAATCTAGGCATCAAATGGAGTAAACACACACACACACACACACACACACGCAGAATTGGCAGCACTGCAGCCCTGGTAAAAATGGGAGCAGAGAGGAGGCGTTTCTGGAGCCTTCCTATCTTCCTTTCTGCACCCTTTTCCCATCACTAGGGTTTACTTGTGCAACAAACCTAGCATTTTTATGTTGACTCTTGTCTGGCTAATGGCTCAAGTTGCAAAATCATTTCTCTTCCCATCCAAAGCGCCATTCCCTCAGAATCAGAAAAGAGTAAGAAAGCACCAGGAAGACAAAGCAAGTCCCTGGAGTTGTCCTGTTCCTCCCCTAATATATTAGCCTCTTCTGAGATGCTCAATTGTGTTTTTTAGCTTCAAACTTGCAGCACAAATTAGCTTAGAAAACTATACAAATTAAATTTAAAAAGCAAAAAGAAAGCAGCAACAATTGGAAAAAGCTACAAAAGCATTCTTTTTTTCTTTCCCAAGCCCAGATGTTATGTAACCACTTCCAGTTTTCTGAACCAGCACAAGAAAAACTTGGAATAAATCTACTTGGGCAGGTTTATCAGGAAACGCTATCACCTTATTGTGTAATTTTGGCATTTTCCATGCAAAAAGAATTAGAATGTGAAAAGTTTTCCATTTCTTTATAATTGTATTCACCCACTAATATGAGTTCATTTGTGAGCTGAAAAATTTAGAGGTTTTTCTTTCAAATTATAAAAATTAGAACATAAAGGGACTTTAGATAACATTGTCTAAACCTTCATTTTACAGGGAAAGAAACTGAGACCCTGGAATGTTAAGGGAATTTGAAGATCATCCCTGCCCCTTAATAGGCCCATGTGGCCTGCTTTGAGTTTTGGCCCAGCCCACAGCTTGAGTCACATGGAGGCCACGGTGGGAGGAACTTAGTGTAGAAAGTGTGGAGCAGGGAGGTAGTGAGGCAGAACTGAAAGGAGAGCTGAGGCAGAGCTGCTAGTATGAGTGAGAGAGAGAGGAATTTTGCCTAGGGGAGCTTGTTTGTGGGGAGGCCTAACAGAGGGAAGGCTTGGGAATGGCAGTGCTCCATGCATTAGTGATATGTATAAACTTCTTTGTCACCATGATGGAATTGGCTTTTTGGCATCTGAATAAATATCTTGGTTTCATCTTTGAGGAAAAGAGTTTGTTGTATTTTGCAATTCAACCCTGGAAATACATCAGCATGTTCATTGCAGATGCTATGGGTATAACATTGGTGATTAGACCCAGAAAGGTGAAAGTATTGGATTATGTAAAGATCACTTGTTCATAAAGACTTGAGTTTGAATTCTAGATCTACCACTTACAAGTCATTACCCTCCATGGCTCTCAGTCTCACAACTGCTAATAATAATGACAACAATAGCAGCAACAAAAATAATAACTAGCATTTGTATGGTGCTTTACGGTTTGTAATGCTTTAAAATATTATCTCATTTTATCTTTACAATGACCCTGTGAATTGTGTGCTATTATTACCCCTGTTTTACTGATGAGGAAACTGAGGCAGACAGCAGTTAAATGACTTGTCCACTTAACAGCATCATTATTTGTAAAAGGAGGCTATTGGAATGAATTATCTCTGAAGTTCTTTTCAAACAGCAGATTCTGTGACCCTAAGACTTATCTGGGGTTACACAGCTACTAAGCCGCAGATATGGAATTTGAACCCAAATTTTCAGACTCTAAGCTAAGAGTTTGTTTCACTATTCCATGCTTTTTGCATTACTTAAGTAAGTAAATTGTACAATATGTAAAGATATATGTCTGTTAGTACTTCTAACCTGTCTTAGGCCTGCTACAACAGAAAAGTAATTGCTGACTGATCTCTCTCTTCTTTCCTTCTTTCCTTCCTTCTTTCCTTCTTTCCTTCCTTTCTTTCTTCCTTCCTTCCTTCCTTCTTTCCTTCCTTCCTTCCTTCCTTCCTTCCTTCCTTCCTTCCTTCCTTCCTTCCTTCCTTCCTTCCTTCCTTCCTTCCTTCCTTCCTTCTTTGCCCTCAATCCAGCCTATGCTAGGGTTTTTGTAGGCAAGGTATGACAAAAAGAAGGCAGAAAACTATTAGCACCAAAGCTGGTCCTTTGGTAGGACCTAAAGAAGACTTCATCTCCAGGCTCTCTGAAAGTCTTCAGTAGGTCATGCTTGCAAGGCAAATGCCTCTAATCTTTGAGTCTATTTCTTCTGTAATGAATGTTCTAAGTTCTAAAAACTTAAATGGAATTCAACAAAATTATGAAGATTTTTATCTTTACTACTCAGACAACCCCTGCCCTAGTTTTAAGATTACAATTTAATTGTTCTTTAAAGACACCTTAAAAATGCTATTCTGTATATTCTAGCACTAAATTCTCACAAAATTTCCCAAGGCTTTTGCTCATTCATTTACATCCAAATGACGAACTCCTCATTGTCTCGTTCACTGAAATAATACTTTCAGAACCCATTCACTTTCCAATGTATACATATTGTGCCTTTATTTAATTATTTAATTTTGTATATGTAGATGTGAAGGTTAAAATATAGTCAGTGTTTAACAGCCAGGAAATGAGTAGACTATCTCTTAAACTAATGGTTTGCTGATTTAATTGCCTTCATTGCATTTGTTTAGGTTAGGGAAAAATGATAATGTATGTGTCTATTCACTCTTTGAGGACCAAAGTTAATTACCCTATCATTTTAATGTGCTAAGAGTTGTTAAAGTCAACAGTTAATTAAAAAAAACTACTAAGATTAGAACTGAAATGTGAACCCAATTTACTGATTTTTTTTGGAGGGGGGTGGGAAAGTCAATTGGTGTTAAGTGGCTTGCCCAAAGTCACACAGCTAGTGTGTCAAGTGTCTGAGGCCAAATTTGAACTCAGGTCCCCCTGACTCCAAGGTTGGTGCTCTATTCACTGTGCCACCTGGCCACCCCCATACTGATTGTGTGTGTGTGGTTCACAGACTTGTACCCATTTTTTATTTGTTCAACTATGAATTCTAAATGTCACATGAACCGTCTTTTCCCCCTACTTCTCCTGCTCCTCTTCCTCCTCTCCTTCCCTTTTATAGACAGTAAGATTTTTGGTGACAGCTTCCATGTTCGTACCCTAGAATTCTTTATGTTGCATAAGCCAGGGCCAAATATGAAAGATATGTTTTCTCCACTGCTCCTGTTCACGTGTAATGATTACCTCGTCCCCTCTCTTGTCACCCCAACAGCAAGGTTCCTGGTTTAAAAAAATATATATATATATGTATATATATATATAATTTTAGCATAGAAAGGGTATTATTTTAAATGTATTAAATTATTAAAAATTATTAAAATTATTTTTAAAACCTTTCAAGAATAGTTTGCCATAAGTAATATTTTTGCGATTGTTTTAAAAAATCATACTAATAACAGACATTTGCATAGCATTTTAATTTTCTTAAAGGTTCCTTAAGTTTAAGGTCATATTATTTCATTTGTGCATCAGAATCACCATATGAGCCTAGTATCAATGGTATTATTATCCTCACTTCACAGATGAGGAAACAGGAGGGGTGTCGTTATCTTACAATTAGGTCTCTATTATCTTTGACCACTGATCATAGCAGAGCATGAATAAATAAGATAGTGAGGTTATTTTTTTAAGATGTAATCATTTGGTTTGTTCCTTCCATAGGAGACATCTTTCGAGAGCTGCCAACTCACAGTAAAATAGACTGAAAGCAGAATGAGAAAGGAGGGAAGTGGTTTGGGTATATCTCAGCCTCGAGATAATTGGGAATCATAGATATTGCTCATCACATGATGAGAGGATATTTATTCTCTTCCTGTTTTCAAATAGACCATCTGCAGTTTGGTGGAGAGAGTTGCAACGGTCCACTCATGGCAGGCATAGATAGTGGCAAATGAAAAGCTAGGGGTGGGGAGTAAGAGAAATCGGTATTTGAGTCAAGGCATCGCAACTATATCTTACACTTTGCATACAGCTCCTAAAAGACCAAATTCAAAAGTACCTCATCTTCAGATGCCGCACTGACAGTTTGCACCTAGGAAATAATTTTGTTGGGTGATGACACCTTTCAGCAACAGTGGTGATTTCTCATTTCAGCCAAACAGCTTAGACCTGGTAATATTTCACTGCATTTGCAGGGGAAGTCTAAGTTTGCCAACATATGGTGTATTTCAGTCTAGATCCAATTTGTCCCAAAAGACTAAAGAAATAACATCAAATCACAAAGGAACACAACAGGCAGAAAAAAAAAAACCCAGAGCTATTTTTGTGGAATTCCCAACCTGCTCTGTGTATGTTGTATATAAAAGATGTACAAAACAATCTGAAAGTTTGGGGAGGGTGTTTTTGGTCTTTTTAGAGGGGGGAAGGCAAGACAATTGGGGTTAAGTGACTTGCCCAAGGTCACACAGCAAGTAAGTGTTAAGTGTCTGAGACTCGATTTGAACTCAGGTCCTCCTAAGTCCAGGGCCGGTGCTTTATTCACTTCCCCACCTAGCTGCCCCTAAAAGTTTTAATTAGAGAAAATATACACATGACTCTGGGCAAGTCTCATGCATATATATGTGTGTGTGTGTATAAATATATGTAATATATAGTCTATATATGCATCTACCTATATCTATATCATCTATATATATATATACATGCAGCTACATAGATACAAAACTCTGGGCAGGTCTCATAAACATGCATATAATATATGTATATGTATTTATATATATACATATACATATATGCCTAAGACTTACCTAGAATCACATGTGAGTATATGGATGCATAAGACTTGCCAAGTCATGTATATGTGTGTGTAGTTGATTAGATTCTACATAGTTCAGGGTTCAAAGATAGACAGGCAGATGGACGGATGGACGGATGGACGGAAAGACAGACAGACAGACAGACAGACAGACAGACAGACAGACAGACAGA
>NW_027185616.1:23452648-23473332 GCF_028583685.1 Petaurus breviceps papuanus
AGACAGACAGACAGACAGACAGACAGACAGACAGACAGACAGACAGACAGATAGATAGATAGATAGATAGATAGATAGATAGATAGATAGATAGATAGACAGATAGATAGATAGATTAGATAGATAGATGATAGATTCTACATAGCTCAGGATTCAAATATAAAACTATTTGAAAAACTTAACTGGAAAGATTATAGAAAGATGGAAATCAGTATGATCTAGCCAAAACAGCACTGAATTTGGAGTGGCAAAACTTAATTTTGAGACTTGCCACTTGTGACTTGCTTACAAGTTCTGTAAGCTTAGATAAATTATTTCACCCCTCTTAAGCCTCAATTTCCTCATCTGTGAAATGGAGATAATACTGTCACTACCAATTTCACAAGGTTATTGTAAGGAAAGTGTTTTATAAAGTGACATATAGAAATATGTTAGTAATATTCTCTTCTAAAAACTTTTCACCTAGAAATAATTTTCATTCCAAAACTTTCTGTACAATTCCTCACCATCCAAAACTTTCTGTACAATTCACCATTGCTTGTGCTTTTCTCCTTTTTTTCTTTCCTAACATTCAAAAATCCCATGTGAGGTTTTAAGAAAAACAAGAATTTTTACAAAAGATTCTTCCTTTCATTCCTCTGCTTAAGAATCTTCAGTGGCTCCCTACTGCCTTCAGGATAAAGCACAAACTTGGCAGGTTGGCATCTAAAGCAATTCACACTTATCTTTTCAGGTTTAATTCACATTACTACCTTTCACATATTCTAATGTTTCAGCAAAACAGGAACTTATTGTTCCCTAAATCTGTCATTTCATGTTGTTTGCATAGGGCTATCCTCCATGCCTGGAATGTATTCTCTTTGTATTCCTACCCCTTAGAATTCCTATCTTCGTTCAAGGCCCAGTTCACGTGTTCTTTCCTATGGAAGTCTTTCTTGCCACACTTGTTTATTAATCCTCCCTCCTATTTCAAATTAGCATGTATATATTTTTATGTTTACAAGTTGTATCTCTCCAGTAGATTGTAAGCTCACTGAAGGCGAGGACCATTTTGGGGGGGGGCTTTTTCTTTCTATCTCCAGCATCTAGTATAATACCTTATAGTACTATGTAGTATGGGGCTCAAAATGCTTGTTGGGTTGAATTGGATTGGCTTGGACTCCCTTTCAAATGGGAGAAAACCCGTATACATGTTTTACCTAGAAATGTTTCTCTTTAGTTGTGGAGTAGAGTGTACACATTTGAAAGTCTTCAAGGGCTTTATGAAACCAAACCAAACATTGTTATTTTTATACTATGGGATAACTGAGTGGTATAGTGGGTGGAGTACTGGATCTAGAGAGCCTGAAGGAAGACCCGTGTTCAAATTCAGCCTCAGACATTTATTAGCTGTGTGACCCTGGACAAGTCACTTAATCTCTGTTTGCTGCAGTTTCCTCATCTGTAAAAAGGAGATAATAATAGTACCTATGTCCCAGGGTTGTTATGAGAATCAAATGAGATAATAAGTGTAAAGCACCTAGCACAGGCCTGATACATATAGTAAGCTCTATATGAATGTTAGCTATCATTATTAGCTATTAAAATCTGCTCATTATGAAAGTCTACACACAAAAAAAAACTTTCATTTCCTGGCACATAGTAGGCACTACATAAATCCTTATTCCCTTCCCTTCCCCTTTCTCACTCACTCTAATCACAATCACTCTCTGTTGTAAATTCTTAAAACAATTGTACATTTGCAAAAAGCAATATTCAAACATGACCAGCCTTAGAGGCTGCTAAATAGCAAGATAAAGAAGGAAACACTGTCTCTCAAGTGGAAATAAAGAATCTTTTTTGAAAATGAAATATCTAACTGAGAAAAACCTTTCCTATTTTCTGATGGTATTTTCTAAGTCCATTCAAGTAGATAATTGACACTGAGTCTTTTTTCCCTTTAAGTATCATATGGACAGTGACGTCAGATTATTCAGTCATGAGCTTAAGGCAGAAATAAGGGTTCTGGTCAGTGATGCTGATGCATATTATATTTAATTTTTTGTTTGTTTTCAACTTGAACTGAGTAACTTATTTCTCTAGTTCTTTGAAGTTTACAAAGGGTTTTCCTTCAGACATTCCCTGATAAATAGTATAAGTATTATTCCCCCATTTTATACATGAGAAAACCAAAGCCCAAAGTGGTGAAGGGATTTGTCCAGACTCATGCATAAGGACATAAGAGCAAAACAAGTGATACCAATGCCCAAAATTTCCACATCAACTAGAACACACATTTCTGTGCTTCAATACTATACCTTTGGGAGCCCAACTAGCCTCTTGGCACTTAAAGATGGGCTACCATATATATGTGTGTGTGTGTGTGTGTGTATGTGTGTGTGTGTGTGTGTGTGTTTGGATGCATCCCAAAGAATGAAAAACTATCAGGTATGATAGAAAAAGTATTAGACTTGAAGTGAGAAAAATTGAGTTTAGGTCTCATATCAGCTAGTTGTGTGACTATGGATCCACAGTCCCAATCAGCCTCAGTTCTCTATCTATATAATGGAGAAAGGAATATTTGCACTATATCCATTAACAAGTTTTCTCAGGAAAGCATTTTGTAAAGAATATGGTAGAACATAAACTCCTTGAGGGCAAGAGATGCTATTTTGGTGTTGGGTTCCCAAGACTTAACCCAAGGCTTTGCAATTAATAAATACTTGTTGAATTGTAATGAAAGTTTAGAGAGCTATATAAATGTGTGCTAAGAAAATGGGGAATAAGCATTAGGTTATCTGCAGATTAATCAAGAAATAGGAACATCTAAATACAAAGCCAGTGGAAATTCATAAAAGATTTTATTATCTTCTTTGAAGGTTGTGCCATTTCTAGTTAGAAGGGTTCTCATTGTATTAACGTGGGAAGTAGCTAAAAGAGGGTGATTCTTGAGCTAGAATCATTAAATTCAGTTCAATTCAATTATAAGCAAACATGTACTAAACATCTACTAGGAATCAAGCATTAAGTCACAGAAACAAAAACAAAAAGATAAGTCCCTGCCCTCAAGGTGCCTAGCAAATATGAGAAGTCCCTTGCAAATTATCTCAGCACACCAATTTAACAGTTCCCATAGTGTTGTGATATAATAAACTAACCTGGTACTGTATTAATTCATATTTTTATTTCTATTTTGTAACTTTCACAAAGTCCTAATCAGATGTATAACTGTAGTATGGAGGTCACTGTCATGTTTACTGAGCTGGAAAGGCTAGAATTCTACCAGGTATATACTGAAAGTGTTTTTGGAGAACCCATGTAGTTAATTATGGAGATGGTTATCACCACCAAAATGGTTTTTTTTTGGTCCGGGGTAGCCATTTGAGACGAATGAAAATGTAAAATGTAAAAATTGTCCTTATGTGACTTACATGGCCTTCTTGCTTTCGCAATGATGTAAGCAGAATTAGAGAAAAGGAGAGAGAAATTACTAAAAATTGGTTTTTAGACTATCAATAAACTGTAGTTTGACTATTGATACTCTAAATGTAAGCTACTTAACAAATTACATATATGTATATACACATATATTTATATATGTACATATACATACATGTTCATAGAGGTAACGAATTATAAATATTAACATTAGCAGTATAAATGAAGTCAGAAGAAGGAACTTACAGCTAAAGTTGGATCACAGGTGTTCTTTGGGGAAACAAAGAATAGAAATAATGGAGTTTTACTGTATAACCAAACCCAAGAAACATTATTTCATGGAATATTTAATTTTCACATATTACAATATTCATGACAAGTATTTACAAAAACACCATCACGAAAATAATAATAGCTTATTGTAGCACCAATGCAATATCCACAGCGCTGACAGCAACTATGAATAGTCTGGCATAGTTCTCAATTGCAAAATATAACAGACTCTCCACATAGAAGACAGAAATAAAACATTTATTCAGATACCAGAAAGCCAAATCCCAACACCAGGAAACCAAGTCCATCATAGCAACAAAGAAGTTAATACACCAGAGCATAGTAAGGAGCCATACTATCCTTTATCCTTCCCACAAATACTCACAAGCCTTGCTGTCTGCTTACCTGTGTGTCCTCTCTCTCCCACCTTCTAGCTGTTCTGACTCCCAACTTCCTGCTCTACCCTTCAGCAAACTCCTCCTACCACAGGCTCCATGTGATTATATTTGGCTTATTAGGGGACAGGGAAGATCTTCAGATTCCCTTAGGCCTATTAAGGGGCAGAGAAGATCTTCAAATTTCCATTACCATTACACTTATGCACCAACATCAATTGCTAAGAATAGTAAATAACAATAAATAATTCTATTAAGAACTTGGAAAGATCATTCAAATTAAATCAATATCTATTCTGGTAATTGTTTACTTCAATGAAAAGGTGAGGGAGAGAAGTAAGGATGGAAATAAATACATTGTAAAACATGGTTCAAGAAAAAGGAATAAGAAAGTCCAAAGACTGATGGATTACACGGAAGCTTCACATCTCTATATTGTATTTTCTTTTAATAAATTAGTAGGCCATGGACAAAATGAAAACCAAAAATACCATAAAAATAGACATATCTTAATAGACAGGAAAAATTTCCTCTTGATGTAGTAGTTATTCCCAAGTCAACTAAGATCAGATTTCATTTCTTTTAATTTAGTTTTTATTTTTTGTTGCATGTTATGTTCTGAACTATCTCTCCACCCCACACTAGAGAAAGCCACTATTTGACCCAGATAGATAGATAGATAGATAGATAGATAGATAGATAGATAGATAGATAGATAGATAGATATGTGCATATATAAAATTCATTTTTTAAAAAGAAAGAAAATAATGAGAAAAAGACAAGTTGTTCAAATGGAACAACCTAACCAAGGACTATATAAACAAATAATTAAATATCAGAAGTGGGAAATGGACAAAGAAATCACAGTGACATCTATCATAATTTTATCCATTAATTTAATCAATCAATTAATTAATTGCCACATGGAGACCCCAAAAGACTAGAAAGTCCCTTAGTCAGAAAACATCTGATTTGATTAAAAGAGAGACAGCTGCCCAAGGCAGAGAAAGAACACTAACAACTACTGACCTATATGCCTACGTTCCCATCTATACAAAATATCCATAAGAATCTTCTATCCATGAATCAAGGGCATCTTTAATGAGGGCATTAGTAGGGAATAATCACTATTTTTGCAAATGCTAGTCGACAATGAATTGCAACTTTATTGTTACATAATAAACTCATAGATATAGGGAATATAAGAATAATATATATAGATATAGAGAATATAAGATTTAATTGTACTTTTTGCTTGTTGATTATGAAAAAGTATCTGATTCACTAGAACCGCTTTTTCATACCAATGTTCTACCAGTATTGCTATAAGGCAGTGCATAATGGAATAGCCTCTAGAGAATGAAAAGTGACTATCATGGAGAGCTACAGAATGATTGTGAACAGGGTACAACATACAGCCAGTAAGGAAGTTGTAAACAAAAAAGATCAGGAATAAAAGAAGCTACACAAACATCTGTTCACATGTCATCCCTCATTCTTGCCACAAATGAGAGATGACATGCAAACAGCCAAAATAGTCTACTGCTACCCTCAAAATGTTAGGAGAAAGGAATGCCCCCAGAAGGTTGGGATGAAAATGTTTAAAAGGAGGACATGGACAAGAGTCTCCTAGGATGAGCAGGTATGCACAGGTTGCATTCTCTACTATTTGAAGGAGCCCCTAAAATAATAAGATCATCAACTATTTAAATATTGGAGATTTTGTAATCATTACAAAGGCTTCTCATTTACTAACATTATGTTTTCTCTTTAACTAGCTTAGCTCCTGAGCTTATTAAAGGCAGGGTCCGTATCTACTGTTGGCCACTGCACATATCAACAAGTTCCAAAACTAACAGAATAAAGTTGATTTTATACTTCAGACTTTTCTTCAGCTTCTAAGATATAAAGAAAAAGGAACAATAAACCTTAGTACTCCACAATTATAATGTAGAAAATTCGAGAAAATACTTCTCCTCTGCATTGTCAAGATAGAGGACTTTTGATTTGCATTGTGATATGTATGAGAGACAGAGAGACAGACAGAGAGAGACAGAGAGAGAGACAGAGAAAGAGACAGAGACAGAGAGACAGAGACAGAGAGAGAAACAGAGATAGAGAGATTTAAAGGAATTCAATTCAATAGCTATGTATATACACACATATGTGTATATGTGTATACATATATATATACATACACACATACATATATACCCTGTTAGATACGGTGAATGTGGTTAGTTTTGCTGAAATATGACTTTTTTTTCTCTCTTAATCTTTGTTACAAAAGGTGGCCCAACAAGGTAGGAAAATAGAAAGGAATGTATTCAGAAACAAATGTAATATGAAAACAGAGATAATCTTCTTAAAAGATGCAATAAGGAAATTGGGCACTATAAGCCACCCTTCAAGGATCCTGAGATCTTATGAGAAAAAGAACTAGCATTGTGAGATATCAAAGGAAAATGCTAATAAATCGTCCCTTTCTTGAGGGGCTAGGGGATAGAGGAAGATATTGCAACCCAATAAAGGAATTCAAGTACAAATGGTGCTTGGCTTTACAAAATGAAGTATCTCAGCCAAGGTCTTTCAATAATTGCCAATTTTGATAGCTGATTTTTGTAGCCACTTAAAGTTTTTGTGTTTAGTGATTAGTAAAGTTAGTGTTTAGTAAAAGTAAGATTCTCACTCCTCTCCAAATTAGTGAATAAATACAATATCCCCTTGCCTGAACTCAAGATCCTTTACCGTAAAGATACATATAATTTTGATTTTGTTTACCAAATATGAAGGCCATTGCAAATACTATCCAATTCCACTTTGTAGTTTGTACACTAGAGAGAGAATCTAATTACTTTCACCCTGAGTTGCAATTAGTATATAATTCAATTATCCAAATTCAATTTTGGAGTTTATTTATACATATTACACACAGACATGGGGATCAGATGTGTCTCCATATCACTGTGCTCCACCACATACACATATAATATTTAAAATATATTTTTCCTTAAATATAGTGCTTACATATGGTCTTCTCTCTGGAACCAATTGAGAGACAGACAGACAGACAGAGACAGAGGGACAGAGACAGAGAGAGACAGAGACAGAGAGATTTAAAGGAATTCATTTCGATAGTAGTTATGAAATAACTACTATGTAAAATACCATGCTCAGTGCTAGGGATGCAAAGATGAAAATGACAGTCCCCAAGGACATTACTATTTGGAGGATACAATAGGTTATGATCCAAAGCAGAGCATGGTCAAGACAACGGGGAGATCCAGAATGATCTGGGGAAATGTGGGTGCCTACAAAAACCCTTCAGCACATAAAATGAAGTCAACTTTTAATATTTTTAGGCATGGATAATGCAGCTACATGATGCATTGTCCTGTCCCTTGATATAGTAGGCTTTTTTTTTCTTTTTAACAGGGGAGACTTTCAATGACACAAAGGGAGTCAGAACAAGCAATACCTTTAAAATTCAAAGAGATACAAACAGTTGGGAATGGTACGAAAATGTGAAGGAGGTAATTTCTGCCCCTTTGACCAGCCTTCCAGTGGTTTAAAAACTTGCTGATGCCTCATAGAAAAAATTCAGAACAATATTGTCGTTGGAGATAGTTTTATTTTATTTTTCATTTTGTACTGCACCCATCTGGAACAAATCTCCCTGGGTGTGTTACATCTTGAAAACACAATTAAAAACATTAATAGGACCTGGGCCTGCTAGATCACAGAGCTTCCCTCTGAACTTTCTTCACCAAAGGAAAAAAAAGTTGTAATGAAATAACTGCTCGTGGTTACGGACTCTATTGTGGCTGTCTGGTGAAGGCTGAGTCCTCTCATAAAAAAGGCTGAACAACCAAGAATGGCATCTCTCTTCCCCATAACACATACATGACCCATCTTTGACAAATGTGCACTACCCTCAAGGAGCAAACCAGCCACTGTCTTTGGAGATGAGAAAAGAGAATCTCAGCAGTTGAAGTAACAACCCAAGGTGACTGCATGAATGAAACTTTCTTTTTCTAATGTGTCCATATCTAAAGTCTGTCTTAGGTGAAGGCTAATTGAATGGAACAGATACATTTGCAGGGCACAGATAGACCCTGGAACCCCAAAGCAACTGCTGCTTAAGACTCAGTACTAAAGATAAACCAACATAGGGAAGTTCCATTTTTATTGGTTGTGGAAGTGACTAAAAACAAGATAATTTCATTTTAAAGACTCTATAACCCCCTGCTGTTTTTATGCACTCTACCCAAAGCTGTAATCTTCAGCTGCACATGTCACTGTTGGGTTACAGAAGGTTATGATGTCAAAAGCAATAGGAAAACACTCATAAAACAAGGTATCCTATTTTCTCACAAATATAAAACTCGAAGAAACAAATACTATAAAAGACTTCCACAGTAGACTATTTTGCAAAAGATTTTCATCAGACCTTGATGGCTTCATGGAATTTTTAAGTGAACTTTGTAAGAATCCCTGTGTATTCAACTTAGGTATGAGGAAAGATGCCTCCTATATTTTTCATGACTCTGAAGTTGGGATGTATATGCCATTATGAGTGTCATCTGGTAGACATTTCCATTATGAAAAATGTCTGTTTTTGGAAGACAAAAAGGTACGTATGTTGTATAGATATCAAAGATTTGGGATTTTCCACATCTAAAGCACCAATCCCTGACAAATAAGATCACACCAGTCATAGCACCCATTTTGTGGGAAGCAATTGACTTTTTCAAAGAATTTTTGGATTAAAAATAATAACTACCTAGATGTAATTTCAACAGCTTCAATTCCACTGTTTATGAGATATGATTTACAATATATATATACCCCCAATAAAGATACACAGAAATGTTTTTCTAATACTATAAAACATATTATTGGCAATAGTAGATTAAAAAAAAAAGAAGGTAGAATATGAAAACAGAGCTTCCTCCTGGAGAGACCAAGGTAAAGGGAAAGGATGAACTCTTATTACAAAAAGAAAAATATTCATAATTTTGCATGATGTTCATGCATTCATCACACAATCTATGCAAATATATGTAGTAGTTTCTAAACACTAAATGTGTAATCCTTGTGTATAGCAAGTGAGCATTAATTAATCTTTCATACTTTTTTCAAGTAATTTAGTAAGGCAAAAGGAAAATTTCTTTTACTGATACCCATCTTTATAAAAAAGCATAACTTCAAATTCAAAAGTTACTGTGTACAATTGAGGTTACAAAATATAGTCATTCTTTTAAAAATAGTTATGTTTACATTAATTTCCTTTTAAATCAGATGGTTGTAATGCCTTAAAATGTCACTTAGCTATAATGTGGGAACCTGGTGAAAGATCCCTCCAGAAGACTGAGTACCCCAATAACAAAACTCAAGACTTCAACTTAGGATTCCTTTTGCATGTCCTTTCCAGTGCAGACTTACCTGATGGTGATAATATCTTCAAACCTACCTGCAGTGAGGTGGCATCACAGAGACTATGAAAATAAAAATGCATGAAAGGGTAACAGTGAAACCTGAAAGAGGTCAGAGTTCACGTGGTGAAGAAATTGATTCCTTTCATCAGGCTAGTTTTTCAGATGACTGCAAGGATGGTCAAAAATGTTTTGGCATTTTAACCTTCATATATTATTTAATTAAAAAAAACATCCTTACATTCATTGCTAAAAATTTAAAAATTAAAAACCCCACCTTTCCTCAGTCCTTTGCTGTTTTCAAAGGCTATATATAAGCCCCAAATATTTCAATATAATTAATTTCTCAGGCATACATGAAATTAAAAATATGAGGTGAAAAATTGTTCATCTAATGAGCCTCAGATAAACATTACTAGTAAACTAGAAAGAGCTTGTTTATTTTTGACAACAAGTATCAAAAATCTTAGTTACTCAAACAAACATTTTTAACATTACAATGTAACAGAAAAAAAATGACAACATACACACCTTGTTATATTCATACATTTCATATACCTAAATACATTTTTTTTTCTGGGAGAAGGAAAAGGGGGAGGGTGAACAAAAGTAAAAGGCATGTAGGCATGTCCAGATCAGAGCAGAAATTACTTAAAGACAGGTAAAATGCTTCACAGGGGAAAGTTAGTCTGCTCACCTACCTGGGTCAAAATAAAAACTTCAGTTTTTATAAGGTTTGTATTTTGTATACAAAGGGAATGTCAGCATTCCAAATTAATTTACCCACTTTTTCTATTCCAAATCATACTTTCTAGTAATTTTGCATCTGTTCATAGAGGATACTATGATCTTTAAAAACAAAAGAAGGAAGAATAGCTAATGCCTCAATTAAAAATATGTCTACTGCAAGTATCTGCCAAATGGACCAAAAGGAATAATTTTAAAATTAAATTATTTACAAATAGAACATACAGTTGACTATAACACACTTGAAGTCAATATAATCAAAACCAATGAACTCATTGTTTTATATATAATTGTCTTTATGTTTCTAGAGAAGAATTCTTACTTGGGTCCTACAATAAATTTTATTTTTTCAAATGTAAGAAAGCATTTCTAAATGTGATAATGCCAAATTACGTAAAACAGAAGTCCCTGAATTCACATAAAATCCTTTATTCTATTTTTTTTTTCTGTATACTGAAATGTGTGTTTGGTGAGGACAGTTGATTTCATAAGAACAAATAACTTTTTTTTAACGTAATGAAGCTTTACAACTTCAAACACAGCTCCCCTCACTAAGTATTTGCCAATTAATCGGATGCCTAACATTTTACCTCAAAACTCTACTCTCCTTTGTTAAAGAAACACTAAAGATACCCTATTCATTTCATTCATTGTTAAAAAAACAATTAATAAAACATACAGCCTCAAAAATCAATACCACATCCAACCTAGATATCAATAGAAGAGGGTTTTTAAAGTTCTATAAAGGCTTTTTGCCAATTCTGATGACTTCATTAGCATTCTGCTCTAACTTCCTTGAAAGTTTCCTAACAAAATCTCCACAGAGAACCAAACACCCTCAGCTTACTTGAGGAGGGAACCCTGATTTTAAAAGGGTCCCCTTTAAAAGCCACCTCCTCAACACGACAACACAGTATTTGCTTTTCCAGAAACTTTAAGAGAAAACATAGCAACTCACCAGATTTGACTGTTTGTTTTTCATTTGGGCAAGCTTCATGCAGATGCGCTCACTACCAGGCATCCAGCTGTCTCCCCTGGAGCATTCTGCCGAGAGTAGGGACTTGGACAGGTGCAGCAGCAGCAGCAGCGGTGGCAGCAGCAGCAGGCAACCACAGGGCTGGCTGGGGAGGGGGTGAGAGGGGCCCAAGCTGGTTGTCGTCGGGCCTCACAGAACTTCAGGCATCTCTCTCCTGCCACAGGTTGCTCTGACCAGCCTGAGCTGAGCTCCCGTCTAACATAGCTCCCAGGCTGAATGGGGAGTGTGCAAAGGAAAGCAAGGCTAACCACTGGGTGCCATGAGCTGATCCCTGGAGAAAACCCCGGTGTCTTGGTGGCAACTGTGGAGATAAATCAACGCGAGAAGAAAAAGAAATGTGAACCAAACAAGAAGGGTCCTCGCCACCTGTGACCTAAGGCAAAAGGAGCAGGGGCTTAGAGATCTGCCCAGCTAGACACAGGGCATCCCCAGCCCTCACCTGGGACTGGGAAATGCACTGATCATTAATGCTGGCACGGAACGCTTCCTGGCACAAGCCCTATTTATAGGATAAGTGCCCTTTGTTTACGGCGCCTTGGGAGACCATGGGGGTGCATACCGTTTCCTCAGCACAGCTCGGAACTTCTCCACAAGGCTCATTACTTACTCTAAATATGAAACATGAGCCTTCACAATGGTGACAAAATATAATAAAACAGTTGGTGGCTGCTTAATAGTTCGTTTTACTTATTTATGCACGAATAAATGCATTAGCAGCTCGGGGAACCTGCGGGGGGTGTGTGTGTGCCAGGAGCCTCGAAGTGAGATGAAGGTGATGCCTCCTGACGTCAGAATGGCATCTTGGGATTGCCTACCATACAAAGCCCCCGGGACCCTCTGTTTTCTGACACTTAAAAAATAGCCCCAGAAATGGGGTCAGGAGGCACACTTGGAATTCTTCTTTCTGTCTTGAGAATGGTTGGGAAAGTGGAATTCTCACTCCCTCTTTTTCAGTTTTCTTTCATTTCTCTATTTTATCACATGACTAATGCTAACTACTATCCATGTTCCTTCAAGGATCTTTTTTTAAAACACCAAATTCAAATCAGAAACAATAAAGAATAGTCATAATAAATTAATACATATTTATTAAGCTCTTACTATGTGCTAGGCACTGTGCTAAGCACCAAGGATTCAAAGAAAGAGTAGTGCAGTCCCTGCCCTCAAGAAGCTTACATTCTATCTGGAGAGGCAACATATAAATAATTAGGTAGAAGTGAGTTACATACAGAGTTTATGAAAGGTAGCCTCAATGGGAAGGCTCTAACAGCTGGGGAACTGGGAAAAGTTTTCTATGGGTGATGGGATTTTGGTTGAATCTGAAGGAAGCCAAGAATTCCAAGAGGCTGAGATCTGATATAAGAGCATTCTAAGCATGAAGAGGAGCCAGTACGAAATCACAGAGATGGAAGGGGAATTGTGATTGGTGCTGGAGATAACCTTCAAAGAGGTCCAGTAGCAGGAACTATTTCAAATAAGTGTGTATTTTAGAGGCATTTTCTCCCTCAATATTGGAACAAAAATCCTGTCATTGAGGTGGTTTTCAGTCGTGTCTTTGTGACTGTATTTTCTGGTTTTATTGGTAGAGATACTGTAGTGAATTGCTATTTCCTTCCCCAGCTCATTTTGCAGATAAGGAACAAGGTTAAGTGATTTGTCCAGTGCGGCACAGCTGGTGAGTACCTGAGGCTAAATTTGAACTCAGGAAGATGAGTCTTCTTGATTCCAAGCCCAGTGCTCTATCCACTGTCCCATCTAGCTGCCCATGAGGAGATCTCTCCTCATTCTAATCATGTTTCTAGCACAGGACTTGCCCTTCACAGCACTGAGAAAGAATTCTGCTATACTGGATCTTTTAGAGTACAGCATGGTAGTTGTGGCTTAAATCTTGCTGCATTTTCTGAGTGGGATCCATATTCCCAACTAAGCCTCCCTGTTCTTAGGTCTGTGTCACCAGCTTCAGGGTTATTGAGGGTCAGAGACAAGATGAGCATAGGACCAATGGACAGGGCACAGGCAGCAGGAGGAAGAAATTGCGACAACTTTGCTGACATGGCACTCTCATAACTATAGAGGTAGGGATGAGAGAAGGTTCCATACTACAGTCACCCTTCTTGCTAAAGAACCATACACAGTCTCTTACTCTCCTGATCCCTGCCCCTTCAGTCTTCCTAATCAACCACTGAACTCCAGTATCTTCCCTCAGAAGCACTCAGCCATCTTCAGTTGACTGCAGATCCTCTGTACTCCTTAACCCCCTTACTATTTATTTTCTTGTAATGATTATGCCTTTTGCCTTCCAGGAGTCATATCCTTGGACCCTCAACCTTGACGCCTTTCCTGAAAGCTCCAATCAACAATTCCTAGTTTCTTCCCTGAACCAAGCACCATCTTGAATTTGATTGATCCCTTCTGACTTCCACGACTCCCCCAACCAGCAACTCTGGACTTCATTTCTCCCTCAGCAATTGCCATGAAGGATTTCATTTCTTTTCCTGGGATACTCCATCAAAAGACTTTTTTTCTTGGCATGGGGAGGAAGGTTGTTCTCCCGTTGAGTGCTACCCCATGGCTTTCCCAATCAGTCACCCCTCCATGTCACTGTACCTTGTTTTTCTTCAGGAATCTCTCTACCTTGTGATGCTTCCCCATCATAGTCAGATACCTTCTCAAAATAGAGTATGCTACCTCAAGTGAGTTCCCCAACACTGGAAGGCTTGTCAGGGATGTCATAGAGAAAATTACTGCTTAGACATAAGCTGGGCTATTTCTGGGATCCCTTCTAGCTCTGATATTCTATGGGAAGAGTGTCTACAGAAAAGCCTATAACCAGACAGGACATTAAGAAGAGATACAGCTCATTTAAATCCTTCTTGGAAAGCAGGAGAATGATGGGAACCAAAGTGCCTTAAAGGGAAAAAAAATAGGACAAGAAGAGAATGGAAGGCACTGCAAGTGGAGGAAATTGTCATCCTATCAACTGCTCTCCCAAGGAATAGCAAATTCTAACCCAAAGGTTAGGCATGTATGGCATGACCAAACCAGGTCAAGCAGTAATGGTGAGGGCTCATCCAGCATGGGATTGCTTCAAAGGAAAAGTCACTCTTGTGCATACTAAAGGAAGTCAAAGTAGGGATGATATCCTAATTCTTCTTCTACATTTATATAGAAGGGGAATAATGGAAAGAACATAAAGCCAGGAAAACTGAATTGAAGTTCATGTTCTGATACATTTTAGGTATGAGACTGTGGACAAGACACTTAACCAGGAGGAATTTAGCAAGATGAACTGCATTCGGGGAATTGTGCTGTGTTTTCAGCTACCCCAAAACTGCTCTAATGTTCTCCCAATGATGCCCTTTGGCTGCTAATAATGGAACAATGTATTCTTCAAAGGGTCAAAATCACAGGGCACTGGGTAAATTCATAGTGACTATGAGACAGCTTTAGCATATGAATATTTACCTTCAGTTTCCTTATCTTTAAAATGGGGAAGGTTATAAATGCAGTACAGACTTCACACTTGGACAGTGAGGTAGCACAGTGGATAGAGTCAGGAAGACCTGACTCCATGTCTCAGATTTTGGCTTCAAATAATTACTAGCTGTGTGATAACTCATGCCCCACTAGTCTGACATCTTAGATCAGATTTCACAACCAATAGCTTTTCTTCCCCCCTGTAGCCAAGATCATGACCTTATTTTCTCACAGAGGGGGAAAGTCCATTTCTACTTTGCTTTGTCATAATTCCTTAAATAAATGCCACCATGAAATATCAACAACCCCATTGAAGGCAGCCAACGGGAAATACAGATTTATTATTTATGTAGGGTCATCGCTAAATAGGACAGTCAACAATAGCTGCCATACTGGTCGGTCAATTCTCATAGTCAAAATTTTTTTTTGTTTTTATTTTTCTTCATAGTCAAAAGTTTTCAGCAAAGACAACGAATTCTGGTGTTACTCCCTTTCCCCCTAAACCACTAGTCCTTCATTAAAAGTCTTCATGTTACTCTGAAATAAGGAAGCACCAAGGTTCTGTATTCCTGCCAAGGGGAGCCTGGGAGCATTAAGCTTTTCCCCAATATCCCAAAGACTAGAGACTGACTTGCTGCTTATATGATTCACTTCTTCTTAACCTTCTTATTAATCTTAACGGTACCACCATCCTTCCAGTCACCCAGGCTCCCAACCTAGGTATCCTAAACACTTCACTCTCTCATCCCCCACATGTAAATCAAGTCCTGTCATTGTAATCTAACCCCTTCTCTGCTCTGAGAGCCCCACCAACACTGTGTGGATGCATATCACCTCACACCTGGACTAAATGCTATAACTTACTGGCTGGTCTTGCTTCAAATCTCTCCCTTCTCCAGGTCATCCTCCACTCTGTCAAACTGATCTTCCCAAAGCTCAGCTTCAACCAAGTCACACACCCCACTCTGCTTCTCTCTCATGCAATAAACTCCAATGACTCGCTATTGCCTCTAAAATCAGATAAAGAATTATTCATTGGCTTTTAAAACCCTTCATAACTTGGGCACCTTTTACTTTTCCTTACCTCACCTCACCTCACCTCACCTTACCTCACCTTACCTTACCTTACCTTACCTCACCTTACCTCACCTTACCTTATCTCACCTCACCTCACCTCACCTCACCTTACCTCATCTCACCTTACCTCACCTTACCTCACCTCACCTCACCTCACCTTACTTTACCTCACCTTACCTTACCTTACTTTACCTCATCTTATCTTACCTCACCTCACCTCACCTCACTTCACCTCACCTCACCTCACTTCACCTCACCTCACCTTACCTTACCTCACCTTACTTTACCTCACCTTACCTTACCTTACATCTTCCTCCTCTCCATATTTTCTACAATCCAAGTATCACTAGTGCCCTTGCCATTCCTTGCTCTCCTAACTCTATGCATCTTCCCTAGCTAATGCCCATACTTAGAATAGTCTCCCTCTTCATCTCCATCTCCTGCATTGGCTGTCTTCCTTCAAGTCCCAACTAAAACACCACATTCTATAGGAAGGCTTACTGATCTCCCTTGATGCCAATACCTTTCATTTGTGATTCCAATTTGCTCTGCACGTAGCATGTTTGTACATAGTTGTTTGCATGTTGTCTCCACCATTAGATTGTGAGCTCCTTAGGGAAGGGAACATTTTTTTTCTTTCTTTGTATCTACAGTATTTAGAACAGTGCTTGATAATAATAAGCACCTAATAAATGCTTATTTAATGGCGGCTAGGTGACCCAGTGAATAGAGCACCAACCCTGAAGTCAGGAGGACCTGAGTTCAAATCCTATCTCAGACACTTAACACTTACTAGCCATGTGACCTTGGGCAAGTCATTTAACCCCAATTGCCTTGCCTTCCCCCCTTCAAAAAAAATAAATGCTTATTTGTAGACTGCACTTAAATGCACATATGAAAAAAACACCTTTCTACATATTGTCCACTTGCCCATTTATTATTCTTATCTGCTCTCCTTGTTGTATGTCACCTTGTAATGATAAGGCCCAAATCCACCTCTTGTATCATGGATGCTATGGTACATTTCATATGTGTCTGAGATATTCTCCATCAAATCACATTAGTGTTGTATCCTTAGAACAAAGTATAAATGAGTTATTCCTTTTTCGAGTCCTTCGGTCGTTGCTGCTTTTTAGGTTTCTTTCTGTCATGAAGTAGCTGGAATTGGAACCATTTTACAGATAAATAATCCAAAATGTATCTCCTCAGTTGCAGTTTGTTGTTATATTTTGTCTCTTGGCACGTGGATGTAATTCTTCTGTTAATACTGGTGTTTGTCTGCCGTAATTAGGAGGATCCATAAGTCTCATAGACACAAATTTCAGAATTTGCTGCTAATTTTTCTGTTATTCTTTATAATCAGTTCAAATAAACAAGTTCAAATAACACATATAATTATAGGAATGTGGGTAAGTCACTAAAATTCTCCTTGAGCTCCAAATAACTGCCTAACACTGTAAGTTGTGAAGCACATGGACATACATAAACATACTTCTAGCTCAGATGGGGTCATAATTTTATAATGTCCAATAAAATCTGCAAAAGTTTACTTTCGATATTTTAGCAATAACATAGGTTTAAATAATACTGTTTAATAGTCCTATGAACTACTCTGTAACTATCTCTTTTACCTCCAAACTCTGGGCAATGTCAGATAAGAATAAAAGATTCTAGATTCACCTAACAGGTGGACATTGAGTTCACATACCATCTACACATACTGTCAGTTGTAGGGGATTATCTAAATTCTTATTAGTATTATCTAACAGCCATACTGCTTAATTTTAATATATTGTTGATATAAAATATGATCATTATTTACTCCATTATAGGGGTCAAAATTATTGTTGCCAAAATCCTATAGCGCTCCTGGATCTGAAAGAGCAGAGGAAAGACACTTAAGGTTAGATTTGAGCCAATGGATTCAGAATTATGCTTTTCAAAAATTTATGAGCAGTACAGAGCTATTAACTAAGGTGTTTTATCAGTTTCTCACATAAATACAGACACACAGAGAGGCACCATTTATATCCTCAACCACTTTGGAGTAGGTATTCCTCTGGGATCGACATGTCTCTTAAAGCATTCCAGAAAAGGAGAGAAGTATTTTTGACGGAGTATCTCTGACAAAACTTCTTCTCTGGGTCATGCACAAGCAAACATTCTTTGCTTTGTTTTCCCAGGGCAGCTATGCCTGGTACATCTGGCCTGCCTTAGCTCCATGCATCATCTTTGTTTATTGACCCAAGATTCAACAATGCCACAACCATAGGGAACAACTATCAGATCATGCCAGGCCTCAGCAATCTACCTTGGTAACTTGGTAAATTTCACAAATATTTAACATAAATTAACAATAAATATCACACACTCTTTTGAGAGATTTTGACTTGCTTTTAATTACTTAGTAATCTATTAATATAAAATCAATGTTGTTTTGCTGTTATGATTACAATTATTCTATAAACATAACGATGGATGTCAATTGCTAGTTTATATTATTCCACATAGCAAGAACTAGATAAGGCCTTTAAATATAAAAAGTTCCCTTCCTGAGATCCCCTCAGGATTTTGTGGATCAAAAGGATTTTTACTAAAAGAAATCTAGTGCTTTTGTGAGCTGACTCTTTGAACTAAGCAAAAAGTAATACAGATTTCCTAGGACAGAAACTCTTAACCTGGGGTCCCTGAATTTTATTTTAAAAAACTTATAATATATATATATATATACATATATAAAATATATTTTATATAATTTATATATAATACAAATAATATAATAATAACTGCATTTCAGTACAAGTGGGTTTCCCTTGTAATCGTGTATTTTATCTAAAAACTCTTAAAACATTATTCTGAGAGGGGGTCCATAATCTTCTCTAGATTGCTAAAAGGGTCCACAAGGTAAAAAAGGTTAAGAATGCCTGCCGTAGGAAGGAGAAAGATGGAGAGGAATTGTGAATCTAAGTAATCTGAGGAAAGAATTGTAAATCTTGGTTTCATACTAACATATAATTTAATTGTGGAACTAAAGAGATAGTAATCATTGTCAAAGAGACACAAAAGCAACTTCCAGTTGCAGATATAAATGGCAAGGGGCAGCTAGGTGGTTCTGTGAATAGAGCACCGGCCCTGGAGTCAGGAGGACATGAGTTCAAATCTAGCCTCAGACAGTTAGCACTTACTAGCTGTGTGACCTTGGGTAAGTCACTTAACCCCAATTGCCCTGCCTCCCTCCCCTCCAAAAAGACCCAAAAAAGAGATATAAATGGAAATCTGAGCATTTTCCACCATCCTGGACAAAGCTCAATTGAAATTGATTCCCTTTCGAAGAGCATTTATTAAGTACTGCCAGTATGTCAGCCCCTGTGCTCGATGCTAGACTTAAAAAGAAAAAATGAAAGTCCTACTGTCAAGGAGCTAATGTTCTACCTCCAGTGGCCTGGGTCCCCTAGATTTGACCAATGATGTCTTCTTCTTTCAAGATGTGAAACTTGGAGTGGTGCCTGTTCTTTAACATAAAAAAAAAAAAACCACCAAACCTACTGGAATGGACCAGTAGTGAGGCATAGTTTTAAATTGGATTCAGTACCCAGGTGTACAACACCTACATAATGGTCTCAAAGCTAGCACCACATATGCCAGTCATGTCTCAGAAGAAGGAAAAAAAAGCCTACATGTTTCTGCCATTTTTAAACCAGCTGCCTTCCTGGTTGGCAAAAGTACCAGTTCTAAAAATAAGGAAATCCATTAGCCTGGGGAACCAAGTGCCTTCCCTCTTCCTCACAAATTAGATTGTTTAGTTATTTTGTCTTTGTTTATACTGTAGTTTCCAGAGTGCTTCCCCCCCCCCCCAACCATAGCACATATAATAATGAAAGGGGCAAGGGGGAAGTGCATGCGTTCCAAGTTAGCTTCATTCCCTAGAATAAATTCCTTTCCCTATTACAGAGGAGAGCTGGAATGGAGCAGGGAGTCTAGTTGCTATAGTAATCGTTTGAGAAGAATCCTTGCTCACGTTGGGCATATGGGATGGCAGCACAAGACACAAGGCTCGGTTTCTTCGCACAGCAGGGCCCAATGAGCACAACTGGAACAATAGAACTCAAATGCCACAGACCGATAACCAGTTGGAGGTGGGAAGTGTCGTGGGGAGGTGATGGGGAGAGGAGAGAGGTAGAGGTTGCATAACAACAAGAAAGAAAACAGAGCCCTAATTACGCCAATGACTTACCAGGTCACTTATGGAAGTGGTAGGTGGAGAATGTTCGCAGGTATGGCCTGGGTGCTCTCTTTTATGGGTCCACCTGAGGTAAGTGGAAACTGATGTACCTACCCTAGACAATTTCTGTAGCTGGTATACAAATGGTAGATGGGCCAGTAAAGTGAAGACTCCTTGGCAGGAGTGGCAGGAGAAATGGTAACAGGAGTGTGAATTACTTGGCCAAATCTCCTCTGGATTTTGCTTTACACTGGGTAAGGGATAGGACAAATCCCAGCTGTGACTGGCTTTTCTCTGGCTTCCCTTTCTGCTCCAGTAGCAACCCAGGTGTGTCAAGAATGCCTAATATGCTGCTCTCACCCCTCTCACCTCTGCATCCCAGGAAGGATTTTTTAGGGCCAGGCACTGGAAATAAACTCAGCTGAAACAATCGTGATAAGTTTTGCTAGAATGGGATAGACTCCTGCTCTCAAAGCTACCTGCTTCCTCTATTTGGAGGTATGTAAGGATATTATAATAGTACAGGACAAGAATCCAGACAGTCACCTGTGAATTTCACACACACACACACACACACACACACACACACACACACACACACACAC